>NW_027316532.1:12648967-13048967 GCF_026437365.1 Eucyclogobius newberryi | reverse complement strand
TTCTCCCCAAATATGAGTTTGATCGGACAATTGAGTTTGTTAAAGTGTGAAGCGTAAAAATGTGGTCATTTTCAAGATTTTGTGGTTTCCCCATAGGGATAACATGGGATGTTTCTGTCATCGCTACGGCTACGCTGTACAAAATATGACTTTGGCTCCCATACTTTTATTTTGGGGATGGCAAATGAGAATTGTGTGCAAAATGTTATGTCATTTGGAAAAACTCTATCACTTTGAACAAACATGGGAGAACACAAGAAAACAGAATCAAGATTACCCCTGCAATAATGCCAAAATTTATGAGCACGTCACGCCAGGAAGTAAGAGCCCATCCTAACACAGAAAAAAGGGTGGGTGAGTGGCTGTGACAGTTTCAGATTCCATGAGATTACGGAGTTTGGTCAAGTTTGCTTGTTGGATCGCATCCCCATCCTCATCATTAGCAGGAATGTAGGTACAGCAGCTCCCTTTTAGTAAAGTGCACACCCCCCCACTGGAGGCTGTTATCTGATCGAGCACGATACGATTTTGAAGTGCTACTGCGCGAAGTGCATGCATCTCCTCTCTCTCTGCCTCGAAAGTAGCTAATGTGTTGATAAAAGCAGTAAATCTATAGCTAAGAGTCTCCATACGCAACATCAATTTACCCACTCCTACACTTGGGAACAATGCAAATAGGACCTTTTCCCCCGTAGTCCAAATTTTATGGTCATCTGGCACGTCAGACCCCCAAACAGCGTCATGAGATGCCAGATCCCTTTGTGTCCTTTGTGTGTGATGTGGTATGCTGGATATTATGTATGAATTATCTGAAGGAATCACAGCTGCGCATCGGCCAACCCATCCCGCCAGAAGACATTCATACATGTAATATCCACAAAGAAACACGTACTCCTCTTTTGGAACGGTCCCTAAAATGTCTGGAACAGTGTAGTAAGGTGCACATGTGGTCTTGGGGCCCGCCTGAGAATTATTCAAGCGGGTGCTCAATTGGGTGTCGTTCACCAGATAAGTGCACGGGACATACACTGTGGAACAATATAAATCAGGGATTTGCCCTACATGGAATGGTTTAAGTTTAGATCCTGGACCGATAGATAAGGTGGATGCAATAGCCTGTGCAAAGCATGTAAATTTAGAGCCAGGTCGAATGTGGACTGGTCCAAAAAGCGGCCCTAGTTTTACATTTTTAGGAGGTCTGATGTGAATCTGAGGTCGGAACTTAATCTTGCGTGGGAGAAGAGGAATCACCTCTCCACGCAGACCAAACTATCCTACTCAGAAGTTTAACATTATCTCTAGAAATTAGAGTGTCAGGTAACATGTTGGATAAATTAGGCACAAGGAGCGGGAGCACGTGTGGAGAGTTGGTTGCCATGGGCATGTGTGTACATACATAACAATTTCTCCGCTTGTGACTGTCGGCTACATATTTAGCATATCGATACCAATAGTTTAGTGTATAGACGGTGGAATGGTTATAAGTGTCTGTGAGAGACTCGATCTTGGATGTGTCGTCATAGTGCAGCGTACGAGACAGCGGTGTCCAAAGCGTCCAGTTTACATTCGAAGTCTATGTAAACGCGCGTCGAACTTGCGCGGCGCGATTTCTGCGTTTTCGCACATATAAGTCACACATATGCAGTGCTGCTGTGACACATACACACACATACAGTGCTGCAGGGACACATATGCAGTACTGCAGGGACACATACGCAGTGCTGCTGTGACACATGCAGTGCTGCTGTGACACATATGCAGTGCTGCTGTGACACACATGCAGTGCTGCTGTGACATATACGCAGTGCTGCTGTGACACATACGCAGTGCTGCTGTGCCACATATGCAGTGCTGCAGGGACACATACGCAGTGCTGCTGTGACACATGCAGTGCTGCAAGGACACATACGCAGTGCTGCTGTGACACATGCAGTGCTGCTGTGACACACATGCAGTGCTGCTGTGACACACATGCAGTGCTGCTGTGACACATGCAGTGCTGCTGTGACATATACGCAGTGCTGCTGTGACACATACGCAGTGCTGCTGTAACACATACGCAGTGCTGCTGTGACACATATGCAGTGCTGCTGTGACACACATGCAGTGCTGCTGTGACATATACGCAGTGCTGCTGTGACACATACGCAGTGCTGCTGTGACACATACGCAGTGCTGCTGTGACATATACGCAGTGCTGCTGTGACACATACGCAGTGCTGCAGGGACACATACGCAGTGCTGCAGGGACACATACGCAGTGCTGCAGGGACACATACGCAGTGCTGCTGTGACACATATGCAGTGCTGCAGGGACACATACGCAGTGCTGCTGTGACCAATACGCAGTGCTGCAGGGACACATACGCAGTGCTGCTGTGACCCATACGCAGTGCTGCTGTGACACATACGCAGTGCTGCTGTGACCCATACGCAGTGCTGCTGTAACACATACGCAGTGCTACTGTGACACATACGCAGTGCTGCAGGGAAACATACGCAGTGCTGCTGTGACACATACGCAGTGCTGCTGTGACACATACGCAGTGCTGCTGTGACACATATGCAGTGCTGTTGTGACACATATGCAGTGCTGTTGTGAACCATATGCAGTGCTGCTGTGACACATATGCAGTGCTGCTGTGACACATATGCAGTGCTGCTGTGACACATATGCAGTGCTGCTGTGACACATATGCAGTGCTGCAGGGACACATACGCAGTGCTGCAGGGACACATACGCAGTGCTGCAGGGACACATATGCAGTGCTGCAGGGACACATACGCAGTGCTGCAGGGACACATATGCAGTGCTGCTGTGACACATATGCAGTGCTGCAGGGACACATATGCAGTGCTGCAGGGACACATATGCAGTGCTGCAGGGACACATATGCAGTGCTGCTGTGACACATATGCAGTACTGCAGGCCCATATGCAGTGCTGCTGTGACACTTATGCAGTACTGCAGGCCCATATGCAGTGCTGCTGTGACACATGCAGTACTGCAGGCCCATATGCAGTGCTGCTGTGACACGTGGCGAAGAGGAGCAGCTGCACATCATCTCATCTCCATTCCGCAGTGATTATAAAGTGAAAATGTTGGTTATCGCTGCCTTGGCCACATCTGTCTCCAACACGTGAACATGAGCTAGTGTGACGCTAGCAGTCCGTGCTGTAACCCGAGCGGGGCCCGCACATTCACTCCAGGGGCCAACGTGGGCTGGGAAACCTGGCCAGGGCTGTTTTATGGGGGCTTTTGCACCTGCTGCAGGAGGTGGAGCTCACATGGCGCTGTAGTGTGTGTGTGTGTGTGTGTGTGTGTGTGTGTGTGTGTGTGTGTGTGTGTGTGTGTGTGTGTGTGTGTGTGTGTGTGTGTGTGTGTGTGTGTGTGTGTGTGTGTGTGTGTGTGTGTGTGTGTGTGTGTGTGTGTGTGTGTGTGTGTGTGTGTGTGTGTGTGTGTGTGTGTGTGTGTGTGTGTGTGTGTGTGTGTGTGTGTGTGTGTGTGTGTGTGTGTGTGTGTGTGTGTGTGTGTGTGTGTGTGTGTGTGTGTGTGTGTGCGTGCGTGCGTGCGTGCGTGCGTGCGTGCGTGCGTGCGTGCGTGCGTGCGTGCGTGCGTGCGTGCGTGCGTGCGTGCGTGCGTGCGTGCGTGCGTGCGTGCGTGCGTGCGTGCGTGCGTGCGTGCGTGCGTGCGTGCGTGCGTGCGTGCGTGCGTGCGTGCGTGCGTGCGTGCGTGCGTGCGTGCGTGCGTGCGTGCGTGCGTGCGTGCGTGCGTGCGTGCGTGCGCGTGCGGATATTGCCAAAACCCTCGCGATACGATTCGTATCATGTTTATCCACAAAGCACTTATTTATAGTTCCATTTTGCTCTAATAACTTACATCCAACTGATCCAAAGAGAAATATATGGAACACATTCTAGTGAAGTATTGTATTTTTCATGGTCTGAACATGCAGCATCTTCTGCACAGATCAGCTTCTGATCAGGTCCACAGCTCCTTCTCTTCTCCAGAGGAGCTTCTGATCAGGTCCACAGCTCCTTCTCACCTCGACCAGAGGAGTTTCTGATCAGGTCCACAGCTCCTTCTCACCTCCAGAGGAGCTTCTGATCAGGTCCACAGCTCCTTCTCTCCTCCAGAGGAGCTTCTGATCAGGTCCACAGCTCCTTCTCTCCTCCAGAGGAGCTTCTGATCAGGTTCACAGCTCCTTCTCTCCTCCAAAGGAGCTTCTGATCAGGTCCACGGCTCCTTCTCTCCTCCAGAGGAGCTTCTGATCAGGTCCACGGCTCCTTCTCTCCTCGACCAGAGGAGCTTCTGATCAGGTCCACGGCTCCTTCTCTCCTCGACCAGAGGAGCTTCTGATCAGGTCCACAGCTCCTTCTCTCCTCGACCAGAGGAGCTTCTGATCAGGTCCACATGACTGAAACATGACTAAACATGACCGAAACATGACCGAAACATGACCGAAACATGACCGAAACATGAGTTAAACATGAGTTAAACATGAGTTAAACATGAGTTAAACATGACCGAAGCATGACCTAAACATGACTTAAACATGACTTAAACATGACTTTAACATGACTTTAACATGACTGAAACATGACCGAAACATGACCGAAGCATGACCGAAACATGACCGAAGCATGACCGAAGCATGACCGAAGCATGACCGAAGCATGACCGAAGCATGACTTAAACATGACTTAAACATGACTTAAACATGACTTAAACATGACTTAAACATGACTTTAACATGACTTTAACATGACTGAAACATGACCGAAGCATGACTGAAGCATGACCGAAGCATGACCGAAACATGACCGAAGCATGACCGAAACATGACCGAAACATGACTTAAAGATGACTTAAACATGACTTAAACATGACTTTAAACATGACCCAAACATGACCCAAACATGACAGATATACGAAACATATATAATGGTCTTTGGTAAATGATCACTAGTGTCTTCATGGTGTATGATACACGAGCACAGGACAATCAGTAATGACTCTGAAGAATGCCCGGGGATCTATCTACCAGCCGTCTGATGTAAACACAGCTTACACATTTACATATTGACATATTTACTGCTCTGCTGGGCCTATTCCGAGTAGGTTAAATAGAGTCCAAACGTCTTGCTTTAACTGATTTGATCTAATCACATTCTCATTTTAGATCATCAGTGATACAGGAGGCTCACTCTGCTCTTCCCTGTTACAATCGATGGAACATGTTTTATTGATCTTCATTAGATTTGACCAAACCAGAAATTTGATGTGATACATTTTATGTTTCGACACAAATTAAATGTGCAATAAACTGAAATTCTCTTTTTGGGGACCCTTGTGACCCTTAGGACATGTCTTCTCTTACTGTCCCTGCAGCGTTATGTCCCTCTGCATGTCTTCTCTTACTGTCCCTGCAGCGTTATGTCCCTCTGCGTGTCTTCTCTTACTGTCCCTGCAGCGTTATGTCCCTCTGCATGTCTTCTCTTACTGTCCCTGCAGCGTTATGTCCCTCTGCATGTCTTCTCTTGATGTCCCTGCAGCGTTATGTCCTTCTGCATGTCTTCTCTTACTGTCCCTGCAGCGTTGTCCTTCTGCATGTCTTCTCTTACTGTCCCTGCAGCGTTATGTCCCTCTGCATGTCTTCTCTTACTGTCCCTGCAGCGTTATGTCCCTCTGCATGTCTTCTCTTATTGTCCCTGCAGTGTTATGTCCCTATGAGCTGTGAATAGGGTTCATATTTTATCTTTATCCGTGTCATTTCAGGCTGAACTCATCTTACACCAAGAACTGTTCAAACAGAGATTGTCCTTTTACCCCAGGTTTTGTCCTCTTCTTGTCTCTGTCCCAGACGCTCAGCTCTTATAGAAGACGCTTATGCACAAAGCTGCAAATCTAACAGTCATTTCTAAAGAAGTGTGAAAGTATTTGATATATTTTAAACGCGGTGCATACGGCAAATCAAGTGATATGGAAAAGTGCCCTTTTTCATGGTAGAGCACCTGTCCTCAAAATGTCTGCGTGTCCCTGGCAGGACGGGGTGCTCTTTAGACAGGGGACATTCCTGGAGGCAGCTGTGCATAACCTGAGTGTGGCCTTGTGTGCAGAGGGACGTATCTTGGTTTATAAAATTTTGTCCCATATGGAAGTTGACAGGGGACCCACACGATGAGGACACTACAGCCGTCCTTACTGTGGACGTCCAGAGGAACTTCCACTTTCTAGTTTGAAACCTTAGATGTCCCTGGAAACATCAGCCATGGCCAACATTAGCATTGGCCAGCGCAGGTTTCATGTTTTCATTAAACTCATCTGAGGACAGTGCCAGATTTGCCCTGGACACTTGCATGTCCCACCTCAGCACCTTGTCTCCAAAGGTCAGGCTAAATCAAGTGGGCACTGAATGTCCCTCTGAAGCCAGTGGTCATCTGCCTGTGGTGGTCATCTGCCCGTCTCATCACCAGAATAAAGGACATCTGCTTATCCCAATATCAAATTATGCAGCATCATTGGATCATTTATACGTTTGTCAACCGGTGCTATTTCCACGGGGACATTTGAGACATGTCCATAGCTCTATACAGCTGCTGCTAGAGGATCAGTGTCAGCAGCACAGCAGACGCCGTACTGCAGCCGCCGCACAGCGCAGATGCCGTACAGCAGACGCCGCACAGCAGTCGCCGCACAGCAGCCACCGCACAGCAGACAACGCACAGCAGCCGCCGCACAGCAGCCGCCGCACAGCAGCCGACGCACAGCAGCCGACGCACAGCAGCCGACGCACAGCAGCCGACGCACAGCAGCCGCCGCACAGCAGCCGCCGCACAGCAGCCGACGCACAGCAGCCGACGCACAGCAGCCGACGCACAGCAGCCGACGCACAGCAGCCGACGCACAGCAGCCGCCGCACAGCAGACGCCGTACAGCAGATGATCTGTGCCAGTGCCACCAAATATAAGAACATTTAAGTCACATTAGTTAGCGCTGAGCAAATCATGACTTTGAAGCTTATAACTTGCTCATGACTTGTAGATTGTAACTTGTTCGAAAGATGAATTCAAGGTAAAAAAAAATAATTTAATCTGTATTTTTAAAAGTTTAAATTATAAAGGGAAAGAAATCCCGCACACTGTCAAACTTGCAAAATAAAAGTTTAATAGTAAAGAGGCAACGTTTCGACGTCTAGGCCTTCGCCAGGCATTGATTGATGATTTTGCCTGCGGCCTTACGAGATTAATAGGCCTCTCGCCAGCTTGTGGCGCTCGGGCCTAATAATAATAACTCATGCGCAAACACGTGTCCCAGCGTGTCAACAAGACACAAGACAAACACGCTGAACGACCGTTAGACACGAGTGAGGGACAACACCACGTTAGACACGAGTGAGGGACAACACCACGTTAGACACGAGTGAGGGACAACACCACGTTAGACACGAGTGAGGGACAACACCACGTTAGACACGAGTGAGGGACAACACCACGTTAGACACGAGTGAGGGACAACACCACGTTAGACACGAGTGAGGGACAACACCACGTATCTGGTGTATGGACAGCACTAGAAGCCTACAGAGTACGTTAGCCTCATAGACTGTAGACTAGATCACATGAAGCTATAGCACAGTCTAGTGCTTTGAAGGAGGAGCTAATGTAATGTAGCCTGAAATGCTACTGCTCTGGCTCCTTTGTGCTGTGGCTCACACCGGGAGAATGGCTCATTGTTCTGAGGCTCCTCACGTCTCCTCGTGGCTCCTCACGCCTCTTCCCACCTCCTCACAGCTCCTCCCTGTGATGGCTGAGTGTCACTTGACCTCTTTGTTTCCTCAGAGCTGTGGCCAGGATGTCCTCGGGCTGCGGATCACTCTGATAATAGACACATTTTGTCTTTGTAAATTTACGACCTGCTTTATTCGTGCACTGTCCTCCAATATCCTGAGGGGCCCGGGAGTGTCCGGGGCTCCATGGCCCTTTGAAGGGTCCTGCCCCCGGGCAGATGGAGCCCAGATGGACAGTAAAGTGAGGGATGTCTTTAAACATTCATGGCACTCTGGTGGTCAGCACATGAAACATTCAATTGCCCTGACAAACATGTGGGGGAGGGGCAGGGAAGGGGCAGGGGAGGGACAGGGGAGGGACAGGACGTGCACGAAGAGCCATTTGGGAACGACACTTATTGGGATTAGTCGTCATGTTAGTGCTGCTGCTGATAATGGACCAGGATGTTACCTTTGGTCTGCACCTACATGTGGACAAACATGAGGACATGAGGACATACTAGGATATGAGAACATACTAGGACATGAGAACGTACTAGGACATGAGAACATACTAGGACATGAGAACACATAATTATGGACATAAATAAGAACATGAGAACATAGGACACAAGAACACATAAGAACATGAGAACATGTTGTTTTAGTTGACTTCATTTACTAGCATTAACATCCTTCTAACTGCAGAAAGGAGAATGCCCGGAGTGCGTAAGCTGCAGTTTTGGGAGTGAGTGGATAGTTTCTTTTCAAAATCAGAATCAGAAAAGGTTTATTTCCATTGTCAAAGAACAGAATTCACAAACATGAACTTTTCCTGGTGATTCAACATAAAACAATGAACAATGATAAAATAAGTCAAAGAGAAAAACAATTTAAATCTGCTTTAGGATAAAAATCTAATAAAAATAGGCTTAATTTACATTTACAGTTGAATGTACAGATATATTGCAGAAAGTGACAGTGAGTGATTAAATTCTGGTGTTTAGTGTTCATGAGTCCAACAGCCAAGGGAGAGAAACTGTTCTAGTGGAGGAGGTTCTGGTCCTGATGGAGCTTCCTGCCTGAGGGGAGTGGCCTCCTGCCTGAGGGAAGTGGCCTCCTGCCTGAGGGGAGGGGCCTCCTGCCTGAGGGGAGGGGCCTCCTGCCTGAGGGGCGTGGCCTCCTGCTGAGGGGAGTGGCCTCCTGCTGAGGGGAGTGGCCTCCTGCAGAGATGAAGTCTGCAGCCGATCACCTTCTCAGCAGAGGGCGCTGTAGTCTCTGTTTGTCCCTGGCTATGGCTCCAGCGTACCACACGGGGATGGAGGAGGTGATGGAGGAGGAGAGGATGGCTGTGAGGGGGGGCCGGGGGACTTTGACTTTCCTGAAGTCCACCATCATCTCCAGTGTCTTCTGGCCGTTGAACTCTAGGTTGTTACAGCTGTTGTGAACTGACCACCTGTTCAGACTCATGTGCTTTTACTTTTTTTAACACAAGTTCTCCACTCCAGCCCTGTCCCTGTCCGCTCCTCAGGCCTGTGCACTGTCCCCTGTGTTGTCCACATCAACCTCCAGCCTTTCCCTGCATCTCCCGGGGCGGTCCCTTCAGGCGGGGCGGTCCCTTCAGCCGTGGCGGTCCCTTCAGGCAAGTCGGGGCGGTCCCTTCAGGCTGGGCGGTCCCTTCAGGCTGGGCGGTCCCTTCAGGCTGGGCGGTCCCTTCAGCCGGGGCGGTCCCTTCAGGCGGGGCGGTCCCTTCAGGCGGGGCGGTCCCTTCAGGCGGGGTCTCATTCGATCAGGGCTGTGGTTCTGGGACCTGCTATAAAAGACCACACACTCTGTCATTTATACACAGCTCTTTATAGATGTGAGATTGCAGCTCCGCCCATGGCAGCTCCGCCCATGGCAGCTCCGCCCATGTCCCTCCAGACTGTACTTTGGCGTTGCCATAGGGATGTGTATCGTGCTATAGTCACTCATTAGACCTGTGGGTTTGAATACGTTGCAGTTAAACTCTACAGAGCCTGGCTCAGGCTACTTAGGGTCTTAATTCCTAAGAGCTGCATAAGAACAACATTCCCCGTGTTTATGTTTATCTACATTTATACATTTCATTAATATCAGTATCATGGTGTTTGAACAGTTTTCACAAATGTTCCTCTGGTCATTTGTTCGTGACAAGTGTCATTGTTCTGTGGTTTATGTGTCACAAACATGTGACGTGAGGCTTTTCTCTTCTTTTGTAATATTATAATATCATATATTTTCCCTCTTCCTCAGAGTGTGTCGTACAGAAGTACACACATATTTATTCTACTTTTTGACAAGTTGACAAGATGTTCCATTTGTTCATTTTTTTCTTTTGAGTACGTGATTAGGTAAATGAAGCTGTTACATTTTCCTTGGCACAAAATAAATGAATGAAGCAAGATCGATTAATTAATCAATCAATCAATCAATCAATCAATCAATAATATATATTACATTACATTACATTACATTACAAACCCCCTGCACTTCAGAGTAACGTCCATGGACATCATTACTATTCAAACTATTCAAATACTCAACTTTACACTTTCCTCTGGACAGAGCTCAGTATGTGGGCGCAGTATGTGGCTCTTGTCAACACGAGCACTGGGGCCTCTGAGGAAGTTTGGCCCCGCCCCAAAAAAGCCATGTGAGCTAAGCTAGCCGCGCTCTGCTGGCTGATAGTGCTCATGTCCGTGCTGCTGCAGCAGGTGTCATAATGCTGCTGCAACAGGTGTCATAATGCAGCAGGTGTCATAATGCAGCAGGAGGAGATGTTATTACACTTTTAAAATAGTTTGAATGATGCGGTTCTAGAGTTATTTATGTTTGAGCTTTGAACACGTCGTGTTTTTATTCCAAGTATTGAGTTCATTTCATTATAACGTTTACATAAAGTGCACTGAGGAATGTGATGGTAATCTAACCCTTCTGCCCCGCGTCCTGAGGGCACAGAGGCGAGGGCGGAGGGGCGAGCGAGGGCGAAGGTGCGAGCGAGGGCACAGGGGTGAGCGAGGGGTGACGGGCGAGTGCGAGGGGCAGAGGGCACAGGGGCGAGGGCTGCATGTAGTGGGTGAGTGGTGTCCTGTTCTCTGGAAAGTGCAGTGGGTTCAACAGTTGTTAATGTTTTCTAGGTGGTGCTGGGCGTGGCCAGCTGCACATTCACAGACACTTTCAGACTAAATGTCCCAATGGTCCTGGCTTTTTACCCCCGTGAGACCCTAAGAGTCTAATGGTTCCAACTGCTCTCTGGTGCTTCTGAGTTCAGTTTAAAGTCTTGAATGTGACATCCCCCTGGGGCACAGCCCCCTGTGACACAGCCCCCTGGGGCACATCCCCCTGGGGCACAGCCCCCTGTGACACAGCCCCCTGGGGCACATCCCCCTGGGGCACAGCCCACTGTGACACATCCCCCTCGGGCACGGGGGCACAGGGGGGGCACATCCCCTTGGGGCACGGGGGCACAGTACAGCCCCCTGGGGCACAGGGGGGGCACAGCCCCCTGGGGTGGGGCACAGCCCCTGTTGCCCCCTGGGGCAAAGGGGGGGCACAGCCCCTGTGGCCCCCTGGGGCACAGGGGGGGCGTGGCCCCCTGGGGCACAGGGGCACATCCCCCTGGGGCACGGCCCCCTGGGGCACAGTCGTTGTGCAGTCCAAACAGCTGGAGCAAACATCCTTGACTTTATCACGCTGCATCCGACTGGACAAATATGAATCCTCCCACGACCGTTTATCCAGAGAAACCAACAATTGAAAGTTTAGAAATAGAATATTGTAATCAGTGTCCAGATGATGGACTGTGACCTCTACGTGGTGCCCTATAATCAGCCACGCTGACCGCAGTGCTGACCGCACGCTGAAAATGCTGTCAAACGTTGTTCACCTGTTAGAAAACTGGACAACACAAAACCTTATGCTCAAGTTTTAGTTTTGGGTTTTAGTTTTTTAGCATTTCAGTTCAGTTCAGCTACATTTGCTTTTAGAAAAACTTAGAAATATGAGTTTGAGGCAGAGAAAACCAGACTGTCAATCACAGGAAGTTATACATCATTTTAAAGATCATTTTCTCAACAAAATGAATATGTCATTGATTTACATGGAATAATTTGCCCCAAGAAGCAATTGCCAATAATTTGTCATATATTTCTTACTTGTTCAAACCCAAATCTGAATGACACGAATGTATGAGAGAATGTGGCAGCAGGAGGCAGACTGTTGGAGAGGATGTGGCAGCAGGAGACAGACTGTTGGAGAAGATGTGGCAGCAGGAGACAGACTGTTGGAGAAGATGTGGCAGCAGGAGGCAGACTGTTGTAGAGGATGTGGCAGCAGGAGGCAGACTGTTGTAGAGGATGTGGCAGCAGGAGGCAGACTGTTGGAAAGGAGTTGGCAGCAGGAGACAGACTGTTGGAGAAGATGTGGCAGCAGGAGGCAGACTGTTGAAGAGGATGTGGCAGCAGGAGACAGACTGTTGGAGAAGATGTGGCTGCAGGAGACAGACTGTTGGAGAAGATGTGGCAGCAGGAGGCAGACTGTTGGAGAGGATGTGGCAGCGGGAGACAGACTGTTGGAGAAGATGTGGCAGCAGGAGGCAGACTGTTGGAGAGGATGTGGCAGCGGGAGGCAGACTGTTGTTATCATGTTCTTTCATTTAAAAAATAAAAACATTTAAATGAAAAACAAAAGAAATATAACTCGAGAGTGAACAGCATGTTCTAAGATAAAAGGCAGATGAATATTGCAAGTTAACATATTTTAAGATCATCGGTATAAAATAACGATGTACATAGTTTCAAAAGGACTATTTGAAGATATTGTCACATTTACCCCAGAAAAGTTAAATGATTGACCTGTGGCTCCATTCTCATTCTATGTAAAGATAAACTCTGGATGTACAATAGTTTTTTGTAACCGCAGCAGACATAGAGCCTTCTTCCTATAGCGGGCGGGGCTCATTGTGGCGGGCGGGGCTCATTGTAACCACAGTATCCTTTACATTGTTGGTCTCCTAAATGTGTCACGCTAACTCTTTCTCAGCTGCACTTCCCTGTGTCTGACACAGATGCACTGCCACTGTCCAAGTGTGGTGTCCAAGTGTGTTGTCCGGGTGTGTTGTCCAGTGTGTTGTCTTTGCTGCTCAGGCTCTGTTAGTGTCTTTATGTCCTTCTTGTATTGAAGGACTTACATTGCTGAAGCTCATGAATGGTTATGGTCAAAGCAGCAGTTTGTGAATACATTTGTGCTGGTTGTTTTATGATTTTGCATTGTGTTATATCTGTATATTATGTTACAAATGATTTATGAGTTTTTGTAAACGGCCATGTTCATGTGCTGGCTGCTATGGCAACCAGAGGGAGAGCTAGCAGTGAGTTCCTTCAGTGTAGCTCCACGCTTCAGACCGTGAAGTACAGAAATGGCTGAGGGACGACAGAGAGAGTGTTTGAGCTCAGAAGAATCTGTGAAGACGAGAGATGCAATCTGTCGGGCTAATAAACAAACACAGGTGTAGAGGCGGGCAGGGCTGTTGGCGCTCACGCCCCAGGTTTGATGCGGCCTCTTGGAAACAACAGGAGGGTGGGGTGACTAAGAGTTGCTCAAGTTCTCAAATGGGCTATGGGATAAGAGTCAGGATGTGTCCCTGATCCTCTTGAACATGCTGTGATGAGGCCCCTTCTTAAGAAACAAACTTGATACTGCTTATATCCAATTTTAGACCTGTTTCTAACTTGTCTTTTATTTCTAAAGTTCTTGAGAAAGTGTTTTTTATGCAACTGCAACAGTTTTCAGAAAACAACTTTTATTCTCAAAAAAGTCCAGTCTGGGTTCAGATCCCGACACAGAATCTGCACTGCTCAAAGTGCACAGTGACATTGCCCGGTCTGTGGTTGCTAAGCGCCCGTTGTCCTTGTTCTGTTTAGATTTAACTGCGCCTTTTGATTCAGTCGACCAATTAATTCTGTCGTCTCGCCCTAAACATGATGTTGTCTCTGTAGCACTGGTTTAAGTCTTATTTGACCAACAGAAGCTTTTCTGTCTCGATTGGGGACCCGTCCTCCTCTGCTGCCTCGCTGCTCTGTGGAGGGCCCCAGGGCACTTCTGCATGTTTTTTACCTTCAGTCACCAGAATGAAAGAATGAGAGTTCCACTTCCTGCTTCCGAAGACTGCAGACACTTTCCAGTTGCTTTCTTTCTTTCTTTAGCTTTTTAATCAGTTTTGTCTTCCAAACATTCTTGGTTATGACTTTTTTAAGTAAACCAAGGATTTTAAGATTTTTTTTTACAGTTTTAACAACATGTCTGACGAGCCAGCGACATGTCCGGGAGAAGAAGGGAAACAAACTGTGAACGCTGTTGGAAATATCAACGAGAAATTAATGAGCTAAAAACATAGATATTTGCTTTAGGATCTGAAAAAGGACTCCAAAATACAATTCCAGTGTCATCCAGTGGTAAGAAGTCCACATTTTTTACAAGAAAAACAGCTACTTTCAACCTAATACAGAGTGACTCTGTGTCATTCCCAAAACTATCTAAAGACCAGAAAGATCAGGATGTAGCTTGTAACAAACTTGGTGCAAAGCCTAAATGACACAAAGATAACGTAATGTCACCTAAAATACAGCTTACAAACAGATTTTTGATAGGTCTTTCCTGGTTCAAGACGGAACGATAAGTCACGTGACGCATGAAAAAATTAAAACACATTCTTTTCCAAGCGCCACTGTTTCTGAGAAGTCCTCACTCCTTCATAATGTTTTGGCCAAACATGGAGGAGTTAAACCGCTGATTGTGCTCATGGTGCAGTGGATATACGGCAAGAACAGACTGAAGTTTTGAAAAGAGACTTCTTGAAGTTATTCCACGTGCTGATGAAATGGAAATCAAGTGGAACTCTTCTAAACATCGACAGGAAGAGAAACACGTTTAGCTTCAGCTGAACACATGGCTGTCCAAAGAGTGTGCACCTAGAGGACTGCACTACACTGAGAACTTCTATCTATTCTGGAAACGAGAGGACCTGTTTAAACATTGCTGGCAAAGCTATAACATCTCATTGGAGACGAGCTGTTGGTGTAGCCCTGTCGCTTTTAAACACAGAGGCACTCCAGACATGTGGTGCTAGTTGTAGTCCTGAGTAGATGTTTTGTGAAAAATGAAAGCGCTGTTAATGTTTTTGCTTTGCTACATTCCTGTTCGTCATCAAATTTAGCTCATAATATAATACTGACATTTACTATATATATTGTAATTTCCACTCATGAATCTATGTGTTTGTTTCTCTGCAGCTTTATGAACTGGACGCAGACCCAAAGAGGAAGGAGTTTCTTGATGACCTCTTCAGCTTCATGCAAAAAAGAGGTATGCTACTGTATCTTCACCTCGGCCAGTCAGAGTGGCCAGTCAGAGTGGCCAGTCAGAGTGGCCAGTCAGAGTGGCCAATGCTTTCCCTCTTTCCAACCTTTTTTTTTGCTCTATTTATTGTAGAAAAGATTCAGTTGTTTCATTTGGATTGTTTTTTTTTTTTAAACTATAAGTTTTGACTCTCATCCAAGAGTCATTCTCAAGCTGCGAATCAAGACCGGGAACTCAGATATTTATCCTACTCAGGGTAGGCCCTGCCCACCGGGCGGAACCTCCTGATTAAAAGGTGTTATTGGTTTCACCAGAAACTAAACCTTCAGCCATCAGCCTCCTATTGTCCCTGGCTCACTCTCTCTCCTCCCTGTGTAACTGATGAGCATCCGAATGCTCTGGGCGTCGACCTCTCCAGGGATTCAAAATTCCATTATAAAAAACAGGAAGGTTGGATCTTAAACCCCCCATTCCCATTTAATGATGGTGTTTCTTTTTGAACACAGTTTGTCTCTTGAACTCTTTATCTTCATCTTTTGTCCTGCCCAGAATCTTCTCTCCTCACTGTCTTTGATCGAGTGGTTTGTAGTTTTAAGATGAAGATGCACGGCGCTCTGTGGTCCTGAACTCCAGTGTTTGTCGTGCTCATAAAGCCTCTGGTGCAGTGGCTCTTTAGTCTCACTATGTGGCTCTTTAGTCTCACTATGTGGCTCTTTAGTCTCACTATGTGGCTCTTTAGTCTCATTATGTGGCTCTCTTTAGTCTCACTATGTGGCTCTTTAGTCTCACTATGTGGCTCTCTTTAGTCTCACTATGTGGCTCTTTAGTCTCACTATGTGGCTCTTTACAGCTTTATTCACTGCATTGGACAGAATAAACTACATTGTTCTGTTTTTGTGTTGCATCTTGTCTTTAGGATGAACCGGTTTTTGTCTTAGTGTTTCCCGGTTTAAAATAAACAGGGATTTTGTGTTGTCTAAAGATTCTTTGCAGTTTTTCAGACAGTCCCGAGACATAAGGGATAGAAACACCCTTCTTTCTCTGTTCTGTTTCCCTTTTGTCCCTTTTGTCCTGCTATACATGAGGTCATCTGGGTCCAATTGGAGATGCTTCATATTGTCTACAAAAAATATGTGTTTTCCACATGATGTTCCGAGTTCCCCACCAATGGTGCCACATTGTGTGTGATGGAATCTGTGCTGGACTATCGCTTTGGATCGCTTTCATCTGCTGCGTGCTGATGAGGGATAGCGGGAAGAGGAGAGGAGGCGGCCTGGCTGTGTTTGTGAACTGCACAGTGAAGGAGCAGCTGTGTAACAAAGGCATTAAACTGTATTATCTATAGTCCTCACATGTGATGCAAGTTACAGCCCATATTAAAGAGCAAACCCTATGCAATCCATGCAATCCAAAATACTGTTTCTCAAGTAACTTGCCATAGACCACTAGGGGGCACAAGTACTTTGTAGGGGATTGTAGAAGAGAAAAAATGTATATTTTTTATATATATTCATTGTGGAAAGTAAGTATTTGAACACCCTGCAATTCCCCCTAAATTCTCCCTCTTAGAAATGGAGCGTCTGAAATGTTCATGGTAGGTGCATTTCCACTGTGAGAGACACACATTGTATGGTTTTTAAATCATTTATTTGTCTGTTATTGCTGCAAATAAGTATTTGAACACCCGCCTATCAGCAAGAATTCTGGCTCTCAAAGACCTGTTCATCTGCCTTTAAAAAGTCAACCTCTACTCCACTTATTAATCTACAGTGTGTACAGTGTGTACAGAAAGTATTCAGACCCTAAAAATGTTCACTCTTAAATGCAGCCGTTTGCTAAAGTCAAAGACGTTCATTTTATTTCTCATAAAGGAACACACAGCACCCTCAGCATCGTAACAACAACAACAACAACAACAACAACAACAACAACAACAACAACAACAGAAAGATAGAAATGTTTCCAAATGTATTTAAAAAAAAAAAAACTGAACTATCACATGGTCATAAGTATTCAAAGTACTCTTTTGAGCTAGTACAGCCATTTTTGGGGATCCTCTCCAGTTCCATCAGGTTGGATAGTGAATGTTAATAGAAAGCCATTTTCACTTGAGTTTAGGTCGGGGCTCTGGGCCGGTCAAGAATGGTCAGAGAGTTGTTCTGAAGCCACCGCTTTGTTAGCTGTGTGCTTAGGGTCATTGTCTTGTTGGAAGGTGAACCATCGGTCCAGTCTGAGGTCCTGTCCCTGAGGTCCTGTCCCTGTGGTCCTGTCCCTGTGGTCCTGTCCCTGAGGTCCCTGTGGTCCTGTCCCTGTGGTCCTGTCCCTGAGGTCCTGTCCCTGAGGTCCTGTCCCTGAGGTCCTGTCCCTGAGGTCCTGTCCGAGGTCCCTGAGGTCCTGTCCCTGAGGTCCTGTCCCTGAGGTCCTGTCCCTGTGGTCCTGTCCCTGAGGTCCCTGTGGTCCTGTCCCTGTGGTCCTGTCCCTGTGGTCCTGTCCCTGAGGTCCCTGTGGTCCTGTCCCTGTGGTCCTGTCCCTGAGGTCCTGTCCCTGAGGTCCTGTCCCTGAGGTCCTGTCCCTGAGGTCCTGTCCGAGGTCCCTGAGGTCCTGTCCCTGAGGTCCTGTCCCTGAGGTCCTGTCCCTGTGGTCCTGTCCCTGAGGTCCCTGTGGTCCTGTCCCTGTGGTCCTGTCCCTGAGGTCCCTGTGGTCCTGTCCCTGTGGTCCTGTCCGAGGTCCCTGTGGTCCTGTCTCTGTGGTCCTGTCCCTGAGGTCCTGTCCCTGAGGTCCTGTCCCTGTGGTCCTGTCCCTGAGGTCCTGTCCCTGCAACTGAAGGACACGCCCACAGCACCATGTCTCACTGTGGGGATTGTATTTGGCATTACCTGGTTAGCTTAGAATTAATACCAAAAAGCATAGTTAGGCCCGAGCGCCACAAGCTGGCGAGAGGCCTATTAGTCCCGTAAGGCCGTGCAAAGCACGGCTGCGAAAGTGCGCACGTAGTGCCCACGAAATCGAGCGCGAAGTGCTCGCCCACTTCCAAACACTCACTAACGCACTCTTCCACTCATGCACGCCCCGTGCATACTAATTAGTAGTAGGAAAATGGAACATTACCGTTGTTAACCGGCGAAGCCCGTTCAAAAGTGCGCACTAAACGAGCACATTACATTGGGATCCCCATATAAAGCACTCATTTGCGCTAAGTAGCTCACGAATACGTTCCCCATCTCTTGCATGTTCCGTGCATATAAGCATGTATTGCAAAAATTGAACATTATTACTCTATAGAGGGCCAAAAACACAAAGTGGGCGGAGTCCACTCAAAATTAACGAACGTACCCGTCAGTGACCAGGGACCCACACCATGAGGTAGGAAAGCGCGAGCGAAAATGCATAGTTTATGATATTTGAAAAATGGGAAACATTGTTTTCGCATCGGAATATTCTTCTTCTTTCTTCTTTCTTCTTTCTTCTTTCTTCTTTCTTCTTTCTTTCTTTCTTTCTTTCTTCTCGGGACCAACCCCCCTATTTTTCACCCAGTGAACATTGACGAAAAGTCACAAAAATTTGCACACCTCTAAAAATCGTGCCTCTCTACATTCTGGCTATATCCCTTTTCTAAAATAAAACAAATTGGCACGTCAGCGCCCCCAAATGTACCAAAAATGCATTGAGGGATGGGAAATGACCGAAAAAAAATCTGATTGTAGAATCATGAAATTTGGCGCAGAGGTAGATGGTGACAAGAGAAGTAAAAAAATTATTACGGCAACGCGGTCCACCCAACCAAATGTTGGCCATATTGCTTCAAAAATGGCTAAGCATGACCTAAAAAGCTGAAATTTGGTGAAAATGCTACTGAGGAGTGGGACATCAAAAGTTATTCAAATTACACTGATACCTGTCACGGTCTCTGTGCAGCGAAGCCGCAAACTGTAGCTAGAATTTCAGAAATCTCCCAAATTTAACATTTCTGCCGTTTGCGCAGATAAAACTCCGAATTGCGTCAAATTAGAATCAGTTGTTAAACTCTTTGCCCTAAACCTACTTGAAGTGAAATAAATTAATTTGGCGCCACAGCGCCCCCTACAGATTTTATATGGAGGTTAAATGTTCAGTTTTGCGAAATTATATGAAATTTGACACACAACATAATTTTGGCATCCCCATCAAAAAAGTCAATGAGACCCATGTCATAATTGTTATGGCTTTGCCGTAGCGATGACCAAAACCTCCCATGTTATTCCAATGGGGAAATCGCCAGAACATGTTTACACTTTAGACTTTCACGAACTCCTCCCAGGGCGTTAGCCCTATTATAAACGTCACAAAGGCGCCGGTTCAGCTGGCAGCCCGGTTCAGCTGGCAGCCCGGTGCAACGCTCCGCTCTTTTTTCACACTTTTTTCACACTTATGTGCTTTATCTTTTGTATTTTGTAAATATTTTTTCTACTTTAGTTGTACGATCAGGACACGCGCTGGAATCGCTTAATTCAACTTGTTTCGACTTTGTTCGGCTGGATTATTGAGTGTTTTTCGTTGTCGTCGTGATGTGCGCTAGCTCTGAGCTAGCCCCCCCGGCCCCACCGCGCTCCTCGGCCACAGCCGCCGTATGGATCGGCGCTGGTGCGTTTATACAAAGGAGGAACTCATGAAACTGCGGAAAACCATCGTCTTACCCGGAGATCGTCACGTTATCCCGGCGGACATCCTAATTTTCCCCCTCCATCCCTTGTTGGGAAATGGGAGGTTTTGTCTATAGGAGTTTTTGTTTATAAGAGTTCTTCTATTGAGAGTGTTTTTTAAACTTCCTATATTCTGTTATCTGTCCTTTTCCTCTGTATCTACCTGCGTTGTATCAATGAAATTTCCCCATGTGTGGACAATAAAGGATTATCTTATCTTATCTTATCTATTAACCTGAAATTTGGTGAGACTCATCTTCAGGTGTGGACCATCAAAAGTTATGCACATTTTTATTCAAAGAGTCACGGTCTCTGTGCGGCTAAGCCGCACATTTTGCCAAGAATTCAAAATAAAATTGCTTTTTGATGGTAAAACAAAGGGGAGAAGATGTGACAGCGTCACAGATTCAGCAGTAGGCGTAATAAAAGGACAATTGGGGCGCATTAGCGCCCCCTCCTCTTGCGGCGTGGCGGTGGCGTGGCGAGGGCCGATCATTGCTGCTTGCGGCTATATTTATTATTATTATAGTTTTTCATGGTCAAATTTTGCCACAACTCGGGCATTTTTGACCCCCTAACATTGATGAATGTCTCACATGGGGTCATAGGTCACACATGGGGACATAAGATAAGATAAGATATTCCTTTATTGTCCCACATGGGGAAATTTCATTGGTGCAACGCAGGTAGATCCAGAGGCAGATACAGAAGAACAGATCACTTATAGGAAGTCTGAAAAACACTTTCAGTAGAATATCTCCTATAAATAAAAACTCCCATAGACACATAAATAAATAAATACCATTGCGTGTGATCACGACAGTAATTGCACATGAATATGTGTCACGACAACACATAGATTGCACATGAATTTCACAGTAATTGCCCATGAATTTCACAGTAATTGCACATACGACAGAATTGCACATCAGTATTAGGTTAGGTCAGTATTGCGACGGGATAACGTGACGATCTCCGGGTAAGACGACTGTTCTCCGCAGTTTCATGAGTTCCTCCTTTGTGTAAACGCGGTACGGCGCCGGCCGGGGGGCGGGGCCGGAGCCGGGGGGCGGGGCCGGAGCCGGGGGGCGGGGCCGGAGCCGGGGGACTCAGAGCCAAGACACATCGCAACGACACGACGAAAACACTCAATAGGTTACACATGGGGTCATAGGTCACACATGGGGACATAGACGCGATCGGCTCGGCCCTAACTCCAAGGTTGTGGAGGTTGTGAGAACGCCCGTCGCAACAGTGTCGACTAGTTGAAAAAACATGAAACGCTTAATCTTTGGCCTAGGCACATGAGACTTGGGACAGTGATAGAGCTACCTTTGACCTCTGACGAGTAAAACGCATCTGGCAGCATCGCTCTATGATAAACAGGAATCAGGAATAAACATGTTGAATCAAAGTGGCACCGCCACGCTTGACTTTTTTTTTTTAAATTCGTACTTGTCCTAGGTTTTTTGTCCGATCGAGCTCAAAACAAAACCTTTTGCATCTAAAGACATTGAAATTTAATAAATATTCAAAAGAATGTTGATATTCTTTACGGTCTCTGCGTAACACGCCCTCAAAAACGGCTTAATTTCCTGTTTTTTCAAGGACAAGTCATGCCTATTGGAATTGATCTACGGAGCTCATATTTCACTCACTAATGTGTTTTTATGTCTGATTGGAAATAAATAATACCATGTAATAAATTTACTCTATAGCGCCCCCTACCCATTGTGTGAAAAACTCAACATTGTCTGATTTGTTTGAAACTCATGGTTTATATTCTCCTCGAGACGCCATGAAAAAAGTGCATTGCAGATATTGTGTATTTTCACAATTGGCCAGCAGAGGCGCAATGAATGCCTTCACTTCCTCTTCCGCTTTAATTTTGATGGGACATTTCCTCTCGTGCCGCATTAGAATTATTATTCTTTAGACTTGCACAACTCGGTAGGGGGAGAGAGGGAGGGAGATTGTAGGATTGTTGACGCGTTTCCACTCTGTAGCCCGGGTCATTTTGTAGTCTCACTCCATTTTTGTAGTGCGCACACTGCACTTCTCAGCCTTTGGAAGGAGGAGTGCCTGCTACAAAGGATTGTGGGACTAGTAGTTCTAGGGATAAAAATGCTATAACAATTGGAAATTAATAAGAATGAATTTGAACTGTTTGGCGGGCCGGATTAAAACTTCTGGGGGGCCGGATGTGGTCCCCGGGCCTTATGTTTGACACCCCTGTTTTAGAGCAATGGCTCAGTGAGAGTTTGACATCATGTGGTATATTCATGACATGACAGAAGAGTGACATAATGGATGACAATAGCATAGCAACAAAAAAATGTAATTAATGTTATTGCATGTTAGAGTGAGGCCTTAACCTTAACTCTGGACTTAACTTTGAGCCATTCTATACAATTACTCACGATTGTAAAGTAACAGACATTTTCTCTATGACAGGATTTGTGTTTATTATGTCATGGGGCAAATGATTACTAAATGTGTTTGTATTACATGTTTTGGATTCATTATAATATATGTTGCATATAAGCAAAGTACAAATAGATAACATCAATACAAACATTTTAGGTGTTTTCTGTGCGTTCAAAGTGACACTACAGCATATGTAAATGTGTATAAAGACTTGTTTCAAAGCCGTGGTGGTGTGTTCAGGGACCCCGGTGAACCGCATCCCCATCATGGCCAAGCAGGTGCTGGACCTGTACATGCTGTACCGCCTGGTCACAGAGAAGGGCGGCCTGGTGGAGGTCATCAACAAGAAGCTGTGGAGAGAGATCACCAAAGGCCTGAACCTGCCCACGTCCATCACCAGTGCCGCCTTCACGCTGCGCACACAGTCAGTCGTCCTTACACTCGCACTCCATGATAGAAGTGTATTTATCACACAGCGTGGCATTTGCATGTTCTCCCTCTGATCTTCAGGCCTCTTCATGCTCAGTGACCCTGTCTGAACGTGCTGGTCTGTAGTGAGCAGAGGAGGAGCTCCTTGGCTTTCATTTTGGGAAATTTCATTGGTAGAATATGTGTCTCCAGTTGCTACAAGGAGCGCTCTGATTGGCCCAAATGCTCCATTCACAAACTCTCACATTTAACTTCAGCTGTCGGGGGACTACAGGCCAAAAATTGCCTTTTGGCTAATTCTGGCATTATTACAGAAATGTTCATGAATGTGCACTGTCCCTGAAATAGATTAATACACTTCATATCAAACAGCTCTTCACTATGTTTATTTCACTCATTCAGTGACTCACTCAGTTTTGAGCTACTATTAGGACAGCTTAGCTTGTAGCCACGTGTAACGCTCTCCATAAGACTCTTTATTCCTTTTAGGAGATCACATAAGCTCCATGACACTTTTATTGGATAGTTAATTGATGATATATGCACTAAATCATACGTACGAATGAAAATACGTATGATATAAACAGCCTTTTGTGATGAAAGTCCAATAGAAAACGTTGTCTTGCAGATACATGAAGTACTTGTACCCGTATGAATGTGACAAACGTGGCCTGAGCAACCCCAATGAGCTGCAGGCTGCCATCGACAGCAACCGCAGGGAAGGCCGTCGGCAGAGCTTTGGCACCAGCCTCTTCACCTACTCTCCTAATGGCACCCCCACCATGCTTTCCTCCTCTAAAATCCCTGCCCCTGCTGTGGGCATGTCTGTGGCCATGGGCACCAATGGATCCACATTCACGCCCATCCAGAAGATCAAGAAAGGTAATCCCACGTACATTTAAAAGGGCGGCTTAGGTCCTGTTTGTACGTCATTGACGCTGGTCTTCTGTGGGTGCAGAGGAGGGCAGCCAGCTGCTGCACAGTGTGGGCATGGTACGTCTACCTGCTGCGACGCTGGCCGGTCACTCGGCGGCCGCGGTGCAGGCTGCCCACGCGGCCATGGCTGCACAAGTGGCAGCTCTGGAGCAGCTCAGGGACAAACTGGAAACAGGAGAACCTCCAGAGAAGAAGATGGCTCTGCCTGCAGAAGACCACCACAGACTCCTCCAGAGAGCTCTGCAGCACAACCTGCTGGCCATGAGCCAACTGCCCATGAACATCCGCATCAACCACCAGAGCACAGGTATGTCCCCTCCCCCACCAGAGCACAGGTATGTCTGCTCCCCCACCAGAGCACAGGTTTGTCCCCTCCCTTACCAGACCACAGGTATGTCTGCTCCCCTACCAGAGCACAGGTATGTCTGCTCCCCCACCAGAGCACAGGTATGTCTGCTCCCCACCAGAGCACAGGTACGTCTGCTCCCCTACCAGAGCACAGGTATGTCTGCTCCCCTACCAGAGCACAGGTATGTCTGCTCCCCCACCAGAGCGTAGGTATGTCCCCTCCCCCACCAGAGCGCAGGTATGTCCCCTCCCCCACCAGAGCACAGGTATGTCCCCTTCCCCACCAGAGCACAGGTATGTCTGCTCCCCACCAGAGCACAGGTACGTCTGCTCCCCTACCAGAGCACAGGTATGTCTGCTCCCCTACCAGAGCACAGGTATGTCTGCTCCCCCACCAGAGCGTAGGTATGTCCCCTCCCCCACCAGAGCGCAGGTATGCCCCCTCCCCCACCAGAGCACAGGTATGTCCCCTTCCCCACCAGAGCACAGGTATGTCTGCTCCCCTACCAGAGCACAGGTATGTCCCCTCCCCCACCAGAGCACAGGTATGTCCCCTCCCCCACCAGAGCACAGGTATGTCCGCTCCCCCACCAGAGCACAGGTATGTCCCCTCCCCCACCAGAGCACAGTTATGTCCCCTCCCCCACCAGAGCACATGTATGTCCGCTCCCCCACCAGAGCACATGTATGTCTGCTCCCCCACCAGAGCACAGGTATGTCCCCTCCCCCACCAGAGCACAGGTATGTCCCCTCCCTCACCAGAGCACAGGTATGTCCGCTCCCCCACCAGAGCACCGGTATGTCCCCTCCCCCACCAGAGCACAGGTATGTCCCCTCCCCCACCAGAGCACAGGTATGTCCGCTCCCCCACCAGAGCACAGGTATGTCTGCTCCCCCACCAGAGCACAGGTATGTCCCCTCCCCCACCAGAGCATAGGTATGTCTGCTCCCCTTCCAGAGCACAGGTATGTCCCCTCCCCCACCAGAGCACAGGTATGTCCGCTCCCCCGCCAGAGCACAGGTATGTCCCCTCCCCCACCAGAGCACAGGTATATCCCCTCCCCCACCTGAGCGCAGGTATATCCCCTCCCCCACCAGAGCGCAGGTATATCCCCTCCCCCACCTGAGCGCAGGTATATCCCCTCCCCCACCAGAGCACAGGTATATCCCCTCCCCCACCTGAGCACAGGTATGTCCCCTCCGGGTGGATGAGATCCGCTCTGAGGACCTAAAGTCTCTGGATGTTGTAGGACTGTCTCTGACACGTCTCTGCAACATGGCGTTGCGGTCGGGGACAGTGCCTCTGGCAGACCAGGGTGGTGGTCCCTCTGTTCAAGAAGGGGGACCAGAGGGTGTGTTCCAACTACAGAGGGATCACACTCAGAATCAGAAAAGGTTTATTGCCACTGTCCGTGAACAAAGAACTTGCTTTGGTGATTCAGTGCAACATAAAACAATGAACAATGATAAAAGCAAGATGTATAAAAATCAAATAAAGCATGCATTAAGAAAAAATGTTTAAGTTTACTAATGAGATGAAAATAGACTTAGTGTGTACACATAATGTACAATTCAATTTACATAAGTGGTGCAGAAAGTGAACAGTGAGTGATTAAATATAGTTTAAGTGACTTAAGTGTTTAAGAAGTGTTCATGAGTCCAACAGCAGAGGGAAAGAAACTGTTCTAGTGGTGGAGGTTCTGGTCCTGATGGACCGTAGCCTCCTGCCTGAGGGGAGTGGCCTCCTGCCTGAGGGGAGTGGCCTCTCGTCCCAGAGTCCTGGAGACGTACAGGTCCTGCAGAGATGAAGTCTGCAGCCGATCACCTTCTCAGCAGAGGGCGCTGTAGTCTCTGTTTGTCCCTGGCTGTGGCTCCAGGGCACTATTAATGAGAGTTGTGATTAGTTTGACATCTAGTGGTGCATGTAAACTTGATGAAACTTGCTGCACTGTGCACAAACCAATCTGTTTTTCAATTAATTTTACAACAATAATGTCATCAAAAGCAAAATTACTGCAAAAGTGTATTTTTGTTTGTGCATAATTCTTGATTTGATTTGTCCAGATGACAGGCAGGAGTCTGCAGTGAACATGACCAGCAGCAGCAGCAGCAGCAGCAGCAGCAGCAGCAGCAGCAGCAGCAGCAGCAGCAGCAGCATCAGCATGTCTGTGGAGCTCAATGGAGTCATGTACACTGGTCTGTACCTCTGCTCGCCTCTCATGGTTCTGATCCTGCAGAGTCACACTTGGAATCTCAAAAGATTCTGGACCAACAATCGATCACTTTGGAATGTACTTTTGTGTTATTGCAAAGAAAAGGATCACAAAGAATGAATTGGCTATAAAAACTGGGCTCAAATACCAACTGACATTTATAAAGTTTATAAAACATAAACTGGTACAAGTGAGACAAAAGGAGACATGTGTCATTATCTAGCACAGGGTGCCACACGTTTACTGCTCACGAGGTACTTTTATATTCAAGCTGAAGATCTACTATAGATCTAAATTATTGTATAATTGGCTCGAGCCATGGAGTTCCAACGGAACGGAATGCTCGAGACTTTGTTCTTGCCAGGTTTCTTATTAGGCCCGAGCGCCACAAGCTGGCGAGAGGCCTACCAGTTCCGTAAGGCCGTGCGCCCACTTCCAAACATTCACTAACGCACTCCTCCACTCATGCACGCCCCGTGCAGACTAAATAGTAGTAGGAAAATGGAACATTACCATTGTTAACGGGCGAAGCCCGTGCAAAAGTGCGCACTAACGAGGGGGTATAAGTTATACACATTTTTATTCAAAGAGTCACGGTCTCTGTGAGGCAAAGCCGCACATTTTGCCAAGAATTCAAAATAAAATTGCTTTTTGAATGGTAAAATAAAGGAGAGAAGATTCAGCAGTAGATGTAATAAAAGGACGATTGGGGCGCGTCAGCGCCCCCTCCTCTTGCGGCATAGCGGCGGCGTGGCGAGGGCCAATCATTGCCGCTTGTGGCTATATTTCTTTCTTCTTCTCGGGAACAACCCCCCTAGTTTTCACCCAGTGAACATTGACGAAAAGTCACAAAAATTTGCACCCCTGTAAAAATCGTGCCTCTCTACATTCTGGCTATCTCCTTTTTCTAAAATTTTAAAAAATTGGCGCGTCAGCGCCCCCAAATGTACCAAAAATGCATTGAGAGATAGGAAATGACCCAAAAAAAATCTGATCGTAGAATCATGAAATTTGGCGCAGAGGTAGATGGTGACAAGAGAAGTAAAAAATAGTATTACGGCAACGCCGTCCGCCCAACCAAATGTCGGCCATATCGATTCTAAAATGGCTTAGTATGACTCGGGAGTTTTTCCAAACGTCGTACTTTTATGAACTTCTCCCAGGGGGTTGGCCTTAAAAAGTTGAAATTTGGTGAAAATGGTGCTGAGGAGTGGGACATCAAAAGTTATTCAAATTACTTTGATACCTGTCACGGTCTCTGTGCGGCGAAGCTGCAAACTGTAGCTGGAATTTCAGAAATTTCCCAAATTTCAAATTTGCGCAGATAAAGTCCGAATTGCGTCAAATTAGAATCAGTTGTTAAACTCTTTGCCCTAAACCTACTTGAAGTCAAATAAATTAATTTGGCGTGACAGCGCCCCCTACAGATTTTATATGGAGGGTTAAATATTTAGTTTTGAGAAATGTTACGAAATTTGAAACAAAATTCCATTTTGGCATCTGGATCAAAAAAGTCAATGAGACCCATGTCATAATTGTTACGGCTTTTGCTGTGACAGAAACCTCCCATGTTATTCCAATGGGGAAATCGCCAGATCTCTGAAATTTGAACATGTTTACACTTTATACTTTGACTATATCCTCCTTGGGCGTTAGCCCTATTAACCTGAAATTTGGTGAGACTCATCTTCAGGACCATCAAAAGTTATCCACATTTTTATTCTAAGAGTCATGGTTTCTGTGCGGCCAAGAATTCAAAATAAAATAGCTTTTTGATGGCAAAACGAAGGGGAGAAAAAGTGACAGTGTCATGGACTCAGCAGTAGGTATAATAAAAGGGAATCAATTGGGGCGCGTTAGCGCCCCCTCCTCTTGCGGCGTGGCGAGGGCCGATCATTGCCGCTTTCAGCTATATTTCTTCTTCTTCTTGCATGGTAATTTTGCCACAACTCGGGCATTTTTGACCCCCTGAACGTTGATGAATGTCTCACATGGGGTCATGGGTCACACATGGGTCATAGACGCAATCGGCTTGGCCTGAACTCGAATAAAATGAAGGTTATGAGAACGCCTGTCGCAACAGTGCTAGAGCAAAAAAAAAAAACATGAAATGCTTAATCTAGGCACATGAGACTTGGGACAGTGATAGAGCTACCTTTGACCTCTGACCTTTGAGGAGTAAAACACACCTGGCAGCATCGCTCTATGATAAACAGGAAGTCGGCCATGTTGAATCAAAGTGGCACCGCCACGCTTGACTTTTTTTTAAAAATTTGTACATGTCCTAGGTTTTTTGTCCGATCGAGCTCAAAACAAAACCTTTTGCATCTAAAGACATTGAAATTTAATAAATGTTCAAAAGAATGTTGATATTCTTTACGGTCTCTGCATGACACGCCCTCAAAAACGGCTTAATTTCCTGTTTGTTCAAGTCACGCTATTGGAAATGATCTACGGAGCTCATATTTCACTCACTAATGTGTTTTTATGTCTGATTGGAAATAAATAATACCATGTAATAAATTTACTCTATTGCGCCCCCTACCCATTATGTGAAAAATTCAACATTGTCTGATTTGTTTGAAACTCATGGTTTATATTCATCTCAAGACGCCATGAAAAAAAGTGCATTACAGATATTGTGTATTTTCACAATTGGCCAGCAGAGGCGCAATGAATGCCTTCACTTCCTCTTCCGCTTTTATTTTGATGGAACATTTCCTCTCGTGCCGTGGTCTTAGCATTAGCGTTAGCATCAGCATTAGCGGCGGGTCTCTGTTGCTAGGTGACGGGGGTACAGGGAGGAGGGGATTTAAAGAATAAAGTCAAAGAGAATGCAGTATCAGGGCAATCGCGATCAAAACACGGTTGCGCGGGAAGCCGGGTTTTTATTTTTGTTTGACCATAATTAGGCTATAGAAACACAATGTAGACTTTCATTAACAGCCTAATATTGTTTATCATATACAAATGTGCAATATAAAAAGAAGATCTGCTATTTAACTCGACCATTTAACACAGCTGAGTATTTTGAAAATTAAATATAAGATAAGATATTCCTTTATTGTCCACACATGGGGAAATTTCATTGTTGCAACCCAGTAGATACAGAGGAAAAGGACAGATAACTTATAGGAAGTTTAAAAAACACTCTTAATAGAAAATCTCTTATAAACAAAACTCCTATAGACAAAACCTCTCATTTCTTAATAAGGAATGGAGTGAAAAATAAAGATAAAATAAAATAAAAACAGCTAGCGTAAGACAAAATAATTCTAATTATAATGGTAAAATAAACACTCTATTTACATCAGTTATATGATGACCACAACTACGCTAATGATAGAAGGACTTCCTCTCCTCCTGCTTCTTACCTAGACTCTCCTTTGACAGCGTGGCTGTGTGGACACAGTGGTGTTGTGTTCTTTCTGAAACTCATGGAAAAGCGTCCACAATAATCACATGCTGATTGTAGCTCTGGGTCCACTCGTGCTGCTGCAGAGCTCTCACTTGTGATGTCAGGATATACTCTAAAAACAGACCCTCACTCACTGTTCCCTCTAAGCTGCGCTGCTCGCACATAGTGCGCCACAAGAAAATCTATGGCGCGCAGAAAATAAAATTCACCACAAACGGCCACTGGGGGCAATCAAGCAGGAAGAGCAAGCGTTTGACACACTGAAGAAGACTCTAGTGGACAGTATAAGCAATGTCCAGGGGACACGTCGTGTTCTATATATTTTTAGTTTCAAAACGCTGTGTGTTTTATTACAATCAGGATCATATTCACAGAGAAACTAGTCTTATTAGTCCTCTGCTCAGAGCAGAGCTGCGCTGCAGAGCAGAGCAGCTGCAGAGCAGAGCAGCGCGCAGAGCTAAATTAAACTTTCTTGTCCAGACCTGACTCACGAGTCGAAGACACATGTGCATCATTATCTGGACCATACTTCGGTGAAAATATCTCATGTCACAAAGTAACACTCACTTTATGAATACGAGCTCAGGAACAGATGATCCAGATGTGAAGACACAGGTCAATCAGCTCACACAGAGTCAGGACAGGGGACAGTAGGGACAGCTGTGATCCACTGTGATGCTCACAGTCCTCAGTGTGCTCAGGGAGCTTGTGTGATTGCACAGACACGTGAAAAACTAGAGGGAACCTGCCTCACTGCCTCTGAGATCCACAAAATGGGCCCCTGATCTAGATCATGGATTCCTCACCTTTTGACCTCAAGGCCTAACCTTTTCTGTCCATTTTTATTTACTGATTGCGCGGCCCTCAGGGAGCTGCCCTTTGGGCCCCCGCCCTATGGTTAAGAATCATTGCTCTAGATGATTCAAGCCAACTGCTCTCGTTTTGTTCTTCTATTTAAAGATTATTATTGATTTTAATTCATCTTCGATTCTGCAGATCATTTTATCTTAAATCTCCCTCAATGTGCAATTTGAATCACACGCCCCGTGTTTTAGGTTTGTTTACTTGTGTTTTAGGTTTGTTTACTTCTGGACTATGTGCCCAGAACAGAACTGTCATGACCTCATTTGAATGTTTTTTTCTTTCAAAACTCACATCTCTTCATACTTCATACATACTATGCATACATGTACACACTTTGTATGTATCATGCCAATCTTTTAATTGATGTAGTCATATAGCCTTAAAAGTATACCTCATATAGCCTTAAAAGTACACCTCATATAGCCTTAAAAGTACACCTCATATAGCCTTAAAAGTACACCTCATATAGCCTTAAAAGTACACCTCATATAGCCTTAAAAGTATACCTCATATAGCCTTAAAAGTACACCTCATATAGCCTTAAAGTATACCTCATATAGCCTTAAAAGTGCACCTCGTATAGCCTTAAAAGTACACCTCATATAGCCTTAAAAGTACACCTCATATAGCCTTAAAAGTACACCTCATATAGCCTTAAAAGTACACCTCATATAGCCTTAAAAGTACACCTTGAGTAAACTATTTTAAAATAAACTATTGGACTATTGGAATTCTACGGAGCCCCGCAAGTGACATCAGAAAATTTTTAAATATATATATATATATATATATATATATATATATATATATATTTTTTGTCACGTGATCATTTATGTATGACAGGTGACCTCTTGGTGGCACTCTTTAATAGTATATACAGGAAGTGTGTGAAAAAGCATAAAAGAAGGAAGGAAGACACGAAGTTACTGCTTTCGCTCCTAGAGCCACACATCCATCTATACATCCATTGATGCAAATCCCATAATGGCCGTTCCACACCGCCGCGGCCGAAGCGCCCAGTTTACATTCAAAGTCAATGGTAAATGCGCGTCGAGCACGTAGTGCGTTATCTGCGGCGCAATTTCTTAGTTTTTGCGGCGCGATTGGTGCGTTTTTTTACGCTCTCGATGCTTTGCGCGCGCGTATGAGCCGGCCGAGGCGACGAAAGCGGCTTACGCGACGCGTTCAGATATGCTGAGGTCTCTGCAGCAGAAGCGTAGCAGCCGCCGCAGCAGCCAATCAGAGCTGACGCTCCAGTGACGTACATACGTACGTACGTATTGCCCCTCGCATTTCCGGTATTCCCCGTGGAATTCCCCAAGAAGCGCCACTTTTTCCTTGCTCGTCAACAATGGCAGACGAACGATTGATTGTGGCCGTGTGTGGGAGAAAGGAACTGTGTGATGTATTCACGGTGGAATACAGAGACGGAAACAAACCAAAAACGCGAAAACAACACTCTCGATATCTGCAATTTTACACAATGAAAGGCCACACAGACAACACCTCTACTGCGCATGTGCGCAGAGAGCGCGCCATACGCGCGCCTGTGTACAGTGGCCGGGGCGTCGAGAGCGCGCGTCCGGTGCGTAAACCTTTCAAATGTACACGCGCTCAAATTCTGCGTCGGGCGCGATTAGGCCGCGGCGGTCTGTACGTAGCTTAAGGCTTCAGCTTAAGATAAGATAAGATAAGATATTCCTTTATTGTCCCACATGGGGAAATTTCATTGGTGCAACGCAGGTAGATACAGAGGTAGATACAGAAGAACAGAACAGATCACTTATAGGAAGTCTGAAAAACACTTTCAGTAGAAGATCTCCTATAAATAAATAAAAACTCCCATAGACAAATGAATAAATAAATACATAAATACCATTGCATGTGATCACGACAGTAATTGCACATGAATATGTGTCACGACAGCACATAGATTGCACATGAATTTCACAGTAATTGCACATGAATTCCAACAGCAATTGCACATATGACAGAATTGCACATGGTTAGGTCAGTATTGCGAGTGTTCAGTACTAACAGTTTTTGTTATAAAGTCTGACAGCAGCAGGAAGGAAAGACCTACGGAATCTCTCCTTCACACATCGAGGGTGGATCAGTCTCTCACTGAAGCTGCTCTCCAGAGCGGACAGAGTGTCCTGCAGGGGGTGACACTCATGGTCCAGCATAGATGTGAATCTAGCCAGGACCCTCCTGTCCCCCACCTCCTGCACCGAGTCCAGAGCACAGCCCAGGACGGAGCTGGACTTCTTGATGACTCTGTCCAGCTTCCTCCTCTCCCTCTCTGTGATGCTGCTGCTCCAGCAGGCCACACCATACAGGAGGGCTGCGGAAAAATATGCGCTCTTTTCTGCGCGCGTTACATTTCTTATAATAACTTTGTCGTCTTTTGTGATAAAATGAAACGGAAAAAACCGTTAGCCTTGTGCTAACCCGGATGTTAAGGATGCACACGAGGGATGTAAACATTAGTCACATGACAAATAGTCAAAGAGGAAGAACGAACGAGAGGAATAATTCTGTTTTTGAGTAGTTTTGGAGTGTAGTAGTGAAGCAAAATGAGGGGCACACTTCATGTTGATCAAGTTTAGACCTGGTTTAGACCTGCTTTAAGTCCTGGGTTAGTCCTGGTTTAGACCTGGTTTAGACCTGGTTTAGTCCTGGTTTAGTTCTGGTTTAGTTCTGGTTTAGTCCTGGTTTAGACCTGGTTTAGACCTGGTTTAGTGGTTTAGTCCTGGTTTAGACCTGGTTTAGTGGTTTAGTCCTGGTTTAGACCTGGTTTAGACCTGGTTTAGTCCTGGTTTAGACCTGGTTTAGACCTAGTTTAGACCTGGTTTAGACCTGGTTTTGAGCTCCTTCTGATGTGGCTCTCTGTGTCATTTTGGACAGAAACTGTTTTGAGAAGTAGCACAAATAGAAAAACGCCTGTGGATTTACCTACTTTTTATTGTAAATAGTTGTTTATTGCTTGTATATATCACAAGAATACTTTTATATGTTCATATTTGCACCTTGTGGTTCAGTTTGAACCTTTTTAAATGCTTGGTTGAGCATGTTTGAGGGTTTTACAATGAAAAAAAACATAATTTTTCCAGACGGACTTTGTGTTTTCAGTGTGTGTTTAGGTCCAGTATGTTGAAATAGTATGTCAAAGTGAAAAACTTACTAACAGATCATATAGGTGAGGTTGTGCTGAAAAAAAAAGATACCCAACATTGGTCTGGTAAACATTTCTTAATGTAGTATATCAGGGCAAAATTGAAGGTACCCAAAAACGGCCAAAAAAAGCTCCGGACCCCGAAGGGTTAATTAAATAGCGCCACCAAGAGGTCACCTGCCATACATAAATTATCACGTCATTTTAAAAAAAAAAAAGAAAAATCTGGGGTTTTTTCACACCAACATTTTTTTTTTTTTTTTTTTTTTTTACAAAAAAAGATTTATTTTTTACAAAAACATTTTTTTTCTTTTTTAAAGGTCCCATAACATGCAAAATTGACTTTTCAGAGCTTTTAACCTTCTTACATTGCTATTTGTGCTTCATATATGTACCCAGAGTGTTTTTTTGATTGTTTCCCGCAGTGTTTAGCTATATTACAGACTATCTCCTTTCCTCGAATATATATATATATATACACTGTATATATATATATATATACTATATATATACTGTGTATATATATATATATATATATATACTGTATATATATACTGTGTATATGTATATAGTATATATATATATATATATACTGTATATATATGTATATATATATATACACATATATATATATATACTGTGTGTGTGTGTGTGTGTGTGTGTGTATATATATATGTATATATATATATATATATATATATATATATATATATATATATATATATACTGTGTGTGTTGCACACAGGTCTGCACACTTATGGGTAGAATGGAAGTGGTGTTTCGAGCTGTTTAAATGGAGACCCTCAAGGGTCTCCATTTAATAAAAGAGTTTGTCTATATTTAACACACATTATTTTGACCTGTGTCACACCTGCCCTCCCTCTGACCCCGCCCCTCTGTCTCCGCCCATAGGTGTCCTCTTTGCCCAGGCCACTCCAAGCTCCGCCTCTGTGTCCAGTAAAGCCGCCCTCGCCCGGGTCGTCCCGCCTCAGACCACACCTACCTCAACCACAGCCGCAAGCTCCGCCTCCTTGTCTTAACACCACACCCCCTCCCTTACCCCTTCTGCATTTTTTTTACCCAACCACCGTACCACCCAACCACAGTACCACCCAACCAAGGTACCACCCAACCACGGGACCACCCAACCACTATACCACCCAACCAAGGTACCACCCAACCACTGTACCACCCAACCAAGGTACCGCCCAACCACCGTACCACCCAACCACCTTACCACCCAACCAAGGTACCAACCAACCACAGTCCACCCAACCAAGGTACCACCCAACCAAGGTACCACCCAACCACTGTGCCACCCAACCACTCTACCACCCAACCAAAGTACCACCCAACCAAGGTACCACCCAACCACTGTACCACCCAACCAAAGTACCACCCAACCAAAGTACCACCCAACCAAGGTACCACCCAACCACTGTACCACCCAACCAAGGTACCACCCAACCACGCTGAGCACAGCCAAACTCACCTCATGTTTCCCCAAACCTTACGCCAAAAAGAGAAGTGAAAGTCTCACAGGAAGTGCACTATCTCACAGGAAGTGCACTCTCTCACAGGAAGTGCACTCTCTCACAGGAAGTGCACTATCTCACAGGAAGTGCATGCACTATCTCACAGGAAGTGCGTGCACGCTCTCACAGGAAGTGCGTGCACGCTCTCACAGGAAGTGCACTATCTCACAGGAAGTGCACTATCTCACAGGAAGTGCACTATCTCACAGGAAGTGCACTATCTCACAGGAAGTGCATTATCTCACAGGAAGTGCACTATCTCATAGGAAGTGCATTATCTCAGGTTTTTACACACATCTCGCCTCTTTTGTTCTTCTAACGCCAAAAATATGATAGGAATATTCATCAGAGCCAGTATAAATATATGCACAACCTGTGAATTATTTATTTCTACATAATTGTACAGACATGAAGACTAAAGAGACATCATCCCGTCAAAAGGTCAAAACACTGTTTACACTCAGTTACTGACTGACCGCAATGATGACCCTTCACGGAAGAGGTTTTTATTTTAACATTTTGAACTAATTGTTTCAATGTCATTATTATTAATATTATTATTTGTGTTTTATCATTTTAATCTATTACAATCTTCTCACTGCAGGAAGAATATATATTTAGAATTTTATGAAAAAAGAAAGACAAATGATGAATATAATCTATTTTGAATCTAAAGCTTTAAAGGTGTGTGTTGTTTCTTCAGGGCTTATTTATCATGTACCATGTGACCTCATTATTGCGCCGCCCGGCTCCAGCGGCGGCCATTTTGAAACACAAAAAGATGTGACTTTTTTAATTCAACGTGACCTAATCCTCTGTTTGAGCTGATTACGTAGAGGCTGTTTTAGGTTTACAGAGGAAATCCACTCACACGAGGAAGACTATGCAAACTCTCCAGGGCATCAGGGCCTCTGTGTACTTCCTCTGACACGGGGGATTAGGCAACAAAAAGTACAAAATAGCGTAGCACAGAGCGTGCCACATATATGCAGATAGACAAGTCCACATCTATATATATATATATATATATATATATATATATATCATATCTATACCTTATATATATATATATATATATCATATCTATACCTTATATATAATGCTCACCTGGGGTTAGGTTTTATTTATTTTGTTTAGTTTTTGCTTTCATCCAATGTGGCCAATATATAGAAGTTATATTTAAATATTTATTGACAAACAATGAACTTGAAAAATGATTTTATTAAAGATGTAAAATGAAGGCTAAAGTGAATTAATAGATGACCTTTTTATCATTTATGACAATCAAACACGTGTTGTTGCTAATGTTGCGTTTCAAAATGGCTGCCGCTGTAACAAGGCTGGAGCAAATGGCGGGAAAAGATGTTTCTTTCCCTGTGACTCTGGGCCGTCTTCTCACTGTCAGATTCAGAGATATTCTATATTATAAACATGTAAGGGGCAAGGCCATTCAGATGTATTCTATATTATAAACATGTAAGGGGCAGGGCCATTCAGATATATTCTATATTATAAACATGTAATGGGCGGGGCCATGTTGACTGAAATCTATATATTGAAAACAACAAGAGCAAAATTACATATATATCATTTAGCTCCTTGTTTGAAATATTTTTCTTGCTTTTGGATATTTGTATGTGGGGGCTCGGGGCACCTCGGGGGGCTCGGACACCTCGGGGGACTCCGGGCACCTGGGGGGCTCGGGCGGCTCGGGCAGATGTTTGACCTGATACGGTCACGAAACCTGGTTCAAAGTCGGCACAATATTATAAAGTGAAGTGAGTTTGAAATAGTGTAATTCAAACACGAAGGAACAAAGAGTCAAAAGGACGTGACCTTCACGTCCTGAGAAGGTCAAACATGTTTATTTGGACATGTCCAGTCAGATTGACCACTGCCCTCCATTTGAAATGATGACATCATATTCTGACACATGTGATATGATCTGAACATGTCCCCCGCCTTAACCTCCACCTCCTCCTCCACCTTGTCCTCCTCCGCCTCCACCTGCTCCTCCTGTCAGGCTGTTTGTCATAACCCAACCGACCCGGTAAAAAACTAGCCGACTGAAGAAAAAAAAATCTGTATTTTGTCAAAATGACGCCAAATATTTTACTTGCATTTCTTCGACTCACCGACCGTTTTTTCAACGAAGCGCTGTGTTGAATAACTTTGTATCACTGGACATACTTCCCAACTTATCCATCATCCCAGACACACTGCACTGTCGCTCCTCCGTCACACTGTCGCTCCTCCGTCACACAGTCGCTCCTCATTGTGGTGGTGGTGTTTCCATCGCTCATGTCGTTCTTCATCATGGTGTCGATTTCATACTAAATTTGACCTGCGCTTTGCACTCTGGGACATAAACACGCCCAGCAACGTCATCACAACAAACATGGCGGCGCCCGTGTCCCCCGCATGTTCAGCACGTCCCCCCCATGTTTAGCACGTCCCCCCCATGTTTAGCACGTCCCCCCCATGTTCAGCACGTCCCCCCCATGTTCAGCACGTCCCCCCCATGTTTAGCACGTCCCCCCATGTTTAGCACGTCCCCCCCATGTTTAGCACGTCCCCCCCATGTTCAGCACGTCCCCCCCATGTTCAGCACGTCCCCCCCATGTTTAGCACGTCCCCCCCATGTTCATCACGTCCCCCCCATGTTCATCACGTCCCCCCATGTTCAGCACGTCCCCCCCGCTCGCCTTCGCCACCAAAACAAAGGAGAACGTTGTACAAAAGGTCGATTTTTTTATTTTTTTATTTAAATCTCTTAAAATCGGGAGATTTGGAAAGTTTGACTGGAACTCGCCAGAAATATTTAAAGGCGGAAATGAAATGAAAATGAAACTTAACCAGGCTCAGGCTTCAAAAGTCAATGATGGAGACATCATTGACTTTTGAAGCCTGACCCCTGACGGTCACTGCGGTCACTGCGGTCACTGCCGGTCACTGTCGGTCACTGCTGGTCACGGTAGGATTTACAGACTAACCCACTTGTAAAATGGGTCGGGTCACAGCAAACACAGCCTCACACCGACAGTTGTTGTGTACATTGTGTACGTTGTACGTTGTAACTTGTTGCATGTTCTTCTGCTGCCCCTGGGTCGGGTCAGGACTGGACTGGTCAGGACTGGACTGGCCTAAAGCCTTAACCTAAGTGAGTCCAGGACCTTTTGTCTTCATTTAGTCGTTTTGACACAACAATGTTCTGATGCTTTTAGTGCTTGAAGTTTTGTCACGTGGACAATGGCTCATACTTCATACTTCATACTTCTACTTCTACTTCATACTTCTACTTCATACTTCATAATTCATACTTCATACTTCTACTTCATACTTCTACTTCATACTTCATAGTTATACTTCATACTTCATAGTTCTACTTCATACTTCATAGTTCTACTTCATACTTCTACTTCATACTTCATAGTTCTACTTCATACTTCATAGTTCTACTTCATAGTTCTACTTCAATACTTATACTTCATACTTATACTTCATACTTATACTTCATACTTATACTTCTACTTCATATTTCATACTTATACTTCATACTTCTACTTCATACTTTGGAAAGTTTTGGTTTGAAATATGAATTCAAACATTGTAAAGAAAATGTAGCGAAACAAATGAATTTAGTCTGAATAAATTGTGATTCTGCAGCGAAACCAAAGTGACCTCCAAAAGGTCAAACTCCTTTGTAGAATATATTTATTTACCATCAGTCGCTCCGTCCTGTTGTTGCCACGGTAACGTGTCATGTTGCCTGGTGTGATGGAGGACTTAAGTACTATCAGAGGACTTAAGTCCTCCAATGATAGTACTTAAGTCCTATCAGAGGACTTAAGTACTATCGGAGGACTTAAGTACTATCGGAGTGTTCCTCACGTGTTGTGAGAGTACTTGAAGTCTTGCTCAGCCCTACACTTCTACACTTCTGAGACATGGATGTGTTTCCTAGCAACAGCAACAATCAGAAATCATCTGTTTGATGTTTACTCGAGGACAACTCATGACCCGCGATAATCAGACAAAGAAGTTAAACCCTGACCTCAAATATGAGTCATGTCCTGAAACACGTGAAATGAGCTAGGGCTGTCCCTCTGTCCTTCTGTCCCTCTGTCCTTCTCCCCCTCTGTCCTTCTCCCCCTCTGTCCTTCTCCCCCTCTGTCCGTTACAGATTTGACAATCAAACTCATGGGACTTTGGACCTTTTTGAAATATCTACAAGTCAATTCATGTTGTAACATTTGTCTCTGACTCAAAGACAAAATTCAGCTTTAAAAATGTCTCTACCTCACGACAATCACAGCGGCATTAATCACCTTTAAACACACACACATGTACACACACATGTACACACACACACGTGTGTAGCAGTTGCCTTCATGATTGGCGCTTGAACTGTTCAGTTCATGACTTTTCAGGACTTTTTTTACAGTGCGTGAAAAGACTTTATGATGATAAACAATGATAAATGATGATTCTGTTGTGTTGTTTATTTGCTTTGTTTTGTGGATCTGGTTGTTGCCACGGTTACAGAGATGACCTGGAGCAGAGTGATTCTAATGGTGAATATAGTGTCTAAAGGGGAGGGGTTTAGGGACGCATGTGATTTGGGGGTTTTAAGTGTTTTTAATGAAACTTTACAAATGATAAAATGCTTTTGTTACAACTTCTCAGGAAAAAACGGACTACCTCCCGTTTAGAGGCTGAACAGAACAAACTCATCCGTTCATTTCTTTTCTGTCCACTGTGACCAGTGGTCAGCAGGTGACGCTCACACTCGGGTCAAACGCTTTTAAAGGACATTTTTACAACAGGAAACCTCAGTAACTCGAAAGCTTCACTCTTCACGCCTGCTTATTCCTCACATTGTTTTTTCTACGATGTATAGAAGTCATTGGTAGGACAATGTTTCCCGGTATCCACGGTAACGGTGAAAAGTTTGTTTCTGTTTTTATTTTAACGGGTGAAGAGATGTTCTTAACTATGAATCTGTTTGTGTGAAATACTTTTATTTGAAATCTGAAATGAATAAACTATCTCCTTTCTTAAATGTAACTGCAGTTCAGTGTTTTCATGTGCCAGAAATACTTCAGTACTGCAGTACTGTGCAGTACTACAGTACAGCAGTACTGGGCAGTACTACAGTACTGTAGTACTGCCCAGTACAGCTGTACTACAGTACAGCAGTACTGCTGTACTGTGCAGTACTACAGTACTGCAGTACCGTGTAGTACAGTACAGTACTGTGCAGTACTACAGTACAGCAGTATTACAGTACTAGTACTACATGGGGCCGGACGCACCTTTGAAGCTGACATTAGATGTAAAAACTTTACACTTTGTGTCTTTATAACAAAAAAATCAACAATTTAGAAACACAGGAAAAAATCGCCTCAAAATTGTATTCGAGCTTCATCAAAGTATCGTTTGTCGTATGAAATATCTGGAAGAAATGAAAAGCTCCACGTTTCCGTAAGTATTCGTCAGAAAAACAAATAGGAAAAAAATGCAAAGTGTCATAATCTATTGAATAATGAAATACTGTACAGAATTGTGTGATATTCAGAGGTTAATCCCACTTTTCCATTGAAATCACATGTTCCATTTGTTCCTTCAGAATATCATATATCAGCTTTGGAATACTTTAAAATAACCTTAGGTCATGCGGCTCCTGCAGATGCCACAAGGACAGAGGAGAAGCTCTTCAAAACCTGAGGCTTATGAAGGATCTGATGCAGGGCAAGAGCGCCACCGTGTGGAGGATCAGCTGAGTAACACCACGTGTGTAATGCCATCAGTTCAGAACAAACCGCTCCAGAAGGAGCTCAGCACAGAGGCAGACGTGTGTATGAGGGGCACAGAGGCAGACGTGTGTATGAGGGGCACAGAGGCAGACGTGTGTATGAGGGGCACAGAGGCAGACGTGTGTGTGAGGGGCACAGAGGCAGACGTGTGTGTGAGGGGCACAGAGGCAGACGTGTGTGTGAGGGGCACAGAGGCAGACGTGTGTGTGAGGGGCACAGAGACAGACGTGTGTGTGAGGGGCACAGAGGCAGACGTGTGTGTGAGGGGCACAGAGGCAGACGTGTGTGTGAGGGGCACAGAGGCAGACGTGTGTGTGAGGGGTACAGAGGCAGACGTGTGTGTTTTGTTTTTTTATCCTGAAAATAAAAATTACACAAATCTGATCCCATAATTATATTTCTATATTTTCATCAATGAAACAAAGTATAAAACAATAACATTGTAATAGAAGTTACAGTGGTCTCTCCCTCCAGGGGGCGTGTCCTCCAGGGGGCGCTGCAGGAAACGTTCCCTCTTCATGTGTCTGAGCAACACAAACATCCGGGGCGCGGACGAGCCCAGACTCCACCGCAAGGTGGCGGTAATGCGCCTTGTCAACCACCACTAAACTCCACCAGGAAGCGGAAGAAGAAGAAGCGGCGCAGTAGAGGACGACGATCATCTCAGTTTTGGCGTCAGGACTTTGTTTAATGGTCCACGACATTTGTAACTAAAATGAGGCTCAGATCGACAAGTAACGTGGAATCTGTGATGGAGAAGCCGAGGACAAACCGCCAACTGCGCAACAAAGCGACGCCGAGGCGGATCCGTGTCTCCGGGGCCGACAGCCCCGCACGGAGCCCCGCACGGAGCCCCGCACGGAGCCCCGCACGGAGCCCCGCACGGAGCCCCGCACGGAGCCCCGCACGGAGCCCCGCACGGAGCCCCGCACGGAGCCAGGTAACACCGGGAGCACCGGGAGGCTGTGGCTCGGAGCCTCGATAGATCCTCTAAAAAGAACAGCTTCTACTCGCCATTTTGCCGTTAGTGTGACGTCTGTGCAACAGCAGAGGGCGCTGTGGGGCCCCGAGCTTTAGCATCGTGATGAAGCTAAAGCTAACAGAGTGTTAAACTGTCTGAACTAATGTGGACATGACGTGAGCTACCGGACATAGAGTTAGAGGATGTGGCAGCAGGAGACAGACTGTTGGAGAGGATGTGGCAGCAGGAGGCAGACTGTTGGAGAGGGTGTGGCAGCAGGAGCTGATGTTTTATGGTTCACATCGATGTCGCGCTTTCACCACAAACGTGAAGAGCTTCAAAATGGCTTACGAGGGTGGAAGCAAATCACTGCCTAAATCTTCCCAAAATATCAAAGCCTGACCCTCTGACCATCTGATCCTCTGACCCGCTGACCATGACCTTTCGGGAAATGTGTCACCATCTATGAAAAGACAGAGTCACTGATGCAGGCCTATGGTTGTTTTGTCAGGTGGACGGTCCAGCAGACTGTCCAGAGGGCCCCTCATCCCTGGAGCCACTTGCCCTGAGGAGGAGGAGAGCCCTGCCCCGCGGACGCCAGAGGAAACGCCTCATCGCTGTGGACGAGCGGGACAGAGGTCAGACTCAAGACGGTGGACTTTCACTGACCGTCTCCTCAGAGTTACAGCATTATATCAGTCGGTCGATATTATTGGTCGATTTGGAAGAACGATCTCCACAGTTCTGACGATGATGTGTCAAATCGAACTGACTTGTTCAATCTGAATTCTTCTCCAGACCTGACGTTCAACACTCCAGTCCGCTCCATTGTCCGTCAGGAGCATGTCCTGTCTGAGATTGACCCCTTGACCTCCCGAAACACCACGGCCCGTAACATCTACTCCCCCATCGTGCGCTTCCTCACCCCGAGCAAAGAGAGTAAGTGCGACACCCAGCAAAATGAACCCGCTGCAGATGTTTTCCACTGTAATTTTTTGCTTTTTATAGGAAATCTTCCAGTTCTTTGTAACATAAACACGTTCATTGTCTCATGTTTTAAACCTGATGCTCGTCTTGTGTCAGATGTGAAACGCTCTGGGGCTCCGAACATTCTGCTGAGCCCGGAACAGGGCGTGTTCGGTTATGGCTCCATTGAGCTGTTGGCAAAGGACCAGGACCACGACGTCTTCAGCCCGTAAGAACACAGCCTCTGTACATGTGCCCCTCTGTGCCCCCTCTGTGCATGTGTGCCCCTCTGTGCATGTGTGCCCCTCTGTACATGTGTGCCCCCTCTGTACCTGTGTGCCCCTCTGTGCCCCCTCTGTACATGTGCCCCCTCTGTACATGTGCCCCCTCTGTACATGTGCCCCCTCTCTACATGTGCCCCTCTGTGCATGTGCCCCTCTGTACATGTGTGTTCCCCTGTGCACCCTCTTTTGTGTGTGTTACAGTTTCACCTTGTGTGTGTTACAGTTTCACCTTCATAAAGAGCGTCCCGTCGCAGTCGCATCCTCAGCTCCGGGACATTCCTCCTAAAACCAGGAGCACTTCAGAGGCCACACTGGTGCTGGACCTGGTCAGTCCACACCACATTCTACTGTTGCTATGGCAGCACGAGGAGGGAATATTTTTTTTTAATATTTAAAAATCCTGCCACAGGTTTTACAGTTTTCTTTCCTCAGAAGTGAGCGCTTCACTTTGAAGAGGCCTTAAAGGTGCAGATAGTGAATAACAGTTCTCTAAATCTAAACTAGTCCAACCACAGGAAAAGAGCCACTGCATGCTCGATGCTCGCTCTGCATCGTTCAGCACCATCTTAGTTTGTCAGGACAAACAATATGAGTCACAAACTACTCAATCATCAACTGTGAATTACTGAGCGTCGTTGGTGACGCAAAACGCAGCAGAAAACATAGACGAGCCGGAAGGCTGAACATCACATGCAATACTCTGACACACGTGCGTTACACACATGCAGTACTCTGACACACGTGCGTTACACACATGCAGTACTCTGACACACGTACGTTACACACATGCAGTACTCTGACACACGTGCATTACACACATGCAGTACTCTGACACACGTGCATTACACACATGCAGTACTCTGACACACGTGCGTTACACACATGCAGTACTCTGACACACGTGCGTTACACACATGCAGTACTCTGACACACGTGCGTTACACACATGCAGTACTCTGACACACGTGCATTACACACATGCAGTACTCTGACACACGTGCATTACACACATGCAGTACTCTGACACACGTGCATTACACACATGCAGTACTCTGACACACGTGCATTACATACATGCAGTACTCTGACACACGTGCATTACACACATGCAGTACTCTGACACACGTGCATTACACACATGCAGTACTCTGACACACGTGCATTACACACATGCAGTACTCTGACACACATGTGCGTTACACACATGCAGTACTCTGACACACGTGCGTTACACACATGCAGTACTCTGACACACGTGCGTTACACACATGCAGTACTCTGACACACGTGCGTTACACACATGCAGTACTCTGACACACGTGCGTTACACACATGCAGTACTCTGACACACGTGCGTTACACACATGCAGTACTCTGACACACGTGCGTTACACACATGCAGTACTCTGACACACGTGCGTTACACACATGCAGTACTCTGACACACGTGCGTTACACATATGCAGTACTCTGACACACGTGCATTACACACATGCAGTACTCTGACACACGTGCATTACACAAATGCAGTACCATTTCCACAAATTTGGCACATTACACTTCTTTACACAACTAATACATGTTGTTGTTTTATGGCGGCTGTATCCAAGTGTTACATCACCACCAGACTTTATTCTTCAGACTTTATTCTTCAGACTTTATTCTTCAGACTTTATTTGTGTTTTAAAGCTCATGAGTTCAAAGCTCGTTAGAACATCCTCTTCATCCTCGGCACATTCTTCAACACACCCCAACTCTATAACTGTTGTTGTTGTTGTTGTTTTATGGCGGTTGACATCAGAGTGTTGCATTACCGCCAGACTTTATTCCTTAGACTTTGTCGTAGTCCTAAAAGTTCTTCTTCCAGTGCTTTGTCCTCAGACTCTGTCGTAGTCCGTAAAAGTACTCCTTCCATTGCTTTGGTGTTACAAAGCCCATGAGGTCATGATTTGTCTTTGTGACTAGAATAGTTGTTGTTTCAGAGACCAACCGGCTAAATACAGAGAGAGGAGCCAGCGCTGCTCCCAGCCAGGGCGAAATGAGAAAGGCCAGCGTGGCTCCCAAGAAGTGTGAAGGTTTCAAGAGTGGAGGTCCCAAGTGTGCAGGTTCCAGAATTAATGAGAATACCCTGGTTGTGGATAGAGAGGATTTTGTACTCTTTATGGTGGATGTTGTAAACTGTGCTGCTCAGACTCAAAGCAGAACTGAAAGGATCAGGATCATTGCTAAAGCTGCAGGGAGATTCCTTGGAACAAAGGAGCTTGATTGGGCAGATATAGAAAACAGGCTAAAGGCGCTAAATGGGAGTCGGAGTGATGGGGGTCTGCTTGTGGGGAGTCAGAGTGATCAGAGTGACGAGATGGGGGTGGGGGTGGTCTCCTGTCCTCGCCCAGTCTCGTAGACGCACGGCTACCAAGCGGCGACATCAGTGGACATATTAGAGCCTATAGAATGAAGCCTGAAGAATAAAGCTGTACGGTGGAAGCACCGAACGTCAAAGAAGGAGAGGAAGATGAAGAAGAGTCTCCCTGGAATAAAGCTGGTTGTTGTTGTTGTTGTTTTATGGCGGTTGGCATCCAAGTGTTGCATTACCGCCAGACTTTATTCCTCAGACTTTGTCGTAGTCCTCAGACTCTGTCGTAGTCCGTAAAAGTACTCCTTCCATTGCTTTGGTGTTACAAAGCCCATGAGGTCATGATGTGTTTTTGTGACTAGAATAGTTGTTGTTGTTTCAGAGACCAACCGGCTTTATTCCAGGGAGACTCTTCTTCATCTTCCTCTCCTTTGACGTTCGGTTGTAGTTGTTGTTGTTTTATGGCGGTTGGCATCCGAGTGTTGCATTACCGCCAGACTTTATTCCTCAGACGTTTCGTAGTCCTCAGACTCTGTCGTAGTCCGTAAAAGTACTCCTCCCATTGCTTTAGCGTTACAAAGCCCATGAGGTCATGATGTGTTTTTGTGACTAGAATAGTTGTTGTGTCAGAGACCAACCGGCTTTATTCCAGGGAGACTCTTCTTCACCTTCCTCGCCCTCTTTGACGTTCGGTGCTTTGGAAGTACAAAGCCCATGAGATCATGGGACATCTTTGTTGTTTTACAAAGCCCATGAGGTCATGGGACGTCTTTGTCGTTTTATCCTTTAGAAGTCCTTCTTCCATCACTTTGGCGTTTCTAGGCCCATGAAGTCAAAGCGCGTTAGAACATCCTCTTGCTCCTCATCCTCGGCTCAGTCTCCAACACCCCCCACCTCTATAAACGTTTACCCAGCCCTGTGCTACATAAGTAAGCAACCACAGCCTGACACAAACCCTGTGACTGGATCGCCAGAACGTTCCGCAGATTGAACTCCCGCCCATTATTCCGAAACCACAAGGCCAACCCGGCCCTTTCCCTATCATAAGCCTCACAGCAAATCAGCACATGCTCGACAGTCTCTGGCACCCGACAGTGACCACACAGACCGGTCGGATGTTTGCCTATCCTACTCAGTGACCAATTGAGTCCAGTATGGCCAATCCTCATGCGGGCGAAGGCCCTTTCCTCCCACGCGTTCCTGCCCATAGACCCGCAAGGACCCACACTACCCTGTATGTGATAGAGATGCCGTCCAGTAACACAGTGGCTCCAAAATTCCAAGTGCCAAAGGCCGACCACATGACTCTTGATAACGGGCTTGATTTCAGACTTGCCCAGCTCAACCGCCACATCAATTGATGGCCGCCGAAGGGAACGTTTAGCCAGTGCATCAGCCATTTCGTTACCATCCACCCCCACATGCGCAGGGACCCAAATGAAGGAAACCCTCACATCCTTCCTGGACAGGGAGAGCATCAGACAGAAGATGCCATTCAACACATCCTGTCTGCAATCCGATTTCCCAGATTTAATGCTTTGCAATGCAGAAAGGCTGTCAGAGGCCACCACAATGCCGCAACACTGCAAAGCAGATTCCGCCCATTCCAACGCCAACCGTATCGCTATAAGTTCCGACGTGAAAACAGAAAGGCGATCTGTTTTCACGCCTGGTCAGGCACAAAATAAGCGGCGCCAGTACGCCCACTCTCAGGATCCCTAGACCCGTCGGTATAAATAAACACATCACCTGAGTGCTTATCGATGAGCGCTTGAACGGCAAACTGCGGTGCCCTCCCAGCGACTCCTCTAAGCTTGCCATGCAAGCTAACATCAACAGGAGCCGGGACAAACTTCCACGGAGCTATAGCAGACAAAGCCACCGACGGGCTCACACGCAGATCACCAACCCCCGCAAGCCGCGCCTTCGCATTTCCTACCTGGCTGAAAACCATACCGTCAGCCTCACTCTGCCCCCCATCAACCCTGAGAAAGTCCCTCACCGGGTGAGAGCTCATATGACCTTGCACATTCACCCAGTAAGCCAAAAGAAGTTCTAGCCTCCGGAGCCGTAACGGCAATTCCCCCAACTCAACCTGCAGCGCCGAGACAGGGGAGGTCCTAAAAGCCCTACAGCAGATGCGAAGGCCTGGGCTTGCTCCACATCAAGCTTCTTTAAGTTAGTCTCAGCCGCAGACATGTAGGCTATACAGCCATAATCAATAGCCGCCCTCATGACGGCCCGATGAATACCCAGGAGCGACCTTCTGCTGGCCCCCCAGTCCTGGCCGGATAGACAACGAAGCAAGTTATTCACCCTTTTGCATTTACCACTGACCTCATCAATGTGCCGACGCCAACTAAGCCTCTCGTCAAAGGTGACCCCCAAGAACCTCACCTCCCTGACCTGTTCGAGCACCTGCCCATGCAGTCGAAGGGAGACGTCCCTATGCCCATTGAAGAAACAGATCACTTGAGACTTCCGTACGGACAGTTTAAACCCCCACTTCAGGGTCCACTGCTCCACCTGCTGTATTGCCCTTTGCAGTTTCGCCTCGTAAAACCGGAGATTCCTCCCTCTCACCCATAGAGCGCCATCGTCAGCATAAAGGCTCCTCCCAACAGACCCACCCACGTCGTCAAAGATGTCCTTAATCATAACATTGAACAAGATAGGGCTACACACACTCCCCTGCGGGATCCCATTCTCCACCCCATAGACCCCAGAGTAAGCAGCGCCCACTCTGGTTTGGATACGCCAGCCAGACAGAAAGCTCCGGACCCAGTTAAACAGTTTACCCTTCACACCACACTTCCGCAGCTTAATGAGGAGCCCATCCTTCCAAACCATATTGTACGCCTTCTCCACATCAAAGAGCACCGCAATAACCTTTTCTTTCTGAGCCCTGGCCAGCTGGATATCAGATTCCAAACACAACACGGAATCCATGGTGTTCCTGCCCCTACGGAAACCATTCTGGTGCGCGGGAAGCAAACCCTGACTCTCCAAGAAGTAATCCAACCGCTCGGTAACCATGCGCTCCATCGTTTTCCCGAGCTGCGACGTCAAGGCAATCGGCCTATAACTTGAAGGGTCAGACGCTGGCCTACCCGGCTTCAGAACCGGCACCACCGTAGACTGTTTCCACGCAGATGGAACACAACCTGAATCCCAAACACGGTTGAAAAGACCCAGGACTAGCCCAAGCGTGTCATCAGTCAAATGAGAGAGCATGTCATAGCACACCTCATCTTTACCCGGGGCTGTCTGTTTCGCCTTAGAAAGTGCTCTCCTTAGCTCAAACAAACTAAACGGAAGGTCAAGGTCATCTTGAGTCGAAGGCTGGTGCCCAATCAGCTCAGAATTCTGGGCCAAAGTACTCTCCCTGTAGTGCCTTTCCGCAGGTGAGAGATTGTCAGAGCTGTGCACCGACACAAAGGTGCTGGCCAACAGTTCAGCTTTGTCAACGTCGCTGACTGCTTCAACACCATTCAGTATTAGGACCGGGGTCCCATGACGGCGCTCAACCCCATGCATCCGCTTAATCATCCCCCAAACATCCCCGAGACGCGTTTCTCTCCCAATTTTGGAACAATACCGCCTCCAATAGGCACTCTTGGCCGTTCTCACAGTTTTCCGCACAACAGCGCGGGCCCTCTTGTAGTCAATGAGGGCACCCTCAGTGTGGGCAACCCTTAGCCGGCGAAACGCCGCATTTCTCGCCCTAACAGCATGACCACATGCTTCAGTCCACCACGGCACCCGCTTCCTATGTCCACTACCACCACTCTTAGGAATCGTGCCTACCGCTGACTGCGTGATGAGCGAGACAATTGCACTATTGAGATCATCCACCTGAGTCAATCCTCCTTCCTGCAGAACCCTAGAACCATCATCAGCTTTCCTCAGGAAAGCCCCCCAGTTCGCCCTTGCCAACTGCCACCTCTGGATCCTCGTCCCCCTGACCACACAGCTCCCAAAGCCAATCACGGTGCGGACTAGATAGTGATCGCTACCAAAAGAAAGATTACCAAGAACCTCCCAACTACAAACACCAGCTAACTCCTTGGACACAAGCGTAAGATCTATTGCACTTTCCGCACCGGTCCCCATATCATAGCGGGTCCCACCCCTATCATTCAGACAAACCAACTCCCTTTGATTGATAAAACCCTCTACCACCTGCCCATACCTATCGGTACCACTACCGCCCCACAAAGCGCTATGCGCATTAAAATCCCCACACCACACGGCCTTTCCCCGAACATCCTTACCGATACTATGTAAGGACTCTAACGTTAACTCACCACACGGATTATAAAGGTTAACCACAGTAACAGCTTCACCATCCAGCCAGACCCTCACCGCCAGGGCCTCCGGCGCTTTACTCACACTGACAACAACGTAATTTAGGTCATCTCGGACAAACACAGCCACACCTCCGCCTCTACCCTGCTCCCTATCATTCCTAACACACACATACCCTTGTATCCCAAAACCCCACCTAGGTCGTAACCAAGTCTCCTGCACGCACATAACGTGAGGCTTATTCAACAAGGTAGAGACAAAATGCTTAAATTCCTGGCCATTAGCACGAAGACTACGCGCATTCCATTGCAAGACAACCACCGCCATTATGAGCCCCCGGAACCTGACGGCGCATCGGGAGCCCCCCCACTCCCACTGCCAGAATGGGGCAGGGCGCCCTCCCGCAGCGCATCCTCTATCTCCGTCCACTCGGGGCCCCCAGCTCCAAAGTACTTCCCTGCAGCCTTAGCGATGATCTTAGTCTTTTCGGATCTCTTCTTGGTTTGACCAGTACAGTTAATCACTTCCACTATAAAGAGGAAGAAATCTTTCCTCTTCACAACCAGTACATCCTCCGCACCCACAGGGCCTCTGCCCGTGGAAGCCACACTCACAGGCATCCCAGTGGGGACCTCCCCCTGGCCGCGAGCAACGCTGCCCCCTCCCCTGTCGCCTAGGACACCAGCAGCACTGGCAGCCCCCACTGCATCCACCGTCACCTGACTACCAGACACCTTCTTGACCGCATCCGCGTAGGATATGCCTTGAGAGGCTCTAACCTTTTGCACCTCAGCAGCCCTCTTGCTGAACACGCATCCCCCGTAGGCAGAGCTATGCTCTCCCCCACAGTTACAGCACTTGAGTTTTGCTCCTTCGTCACACTTCCCATACTCGTGGTCTCCTGCACATTTACCACACTTCTGCTTCCCTCTACAGACCGCTGCAATATGCCCAAAGCGCTGGCACTTGAAGCAACGCAGGGGCGGCAGAACATATGGGCGTACGCCATAGCGCATGTACCCAACGCACACCACACGAGGCAGGATCCCACCTTCAAATCTAATCATTATCGACACGCTGTCACACCTTACCCCATCCCGGGTCATCTTCAACCGCCTAGCATCCACCACCTTAGCTCCAGTCAAATTCTCCTTTATGTCATCCACAGATGTCGTCGTAGGGACGCCTACTATAACTCCCCTGACCGTGCCTCTTACAGCATCAGACACAAGAATGTCCTTCCCCCCCAGACACTTAGCCTCAATCGCCTTCCTTTGCTGAGCCACGTCCTTGCACACGACCAGCAGCGAGCCATCCCTAAGGACACTCGCATGCTTGACCACTCCCACAGCTACAGTCAGGCTCCTTGTCAACGCCATCGGATCCCACCCCTTAAAGGACGCATTATCCTGCGCGAGCTTTATGAACACCTTACACTCTGAACTCACATCCCCGACATCTGCAACCCCCCCGCCCTGCTCCTCACTGAGAGAGCCCTCCATAGACGAGCAAGAAGACGCCCTACGCTGCACAGGATCAGTGACCAGGTCACGCTTCCTCTTCTTCTTCCCCGTCATACGGACCGAGGCGTTCCTCTATGTTGCCGTAATATCCAAACTGTTGTCGTTGTTGTTTTTTTATGGCAGTTGGCATCCAAGTGCACGAGGTATTGTTGTTGTTGTGTTGTTGTTGTTTCAGAGACCAGACCGTTGTTGTTGTTGTTGTTGTTTTATGGCGGTTGGCATCCAAGTGTTGCCCAACCGGCTTTATTTGACGTTTGGTGCTTCCACCGTACAGCTTTATTCTTTAGGCTTCATTCTATAGGCTTTAATATTTCCACTGATGTCGCTGCTTGGTAGCCGTGCGTCTACGAGACTGGACGAGGACAGGAGACCACCCCCACCCCCATCTCGTCACTCTGATCACTCTGACTCCCCAAAAGCAGACCCCCATCACTCCGACTCCCATTTAGCGCCTTTAGCCTGTTTTCTATATCTGCCCTATCAAGCTCCTTTGTTCCAAGGAATCTCCCTGCAGCTTTAGCAATGATCCTGATCCTTTCAGTTCTGCTTTGAGTCTGAGCAGCACAGTTTACAACATCCACCATAAAGAGTACAAAATCCTCTCTATCCACAACCAGGGTATTCTCATTAATTCTGGAACCTGCACACTTGGGACCTCCACTCTTGAAACCTTCACACTTCTTGGGGGCCACGCTGGCCTTTTATTTCGCCCTGGCTGGGAGCAGCGCTGGCTCCTCTCTCTGTATTTACTCTGAACTCGTTACTTGAAACTTTCTTGACTGCATCTGCATAGGATATACCTTGAGAGACCTTTATTTTATGCACCTCAGCAGCTCTTTTGCTAAACCTGCATCCCCCGTAGGCAGAGCTATGTTCTTCCCCACAGTTACAGCACTTCAGTTTTGCTCCCACGTCACACTTCCCATACTTGTGATCTCCTGCACATTTACCACATCTTTGCCTCCCTCTACAGACCGCTGCAATATGCCCAAAGCGCTGGCACTTAAAGCAACGCAGGGGCGGTGGAACATATGGCCTGACGCTATAGCACATGTACCCAATGAACACCTTACTAGGCAGGCACCTCCCTTCAAGTGTTACCATTACCGACAAGCTGTCACATCTTACCCCAGACCGGGTCACCTTCAACCGCCTAGCGTCCACCACCGTAGCTCCCGTCAAATTCTCCTTAACTTCATCCACAGACGTCGCCGTAGGGACACCTACGATAACTCCTCTGACCGTGTTTCTTTCAGCATCAGACACAAGAATGTCCTTTCCACCCAGACGTTTAGTTCCAATCGCCTTCCGTTGCTGAGCCGCGTCCTTGCACACGACCAGCAGCAAGCCATCTCTAAGGACACTCGCACTCTTGATCACTCCCACAGCTACAGTTAGGCTCTTTGACAATGCCACTGAATTTCACTCCTTAAAGGATGCACTATCCTGTGCAAGCTTTATGTTCACCTTACAGTCTCTGCTCTCACTCCGGATATCAATAGCTTCAGCCTCATCCTGCTGCTCATTCCCAGAACCCTCGGACGAGCTAAGGGACTTTTTACGTTTCCGGGCACGTGCAGCCAGAAAAGGCTGCTCCTCCACGCCGTCCAGAACGTCTTCGACCACCGATCCACTCTCCTCCGCCATCTCCCGTCTCTCCCAGGCCGGGTCACCACTGACTAAACTACATGAAACAACTTCAGCTTAAACAAACTAGTGCTGGAGCTAAAGAGACTTTAACGTTTAAAGAATATTCTTTATTCTTTAAAACTTTATTACAAAGAATAAAGTCTTTTCAGCTGAAGCTATTGCGAGTTTCTGCATTCATGCTCTTGGGGCCCGGCACCGGGCCGTGTGGCTCCACAAGCTCCAGTTGATTGGAGTTGGGGCCGAGCCGATGGCGACTTTCATCTATGTTCAGGGTCAAAAATGCCCGAGTCAGAACATGAAGAATATGAAGAAGAAACCAGAGGAAGAACAATAGACTCCAGCATTCCATGGAATGTTCATTCCAGTCCATGGCTCATGTAGTACTTTTACACACATGTCGTACTTTTACACACATGTCATACTTTTACACACATGTCGTACTTTTACGCAATAATGCAGACACTCACATGATCTAGTTACAATATAATATTGGTAAGTACAGAAGAGTCTTGTTTCTGTAATGATGCCAGTGTGGGTGTTGTTGTTCAGGAGGAGACGTTGATCTACAGCTCTCTGACAGTGATGGAAGACGCTGAGTTCTCCTTCACCACCGTGTTCCAGGACCATCAGTACAAGGTACGACTTCTGAAGCTTCACCACACGAGAAGGTCCAGACCGAGCGTCCAGTTTAATTCAAGGTCTATGTTAACGCACACGTCCGGCGCACGGTTACATACACTATATAAACACATATATACACACACACATACACACACACATATATATATACACACACAGACACAGACACACACACACACACATATACACACACACACATATACATACACACACACACACACATATACACATACATACACACACACACATACATACACACATATACACATATATACACACACATACACACAGGCGCGCACAGACACATGCACACAAAGGCACATACAAAGGCACACACGCGTACATACACGTACACACACGCACACACGCGTACACACGCGTACACACACGTACACACACGTACGTACACACACGTACACACACGTACACACAGGTCTAAGCCAATTCACTAAAAAGTGCAAATATCAGCCACAGATTTATCCGTCTAACTCTAAGTTCCACAGATGTGACTTGTATGTTGAGTCCACGTGAGCGGTCAGAGGGGGCCAGAGCGGTCAGAGGGGGCCAGAGCGGTCAGGGGGGGCCAGAGCGGTCAGGGGGGGCCAGAGCGGTCAGGGGGGGCCAGAGCGGTCAGGGGGGGCCAGAGCGGGTCAGGGGGGCCAGAGCGGGTCAGGGGGGCCAGAGCAGGTCAGGGGGGCCAGAGCAGGTCAGGGGGGCCAGAGCGGTCGGGGGGGGCCAGAGCGGTCGGGGGGGCCAGAGAGGTCGGGGGGGCCAGAGAGGTCAGGGGGGCCAGAGCGGTCAGGCGGGTCAGGGGGGCCAGAGCGGGTCAGGGGGGGGCCAGAGCGATCAGGGGGGTCAAAGCGGGTCAGGAACAGTTAAATTATGCCTCATGTTGAACCATCGGAGATTTGAAGAGAAAGACTCGTGTTAGTACCAGTGACATGGTGATGTTTTGCCTGAATGTCACATCTGCCTCTGAATGTCACACCTGCCTCTTCACACCTGCCCTTTACACCTGCCTCTTCACACCTGCTCTTCACACCTGCTCTTCACACCTGCCCTTTACACCTGCCTTTCACACCTGCCTCTTCACACCTGCCTCTTCACACCTGCCTCTTCACACCTGCCTCTTCACACCTGCTCTTCACACCTGCTCTTCACACCTGCTCTTCACACCTGCTCTTCACACCTGCCCTTCACACCTGCCTCTTCACACCTGCCCTTCACACCTGCCTCTTCACACCTGCCTCTTCACACCTGCCTCTTCACACCTGCCCTTTACACCTGCCCTTCACACCTGCCTCTTCACACCTGCCTCTTCACACCTGCCTCTTCATGTTCCATCTTTCCAATAACGTCAAGTTTTTCACTCTTGTTCCTGAGCTTCTGTTGTGGAAACTATACTGTAACAAATGACAGAGAAAATGAGGCGAAATATAACCAAGTTGTCTCGTTCAAAAGTGGTTCTTTATTTTAGCCGTGCACAGACTAAACGCTCCCCCTGACAGTTCTCGTCTATCCCTCCTGCTCTGACCATTGAGTTCAGCTTATTAAGGCATAACAGGTGCCACATATGCATAAAACCAGTCTAAACATATTACAGAAAAACACACTCAATGTTCTACCTCATGTGAGACGTCCTGGATCTGCAGCTTCAGTCTGTTTTCCCAGAGTCTGCAGAGCCACAATGACCCGGATGTTGCATAAGACATACGTTTTATGGCATCAGGCAAAGACATGACATTTTTACATCACAGCTCTTTAGTGAATAAGTCAAAGTGAAGTCCTGTAATGGGTGTGGTCTTATTCCAGGTGTACATGGTGCTCCGCCCTTACGTGCAGGAGTTTCTTCAGGCCGTGTCCAAAAACTACGAGGTACGGCAGCACATTTCCCATGATGCTCTCTTCAGGATCTGTATGTTTCATGTTCCTCTTTGATGTTCATGTGTTCCAGCTGTTTATTTACACATGTGCTAAAAGAGGCTACGCCCAGAAGATCCTGGACATCCTGGACCCGCACAGGAAACTCTTCAGGTCTGTCTGTCTCCCTGTCTCTCTCTCTGTCTGTCTGTCTCTCTGTCTGTCTCTGTCTCTCTCTCTGTCTGTCTCTCTGTCTCTCTGTCTGTCTCTGTCTGTCTCTCTGTCTATCTCTCTGTCTGTCTCTCTGTCTCTCTGTCTGTCTCCCTGTCTGTCTCTCTGTCTCTCTCTCTGTCTGTCTCCCTGTCTCTCTCTCTGTCTGTCTGTCTCTCTGTCTGTCTCTCTGTCTCTCTGTCTCTCTGTCTGTCTCTCTGTCTGTCTCTCTGTCTGTCTCTCTGTCTGTCTCTCTGTCTGTCTCTCTGTCTGTCTCTCTGTCTGTCTCTCTGTCTGTCTCTCTGTCTGTCTCTCTGTCTGTCTCTCTGTCTGTCTCTCTCTCTCTGTCTGTCTCGCTGTCTGTGTGTTGGACAGAGGAGTCCAGCGCCTCAACACGTCTGACACGTTTGTCTTCCTTCTGAAGACACCGTCTGTACCAAGAGGACTGCTCCTGTGTGCTTGGACACTACATCAAGGACCTGAGCATCCTGGGACGAGACTTGGCCAAGACTGTGGTGTTGGACAACGCCCCCCACACCTACCCCCACCACGTGAGTGCTCCACCTCCAGCTCCACCTTTACCTCCAGATAAATAAATGATGACGCGTGCTTGCCCTTATGACGCGGTCTTGCACCCACCGCCCGTCAGTTTGGAGATTCGCGGAAAGGATATAGTCTGTAATATAGCTAAACACTGCGGGAATCAATCAAAAAAACACTCTGGGTACATATATGAAGCACAAATAGCAATGTAAGAAGGTTAAAAGCTCTGAAAAGTCGATTTTGCATGTTATGGGACCTTTAAAGATGACACAACACTGTTAAACACTGTCTGCTTATTGATTTGTATTTGATAATCCACAAAGAATGCAGAGTTAAATGCACTAACATAAAATAGAATACATTTTTATGAATTAAAATCAGTCATTTTGAGTGTTCTTCCTGTTTCAGCTGATGAACACCGTCCCCATAACGAGCTGGAGCGGAGACAAGGACGACCGAGCGCTGCAGAGGCTCCTCCCCTATATGGACAAGCTGTGCTCTGCTGTGAGGACACACACATGACACACAACACACACATGACACACAACACACACATGACACACAACACACACATGACACACAACACACACGACACACAACACACACATGACACACAACACACACATGACACACATGACACACACAACACACACATGACACACAACACACACATGACACACATAAAACACACATGACACACATAACACACACATGACACACAACACACACATGACACACAACACACACATGACACACATCACACACATGACACACATGACACACAACACACACATGACACACAACACACACATGACACACACACACATGACACACAACACACACATGACACACAACACACACATGACACAACACACACATGACACACAACACATGACACACACACATGACACACAACACACACATGACACACACAACACACACATGACACACAACACACACATGACACACACATGACACACAACACACATGACACACAACACATGACACACAACACATGACACACAACACATGACACACAACACATGACACAACACACACATGACACACAACACACACATGACACACAACACACACATGACACACAACACATGACACACAACACACAACACATGACACACGACACACACACATGACACACAACACACACACATGACGCACAACACACACACATGACACACAACACACACACATGACACACAACACACACACATGACACACAACACATGACACACAACACACACACATGACACACAACACATGACACACAACACACACATGACACACAACACACACATGACACACAACACACACATGACACACAACACACACATGACACACAACACACACATGACACACAACACACACATGACACACACATGACACACACATGACACACAACACACACATGACACACAACACACACATGACACACAACACACACATGACACACATGACACACACAACACACACATGACACACACAACACACACATGACACACAACACACACATGACACACAACACACACATGACACACAACACACACATGACACACACATGACACACAACACACACATGACACACAACACACACATGACACACAACACACACATGACACACATGACACACACAACACACACATGACACACAACACACACATGACACACATAAAACACACATGACACACAACACACACATGACACACAACACACACATGACACACAACACACACATGACACACATGACACACATGACACACAACACACACATGACACACAACACACACATGACACACAACACACACATGACACACACACACATGACACACAACACACACATGACACACAACACATGGCACACACACATGACACACAACACACACATGACACACAACACACACATGACACACAACACATGACACACAACACATGACACACACACATGACACACAACACACACATGACACACACATGACACACAACACACACATGACACACACATGACACACAACACACACATGACACACAACACACACATGACACACAACACATGACACACAACACATGACACACAACACATGACACACAACACATGACACAACACACACATGACACACAACACACACATGACACACAACACACACATGACACACAACACATGACACATGACACACAACACATGACACACACAACACACACATGACACACAACACATGACACATGACACTCAACACATGACACATGACACACAACACATGACACACAACACACACACATGACACACAACACACACACATGACACACAACACACACACATGACACACAACAAACACATGACACACAACACATGACACACAACACACACACATGACACACAACACACACATGATACACAACACATGACACACAACACACACACACATGACACAACACATGACACACAACACACACACACATGACACAACACATGACACACAACACACACACACATGACACACAACACATGACACACAACACACACACACATGACACACATGACACACAACACACACATGACACACGACACATGACACACGACACATGACACACAACACATGACACATGACACACAACGCACACATGACACACAACACACACATGACACACACACATGACACACAACACATGACACACACATGACACACAACACATGACACACACATGACACACAACACATGACACACAACACACAACACATGACACACAACACATGACACACAACACACACATGACACACAACACACACATGACACACAACACACACATGACACACAACGCACACATGACACACAACACACACACATGACACACAACACATGACACACAACACACACATGACACACAACGCACACATGACACACAACGCACACATGACACACAACACACACATGACACACAACGCACACATGACACACAACACATGACACACAACGCACACATGACACACAACGCACACATGACACACAACACACACACATGACACACAACACATGACACACAACACACACATGACACACAACGCACACATGACACACAACACACACACATGACACACAACACACACACATGACACACAACACATGACACACAACACACACGACACATGACACACAACACACACGACACATGACACACAACACACACGACACATGACACACAACACACACATGACACACAACACATGACACACCACACACGTCTGCGCACGACACACTCGTCTGTGCACGACACACACGTCTGCGCACGACACACGTCTGCGCACGACACACGTCTGCACACGACACACCACACACGTCTGCACACGACACACCACAAATGTTTGCACACGACGCACGCGTCTGCGCACGACACGCGTCTGCGCACGACACGCGTCTGCGCACGACACGCGTCTGCGCACGACACGTCTGCACACGACACACCACAAACGTCTTCGCACGACACACGCGTCTGCGCACAACACACGCGTCTGCGCACGACACAAACGTCTGCGCACGACACACGCGTCTGCGCACGACACACCACAAACGTCTGCGCACGACACGCGTCTGCGCACGACACACGCGTCTGCCCACGACACACCACAAACGTCTTCGCACGACACGCGCGTCTGCGCACGACACACGCGTCTGCGCACGACACAAACGTCTGCGCACGACACACGCATCTGCGCACGACACACGTGTCTGCTTACGACACACCACAAACGTCTGCGCACAACACAAACGTCTGCGCGCGACACAGACGTCTGCGCGCGACACACGCGTCTGCGCGCGACACACGCGTCTGCGCACGACACACGCGTCTGCGCACAACACACGCGTCTGCGCACGACACAAACGTCTGCGCACGACACACGCGTCTGCGCACGACACACCACAAACGTCTGCGCACGACACGCGTCTGCGCACGACACACGCGTCTGCGCACAACAAACCACAAACGTGTGCGCACGACACACCACAAACGTCTGCGCACGACATACGCGTCTGCGCACGACACACGCGTCTGCGCACGACACACGCGTCTGCGCACGACACCCGCGTCTGCGCACGACACCCGCGTCTGCACACGACACACGCGTCTGCACACGACACACGCGTCTGCGCACGACACACGCGTCTGCGCACGACACGCGTCTGCGCACGACACACGCGTCTGCGCACAACACACCACAAACGTCTGCGCACGACACACGCGTCTGCGCACGACACACCACAAATGTCTGCACACGAGACGTCTGTACACGACACACGCGTCTGCACACGACACACCACAAACATCTGCGCACGACACACGCGTCTGCGCACGACACACACGTCTGCACAGGACACACACGTCTGCACAGGACACACACGTCTGCACACGACACAAACGTCTGCGCACGACACAAACGTCTGCGCACGACACACGCGTCTGCGCACGACACACGCGTCTGCGCACGACACACGCGTCTGCGCACGACACACGCGTCTGCGCACGACACACAGGTCTGCGCACGACACACAGGTCTACGCACGACACACAGGTCTGCGCACGACACACAGGTCTGCGCACGACACACAGGTCTGCGCACGACACACAGGTCTGCGCACGACACAAACGTCTGCGCACGACACACGTCTGCGCATGACACAAACGTCTGCGCACGACGCACGCGTCTGCGCACGACGCACACGTCTGCGCACGACACGACACACCACACACGTCTGCGCACGACACGACACACCACACACGTCTGCGCACGACACACAGGTCTGCGCACGACACACAGGTCTGCGCACGACACACAGGTCTGCGCACAACACAAACGTCTGCGCACGACACACACGTCTGCGCACGACACAAACGTCTGCGCACGACACCCACGTCTGCGCACGACACCCGCGTCTGCGCGCGACACCCGCGTCTGCGCGCGACACACGCGTCTGCGCGCGACACACACGTCTGCGCGCGACACACACGTCTGCGCGCGACGCACACGTCTGCGCACGACGCACACGTCTGCGCACGACGCACACGTCTGCGCACAACGCACACGTCTGCGCACGAATCACGTCTGCACACGACACGACACACCACACACGTCTGCGCACGACACACACGTCTGCGCACGACACACACGTCGGCGCACGACACACACGTCTGCGCACGACACACACGTCTGCGCACGACACACCACACACGTCTGCGCACAACACACCACACACGTCTGCGCACGACGCACACGTCTGCGCACGACGCACACGTCTGTGCACGAATCACGTCTGCACACGACAAACCACACACGTCTGCGCACGACACACACGTCTGCGCACGACACACACGTCTGCGCACGACACAAACGTCTGCGCACGACACACGTCTGCACACGACACACGTGTCTGCACACGACACACCACAAATGTTTGCACACGACACGCGTCTGCGCAGGACGCACGCGTCTGCGCAGGACGCACGCGTCTGCGCACGACAAACGTCTGCGCACGACACGCGTCTGCGCACGACACGCGTCTGCGCACGACACGCGTCTGCGCACGACACGCGTTTGCACACGACGCGTCTGCGCACGACACACCACAAACGTCTGCGCACGACACACACGTCTGCACACGACACACGCGTCTGCTCACGACACACCACAAACGTCTGCGCACGACACACGCGTCTGCGCACGACACCACAAACGTCTGCACACGACACACGCGTCTGCGCACGTCACACGCGTCTGCGCACGACACACGCGTCTGCGCACGACACACCACAAACGTCTGCGCACGACACACCACAAACGTATGCGCACGACAAAAAACATCTGCGCACGACACACGCGTCTGCGCACGACACACGCGTCTGCGCACGACACACGCGTCTGCGCACGACACACGCGTCTGCGCACGACACTCGCGTCTGCGCACGACACACGTCTGCGCACGACACACCACAAATGTTTGCACACGACACACGTCTGCACACGACACACCACAAATGTTTGCACACGACACGCGTCTGCGCAGGACACACGCGTCTGCGCAGGACGCACGCGTCTGCGCAGGACGCACGCGTCTGCGCACGACAAACGTCTGCGCACGACACGCGTCTGCGCACGACACGCGTTTGCACACGACACACCACAAACGTCTGCGCACGACACACGCGTTTGCGCACGACACACGCGTCAGCGCTCGACACACCACAAACGTCTGCGCACGACACACGCGTCTGCGCACGACACACACGTCTGCGCACGACACACACGTCTGCGCACAACACACGTCTGCGCACGACACAAACATCTGCGCACGACACAAACGTCTGCGCACGACACAAACATCTGCGCACGACACACGCTTCTGCGCACGACACACGCTTCTGCGCACGACACACGCGTCTGCCCACGACACACACGTCTGCGCACGACACACGTCTGCGCACGACACACGTCTGCGCACGACACACGTCTGCACACGACACACGCGTCTGCGCATTACACACGCGTCTGCACACGACACACCACAAATGTTTGCACACGACACAAGTCCTGCGCAGGACACACGCATGTGTGCAGGACGCACGCGTCTGCGCAGGACGCACGCGTGTGCGCAGGACGCACGCGTGTGCGCAGGACGCACGCGTGTGCGCAGGACGCACGCGTGTGCGCACGACACACGCTGCTCACTGTCAGTGGGAGGGGTCAGTGGGAGGGGTCAGGTGTTCCTCTGAAGCGTGATGACCTCTGAAGAAAGAAGCGATCAGTGTCTGACCGTCTCTTCTGTGTTTTAGGAGGACTTTCGGGAGGTGCTGAAGAAAAGGAAGGACCACTTCCACAGACTGCTGTCTGAGGACTAACCCCGCCCCCTCCGGGCCCCGCCCCCTCAGGCCCCGCCCCCTCCGGGCCCCTCATCTCTGCTATGTGTACATTCCCTCAGCTTCTGTGGCTCTCATTCTGAAAGCTCACATCTGTGTCAGGTGTGGAGGGCACGAGGGGGTGACCAGAGAGAACTGGTCACTGGGACAGTTTTTATCTTGATTTGATTGGTGCTTTAAAGTCACATGACACAAATGTATTATTTGTAAATATATTTTCTTATTTATTGGACGTAACAATAAATGAAACAGTCACATTTATCTAAACGAGGATTCTTTGCTGAAGGGACGTCTCCGTTTCCCCGGTTACGACGGAAACGTGCTCATTGAACTTATTGAATTCTTATGTGATTTATTCTTAATTACAAGAACCTGAGACGTGAGGGGATTAGATCCTGGGTCTTCCCCGGGGCCTCTTCCCGGTGGGACATGCCTGAGACACCTCCCGAGGGAGGCGCCCAGGAGGCATCCGGAACAGATGCCCGAGCCACCTCAGCTGGCTCCTCTCGACGTGGAGGAGCAGCGGCTCTACTCCGAGCTCCCCCCGTGTGGCCGAGCTCCTCACCTTATCTCTAAGGGAGCGCCCAGCCACCCGGCGGAGGAAACTCATTTCGACCGCTTGCATCCGCGATCTTGTTCTTTCGGTCACTACCCAAAGCTCATGACCATAGGTGAGGAACGTAGACCGACCGGTAAATAGAGAGCTTTGCCTTTCGGCTCAGCTCCCTCTTTACCACAACGGTCCGATGCAGCGACTGCATCACTGCAGCCGCTGCACCGATCCGCCTGTCGATCTCACGCTCCATCCTTCCCTCACTCGTGAACAAGACCCCGAGATACTTGAACTCCTCCACTTGGGGCAAGGACACCCCACCCACCTGGAGAGGGCAAGCCACCTTTTTCCGGTCGAGAACCATGGCCTCGGATTTGGAGGTGCTGATTCTCATCCCAGCCGCTTCACACTCGGCTGCAAACCGTCCCAGTGCATGTTGCAGGTCCGGGTTTGATGGAGCCATCAGGACAACATCGTCTGCAAACAGCAGAGATGGAATCCTGTGGTCCCCAAACCGGACACCCTCCGACCCCTGACTGCGCCTAGAAATTCTGTCCATAAAAATTATGAACAGAACCGGTGACAAAGGGCAGCCCTGGCGGAGTCCAACATGCACTGGGAACAGGTCTGACTTACTGCCGGCAATGCGAACACAGCTCCTGCTCCGGTCATACAGGGACCGGACAGCCCTGAGCAAAGGGCCCCGGACCCCGTACTCCCGGAGCACCCCCCAAAGGACACCCGGAGGGACACGGTCGAAAGCCTTCTCCAGATCCACAAAACACATGTGGACTGGTTGAGCAAACTCCCATGAACCCTCAAGCACCCGATGGAGGGTATAGAGCTGGTTCAGTGTTCCACGACCGGGACGAAAACCACTCTGCTCCTCCTGAATCCGAGGTTCGACTATCGGTCGGATTCTCCTCTCCAGTACCTTGGAATAGACCTTACCCGGGAGGCTGAGGAGTGTGATCCCTCTGTAGTTGGAACACACCCTCCGGTCCCCCTTCTTGAACAGAGGGACCACCACCCTTACTTCCGGTGTCCACCACCACGGTTGCCGCCACGACAGGCACCGGAGACCTTGCGACCACAGCTCCGAGCAGCCGCATCAACAATGGAGGCGGAGAACATGGTCCACTCGGACTCAATGTCCCCAACCTCCCCCGGGACATGGGAAAAGCTCTCCCGAAGGTGCGAGTTGAATACCCTACTGACAGAGGGCTCCACTAGACGTTCCCAACAGACCCTCACAATGCGCTTGGGTCTGCCAAGTCTGTCCGGCTTCCTCCTCCGCCAGCGGATCCAACTCACCACCAGGTGGTGATCGGTTGACAACTCTGCCCCTCTCTTCACCCGAGTGTCCAAGACACGCGGCCAGAGGTCAGATGACACAACAACAAAGTCCATCATTGACCTCCGGCCTAGGGTGTCCTGGTGCCATGTGCACTGATGGACACCCTTGTGCTTGAACATGGTGTTCGTTATGGACAATCCGTGGCTAGCACAGAAGTCCAATAACTGAACACCGCTCGGGTTCAGATCGGGGAAGCCGTTCTTCCCGATCACCCCTCCCAAGGTGTCCTGTCATTGCCCACGTGGGCGTTGAAGTCCCCCAGTGGAACAACGGAGTCCCCGGTCGGTGCACTGTCCAGTACTCCTCCCAAGGACTCCAAGAAGACCGGGTACTCTGCACTGCTGTTCGGCCCGTAGGCCGCCACAACAGTGAGGCCCCGGGGAAGACCCAGGACACGCTGGAGAGACTATGTCTCTCGGCTGGCCTGGGAACGCCTCAGGATCCCCCTGGAGGAGTTAGAGGAAGTCTCAGTTGAGCAGGGAGTCTGGGAGTCCCTGCTCAGACTGCTGCCCCCGCGACCCGGCCCCGGATAAAACGGCAGAAGATGGATGGATGGATGTATATATATACACATATCTCATTCACATGTATATATTTATATATATATATATATATATATATATATATATCTCATACACATGTATATACATACACATATCTCACACATGTATATATATACACACATATCTCATACACGTATATATATATATACATATCTCATACACATGTATATACATACACATATCTCACACATGTATATATATACACACATATCTCAGACACATATATATATATGTATATATATATACACATCTCATACACATGTGTATATATATATATATATATATATATACATACATACATACATACATGCATGCATGCATATCTCATTCACATGTGTGTATATATATATATATATATATATATATATATATATATACATATCTCATACACATGTATATGTATACACATATCTCATACACATGTATATATATATATATATACATATCTCATACACATCTGCCACGCCCGGTCTTCAGATGTGACAGTAACCGCGGCGATAGGCAGGAGCCCCACCCCTGAGACCTCTGAGAAGAGAAGCACGTCAGCTTCTACTTTTATTCCCCAGCTTCATCTAAAGTTCTCGTGTGAAAGTTTCTGTAAAACATAACGTGAGTCATGGATAAATAAACCCACAATAAAGTCATGAATATTCACGTACATAGAATATATAATATATATAATATATATATATATATATATGTATATATATATATATATATATATAAAGAATACATCTGTGAATATAGTATATGTACATTAAGTTCAACTAAAACACAAGTTCTCAAGCATCACCGCTGGCACCAGTGTGACGGGGCCGATCATCGGCGCAGGTTACGCTGCCGAGATGGAGACGGAGAATAATGGGACTAATTACTAGTAATGATACATAATAACAGGATTAAACCAAACGCAGACTCGGCGCTAGGACGACTCACAAAGACAGCACACCAGGACGTGGCTAACGGGAAGCGACAGAACCAGACGAAGGGAAAACAACTAAGTTTTACTCATGGATCTGTTATATTATGTTTTACTTCACAACCAGAAGTTCTATCGGATGCTAAACGATGATTGGTTGAGAAGTGGAAAGATATGATTGGCTGATGGTTGCTGGACTATCGCTGGAGATCAGGTTTCCAGATACTAAAAAAGAGAAATATAAAAGACTAGAACTAGAGTAAACTAATGACTAAACTAGAGATTAACTCAATTATGAACAAACTAAACACTATATTTTCAACACTAGACCCTCGTTAACACTGCTCTCCTGCTCTGGAATATCTCTTAATCAACTGCAAACCATTCTTCTCTCCTCGTGAGGTCGCCTCATTCATACATCCTGCTGTTTACATCCCGCTGAGCGTGAACGTGCAAGAGGCGGAGCTTGCGATCGTGGAGCAGGTTCTGAGCGTGGAGAGGACCTTCCACCAACTACCAAAATACAGACCGTTTATTAAAGTCCCGACCAGAGAGCAGAACACACTGGATCACTGCTACACAACAGTCAGCCACGCCTTCCACGCTGTGGGCGGAGCCACGCTGGGCTGGTCAGACCACGGCATGGTTCACCTGATCCCCATGAACAGACAGAGGCTGAAGCTCTCCAACCTGTAGTGAGGACTTCAGAGAGGAGGACCAATGAGGCAGAGGAAGAGGACGTTACAGACTGGGAGGAGCTATGTGTGTGTTCCGACATGGTTGGCACTAGGTCATTGTAGCGGTGCTCTCTCTCAAAACAATGGCGAAGTCAGATTTCAAGTGCTCAGGTGGATTTATTGTGCCAAAAACCGAAGTGCAAAAATAGTGCAACAGTGCAAAAATATATACAGTGAGCAAAAAAGGTCCAAAATCCAAAATACATATATTTACAGAGTTCCAACTTTGAGTTCAACTTTAACTCGCTCTCTTTAATTTGCTCTCTTTCTTTGACTCTCTCTCTTTTACTCTCTCTGCGCACACTGTTACCTTCACTGTTGTCGGAGACAAACTCACCCCCAGCCAAGAGCGGCTCGCCTTTATTCCCCACTTGCCCCTCCCACTGAGCAAAATAACTAGATAATTCAAATCCCAAATAAACTGACAATAAAATGTTGTGGCCTCTTCCTACAACGTAAGACATCATTAATTATATACACATGTTCAAAACAAAGCAATACAAACACATAAAATAACCGGTGTCACATGGTCAGCACCACGGCGCGAACAGCGCCCATTTAGACGCATCGGCGGAGCATGGCTTCGTGATAAAACAGGTAACAATTGGCGTGTATGCTTAGAATAAACCTAACGCACGCAAGTGTGCACCCTTGGCGGATTAGTTACGGAGGAGTGCGGGGTAAAGATGCGTGTGTAGCGTCTGATGCGAATGAATGAAACAGAGGGAAACGCGGGGAGCGGGGAATGTATGAGTGTTTTGGAAAGTGCGCGCGGCCCTTCATGCCGCAAATAAGCGCCAACACCAGTTAAAGACGGACTGGCTCCGTCACATTATCCCTCCCTTCCGGAAGGTTGACACTGTGGGGCAACCTGGACAAATAATCAGCAACAATGTTCATCTTGCTGGCACGGTGTCGGATGGCGAATCTGAAGGGCTGTAGTGCGAGATACCATCTGGTCAGGCGACTATTGTGGTCCTTCATAGTGTTGATCCAAGTCAGGGCACTATGATTAGTCTCTAGATCAAACTCTCGTCCGAGCAGGTAGTAGCGCAAGCTCTCCAACGCCCATTTGATTGCAAGGCCCTCTTTCTCGACAGCAGAGTAGCGGGTCTCGCGTGGCAGGAGTTTGCGACTCAAGTACAATATCGGACGCTCCTCTCCAGGTTCCCCCTGAGCCAGGACGGCTCCGATGCCAACCATAGAAGCATCCACTTGTACCAAGAAGCGCTTGGTGAAGTCTGGACTCTTCAGCACCGGTGATGAACACAGGTGAGCTTTGAGGGTGTTGAAGGCATTCTCACAGTCCTCGGTCCAGACGACTGGGTTTCGCTGGCCTTTGGCGGTGAGTGCAGTAAGCGGAGTGGCAATCGTTGCGAACTGTGGCACAAACCGTCGGTACCATCCGGCCAACCCCAGAAAGGAACGCACCTCTTTCTTTGTTCGTGGCCTCGGAGATTTCAGAATAGCCTCGACCTTGTCGACCTGAGGCCTCACCTCCCCTCGACCCATCTGGTAGCTGAGGTAGCGTGTCTCCTGCTGAGCCCACTCACACTTTGCCGGATTCAGCGTAAGACCGGCTCGCTGGATCTGCTTCAGGACTTGGGAGAGATGTCGGACATGGTCCTCCCAGGTCTCGCTGAAGATGACGACATCATCGAGATAAGCCGCGCTGAATAGCTCACACCCCTGGAGAACTCGATCCATCAGACGTTGAAACGTGGCTGGTGCTCCATGCAGCCCAAACGGCATCACAGTAAACTGAAACAGTCCAGTTGGTGTTTGAAATGCTGTGTAAGGCCGTGAGGACTTCTCGAGGGGCACTTGCCAGTATCCTTTGCAAAGGTCCAATGTGGTTATGTACTTGGCGGAACCAATCTTCTCCAGCAAGTCATCAATCCTTGGCATTGGGTATGCATCAAATTCAGACACAGAGTTCAGCTCTCGAAAGTTAATACATGTATCTACCTCTGTATCTACCTGCGTTGCACCAATGAAATTTCCCCATGTGGGACAATAAAGGAATATCTTATCTTATCTTATCTTATCTTATATCCTGAGTGATCCGTCTTTCTTGAAAACAATCACTACAGGACTGCTCCATTGGGATTTGGAAGGTTCGATGACTCCCAGTCTCAGCATTTCTTGGATCTCATCTTGGAGCTTCCCAACAAGCTGCTGTGGTACACGATATGGTCGCTGTCGGATCGGCCGACCCTCCTTCAGGCGATGCCATGTTCCACCACTGCAATTGTTCCAGGACTGGCACGGAACAGCGAAGATACTTCTTTGAAGGTCTGGAATAGCTGTGTGGCTTGCTCAGGAGGAAGATGAACCAGCACAGGGGTAGCAGTGTTGGTCAGTCCCTCCAGTCCCATGTCCGGCTCTTCCCCGTCCTCGTCATCGTCTACTTTCCTGACCAACAGGACTTTTGTTGGAGCTTGGACTGGACGCTCTCTCCACTCCTTCAGGAGGTTGACATGGTACGTCTGCCTGGACTTCTTTTTCTCTGGATCTCGTAGGTGACTGGCCCCATCTTCCGGGTGACAGTGTACGGGCCCTGCCATTTTGCTAAAAGTTTATGGGTGGAGGATGGCAGAAGAAGCATCACCTTCTGACCAGGCTGGAACTCACGACTGCGGGCTTGGCGGTCGTACCAGGTCTTCTGAGCTTTTTGAGCACCTTGCAAGTTCTTCTCTGCCTCCTCTAAGTACTTTGACAGTCCCTCTCGCATTTCAAGTACAAACTTGACAATGCTCCGGTCACTTTGTCGTGCTGGTGGGCCCTCCCATTGTTTGCGTAGAAGGTCCAATGGCCCCTGAACATCCCAGCCATATAACAGTTCAAATGGAGAAAATCCAGTTGACGCCTGTGGGACCTCTCGATAGGCAAACAAAACAAAGGGTAGCCAACAGTCCCAGTCTTTGCCGGTATCATCCACGAACTTCTGGAGCATCCGCTTCAGTGTCTGGTTAAACCTCTCAACCAGTCCATCTGTCTGTGGGTGGTACGGGGTGGTTTTGATGGATGAAATGCCCAGTTGCTGCTGGAAAAGGTGCATTAAACGAGAAGTGAAGTTGGTGCCTTGGTCCGTGAGAATTTCATCAGGTAATCCAACTCTGGAGAATATTTGAACAAGCGCTCGAAGGACAGCAGGCGCAGTGATGGTTCTCAGCGGAAAAGCCTCTGGAAATCTGGTGGCATAATCCGAGATGACCAGGATGTACTGATGTCCACTGCTGCTCTTCACCAGAGGCCCCACAATGTCCATCGCAATCCTTCGGAAGGGAGTGGAGATAACTGGAAGAGGCTGCAAAAAGGCACGGTCAGACTTGCGCACTGGACATGTTTTCTGACAGGTCGGACATGTAGCGCAATATTTGTGAATGTCAGCATACATGGACGGCCAATAAAATCTAGAACTGACGCGCAAGAATGTTTTGTGGCGACCGAGGTGACCTGACCATGGCACTGTGTGTGCTAAATGCATGACAAGGGTCCTACAGCTAAAGGGAACAACAAGACGTTTACATTCATCACTAACGATATACAACACCCCATTGTCAATAATAAACTTCTCTTGACCCAGATAACCTTGGGTTTCTTTCCCCACCTTAGCAAAAATACTTTTCAAAGTAATATCATTGCTTTGCAACAAAGAAACATTTTCAGGCACATCCCACACAAAAGAATCACAATTTTCAGGATTTAAAGACCACATTTGTTTTTCAAAGCGTCGCTGACGCCGGAATTTCCTTGGCCCTTTGGTGCCTCCCTCACACAGACTACTGTCCAAGTCTGGCAGAGGTTGGACACCGGCTTTCACTTGTGCCCGCGTAAGAACAGGACACAACACATTTCCAGTCATTATTCCCCCCAGAGTCAACATTCCCAGACAACAGGTCCATCAGAAAAGGTAGGTCCCAACCGAGAATAGCACAGTCAGAAACAGGATGTAAACAGACTATTTCGGAAATCCAATCCCAGAGAAGCTGTTGGACCAGATGTGTCACTCCTCCACCTTAAGACACCTTATGTCTTTTTGAGCTGATTTGATTGTGATGAGGTGCAAATGTGTCAAATGTTTGTCACCGCCTATAAAAGGGTCACTCTGTAATTGTTCTGGGTCAGGGACAGAAACCTTTGTCAGGGACAGAAACCTTTGTTAGGGACAGAGACCTTTGTCAGGGACAGAGATCTTTGTCAGGGACAGAAACCTTTGTCAGGAACAGAGATCTTTGTCAGGGACAGAAACCTTTGTCAGGGACAGAGATCTTTGTCAGGGACAGAAACCTTTGTCAGGGACAGAAACCTTTGTGAGGGACAGAGACCTTTGTCAGGGACAGAAACCTTTGTGAGGGACAGAGGTCTTTGTCAGGGACAGAGACCTTTGTGAGGGACAGAGGTCTTTGTCAGGGACAGAGACCTTTGTCAGGGACAGAGATCATTGTCAGGGACAGAAACCTTTTGTCGGGACAGAGACCTTTGTCAGGGACAGAGACCTTTGTCAGGGACAGAGACCTTTGTCAGGGACAGAAACCTTTGTCAGGGACAGAGACCTTTGTCAGGGACAGAAACCTTTGTCAGGGACAGAAACCTTTGTCACTTTGTCAGGGACAGAAACCTTTGTCACTTTGTCAGGGACAGAAACCTTTGTCAGGGACAGAGACCTTTGTCAGGGACAGAGACCTTTGTCAGGGACAGAAACCTTTGTCACTTTGTCAGGGACAAAAACCTTTGTCAGGGACTGAGACCTTTGTCAGGGACAGAGACCTTTGTCAGGGACAGTGGTTATTTACTGTGCACGAGTAAATAAAGATCCACCTTTTGAGAAAGACAAACTCTGTTCTGCTTCACCCTTTTTTGGTCATTGTTTCAACGCCCAAAAGACACGTCCATCATTGAGTCCATCCTCACTTCCTCCATCACCTCCATCACCTCCTCCATCACCTTCTCCATCACCTCCTCCATCACCTCTCCTGTACGTCTTCAGGACTCGGTCAGCGCAGGAGTCATTCCCCATAGGGTCCTCATCAAAGGCCTTGGACCCTTCTGTGACAGGTCCGACAGCGTCCCCGTCATCGACCCTGCACAGTGTTGAGCTGTGCAGGGGCGATGACGGGGACTGTGCAGGCGGCTGAAACGATCTTCTTTGGACTCTTCTCTTTTGTGTCTTAAACTGTTCAGTGATTTCTGTCATTTTTTGTCTGATTTTAATGCATTTTCCTGTTGTGAAGTATTTTGAATTGCCTTGTGTATGAAATGTGTGACACAAATAAAGAGCCACGCCCCTCTGGCAGGAGGCCACTCCCCTCAAGCAGGAGGCCACTCCTCTCTGGCAGGAGGCCACTCCCCTCAGGCAGGAGGCCACTCCCCTCAGGCAGGAGGCCACCTCCTGTCACTTAAAACTAATTGAATCACTCATTGCACTGTTTCTGCTTCATCTGTAAATGTTGTTTACTTATTTAGCCTATTTTATTGTTATTCTAAACCAAATTTAAATTGTTTTTCTTTTAACTTTTTATATGTTGTTTTATCATTGTTCATTGTTTTATGTTGCACTGAATCACCAAAGCAAGTTCTCATTCTAAACACGGTCTAAACACGGTCCAAACACGGTCCAAACACGGTCCAAACACGGTCCAAACACGGTCCAAAACCAGGAGGCGCTGAGCTCATTATACGGTGCAGTCCACACACACGTCTCTGCTTGCAGGTCAGGCAGCAGCAGAGCCACGGGATGATCCTGAAGCCACACCCCCAGACTGCTGCGCTGACCCGCATTAAGGCCAATTCATTCATTTATACTTCAGAAGAAGCAAGAAGATTGTTCGGGCACATTCCCTCTGACCCTCTCCTCTGACCCTCCCTCTGACCCTCCCCCTGGCCCTCTCCTCTGACCCTCCTTCTGACCCTCCCTCTCCTCTGACCTTCCCTCTGACCCTCTCACCCTTTCCTCTGACCCTCTCCTCTGACCCTCCCTCTGACCCTCCCCTCTTTATCTGCTCCATATGGCGCTGGGGCCCGGGGGGAGGATACAAAGTGTGGGCGGAGAAAAAGTCTTGTAGTATTTGTCCAGTTGAAATTTGATTCAGAAGTTCAGAATCAGTGAAGGAGGAAGGAAGCAAGGGAAGGAAGCAAGGGAAGGAGCCAAGGGAAGGAAGCAAGGGAAGGAAGCACATGCACGAGGATCCTTTACTCTTACGTAAGTTCATTGTTCGTGTTTCACGCGTGTCCAGCAGGACTGACCGCTGCTGCTGCTGCAGCTGCTGCGGCACAAATACAACTTTGTGATTTTGAGAAACATATTGGAAAGTTTCCGCACACATTGTGTATATGCTGCGTGTCCGTCCCAGCGCGCACCTCTGCTTTGTGCGTCTCCTTTGTGCGTCTCCTTTGTGCCTCGTGCGGGAGCAGAGAGAATGCGCTGTCCTGAAATCGCGTCATTCTGATATAAACCCTGCTCCATCTGCGCGCGGCTCCGGGACTCGTGCGCGCGCGGCTCCGGGACTCGTGCGCGCGCGGCTCCGGGACTCGTGCGCGCGCGGCTCCGGGACTCGTGCGCGCGCGGCTCCGGGACTCATGCGCACGCGGCTCCGGGACTCGTGCGCGCGGCTGAAGACGCTTTACGTGAAAAGACACGTGTTTACTTTGGAAACTTCCTGTGGATTTTCCTTAAAAGGCAACAGAAGATTAAGAGCGGGAGCGGGTGCGGTAGCGGTGCGGGAGCAGGGGCGGTGCAGTGCGCGGGCGGTAACTGTGCAGTATTTGTTTATTTCCTATTCCATGAACCACTAAATATGAATGAACATCCCACGTTTGCGTGACCGTTCATAAAAGTCACTGCACAGTTTTCACATCCGTAAAGTGTTCAGTGTCTTTCGCTCATGATGTTTTACGTCTTTTACAACAACAGAGTTTGTGACTCACACTGTAAACACCTGTGCACCACACACTCCTCGCTCTCCTTTACACCAACATGTGACGGACAAATATGAGCCAGATGCCCTCCCATTACACAGAAAGTACTGCATGAAATACACACTCCCATTACACAGAAAGTACTGCATGAAATACACACTCCCATTACACAGAAAGTACTGCATGAAATACACCCTCACATTACACACAGAGTACTGCATGAAATACACGTCACATTACACAGAGGGAGTACTTCATGAAATACACCCTTCCATTACACAGAAAGTACTGCATGAAATACACCATCCCATTACACACAGAGTACTGCATGAAATACACGTCACAATACACAGAGAGAGTACTGCATGAAATACACGTCACCTTACACAGAGAGAGTACTGCATGAAATACACCCTCCCATTACACAGAAAGTACTGCATGAAATACACCCTCCCATTACACAGAAAGTACTGCATGAAATACACCCTCCCATTACACAGAGAGAGTACTGCATGAAATACACGTCACATTACACAGAGAGAGTACTGCATGAAATACACCCTCACATTACACATTACACTGAGAGAGTACTGCATGAAATACACCCTCACATTACACAGAAAGTACTGCATGAAATACACCGTCCCATTACACAGAGAGAGTACTGCATGAAATACACCCTCACATTACACAGAGAGAGTACTGCATGAAATACACGTCACATTACACAGAGAGAGTACTGCTTGAAATACACCCTCACATTACACAGAAAGTACTGCATGAAATACACCCTCCCATTACACAGAAAGTACTGCATGAAATACACCCTCCCATTACACAGAGAGAGTACTCCATGAAATACACCCTCCCATTACACAGAGAGAGTACTGCATGAAATACACCCTCCCATTACACAGAGAGAGTACTGCATGAAATACACCCTCACATTACACAGAAAGTACTGCATGAAATACACCCTCCCATTACACAGAGAGAGTACTGCATGAAATACACCCTCACATTACACAGAGTACTGCATGAAATACACGTCACATTACACAGAAAGAGTACTGCATAAAATACACGTCACATTACACAGAGAGAGTACTGCATGAAATACACCCTCACATTACACAGAGTACTGCATGAAATACACATCACATTACACAGAAAGTACTGCATGAAATACACCCTCACATTACACAGAGAGTACTGCATGAAATACACGTCACATTACACAGAAAGAGTACTGCATGAAATACACGTCACATTACACAGAGAGAGTACTGCATGAAATACACCCTCACATTACACAGAAAGTACTGTATGAAATACAACCTCACATTACACAGAAAGAGTACTGCATGAAATACATCCTCACATTGCACAGAAAGAGTACTGCATGAAATACACCCTCCCATTACACAGAAAGTACTGTATGAAATACACCCTCACATTACACAGGAAGAGTACTGCATGAAATACACCCTCCCATTACACAGAAAGTACTGTATGAAATACACCCTCACATTACACAGGAAGAGTACTGCATGAAATACACCCTCCCATTACACAGAAAGTACTGTATGAAATACACCCTCACATTACACAGAAAGAGTACTGCATGAAATACACGTCACATAACACAGAGAGAGTCCTGCATGAAATACACCCTCACATTACACAGAAAGTACTGCATGAAATACACCCTCCCATTACACACAGAGTACTGCATGAAATACACCCTCCCATTACACACAGAGTACTGCATGAAATACACGTCACATTACACAGAGGGAGTACTGCATGAAATACACGTCACCTTACACAGAGAGAGTACTGCATGAAATACACCCTCCCATTACACAGAAAGTACTGCATGAAATACACCCTCCCATTACACAGAAAGTACTGCATAAAATACACCATCCCATTACACACAGAGTACTGCATGAAATACACGTCACAATACACAGAGAGAGTACTGCATGAAATACACGTCACCTTACACAGAGAGAGTACTGCATGAAATACACCCTCCCATTACACAGAAAGTACTGCATGAAATACACCCTCCCATTACACAGAAAGTACTGCATGAAATACACCCTCCCATTACACAGAGAGTACTGCATGAAATACACGTCACATTACACAGAGAGAGTACTGCATGAAATACACCCTCACATTACACAGAGAGAGTACTGCATGAAATACACGTCACATTACACAGGGAGAGTACTGCATGAAATACACCCTCACATTACACGGAGAGAGTACTGCATGAAATACACCCTCACATTACACAGAAAGTACTGCATGAAATACACCCTCACATTACACAGAAAGTACTGCATGAAATACACCGTCCCATTACACAGAGAGAGTACTGCATGAAATACACCCTCACATTACACAGAGAGAGTACGGCATGAAATACACGTCACATTACACAGAAAGAGTACTGCATGAAATACACGTCACATTACACAGAGAGAGTACTGCATGAAATACACATCACATTACACAGAAAGTACTGCATGAAATACACCCTCAAATTACACAGAGAGTACTGGATGAAATACACTCTCCCATTACACAGAAAGTACTGCATGAAATACACCCTCCCATTACACAGAAAGTACTACATGAAATAGACCCTCCCATTACACAGAGAGAGTACTGCATGAAATACACGTCACATTACACAGAGAGAGTACTGCTTGAAATACACCCTCACATTACACAGAAAGTACTGCATGAAATACACCCTCCCATTACACAGAAAGTACTGCATGAAATACACCCTCCCATTACACAGAGAGAGTACTGCCTGAAATACACCCTCCCATTACACAGAGAGAGTACTGCATGAAATACACCCTCCCATTACACAGAGAGAGTACTGCATGAAATACACCCTCCCATTACACAGAAAGTACTGCATGAAATACACCCTCCCATTACACAGATAGAGTACTCTATGAAATACACGTCACATTACACAGAAAGAGTACTGCATGAAATACACGTCACATTACACAGAGAGAGTACTGCATGAAATACACCCTCACATTACACAGAGTACTGCATGAAATACACATCACATTACACAGAAAGTACTGCATGAAATACACCCTCACATTACACGGATAGAGTACTGCATGAAATACACCCTCACATTACACAGAGAGTACTGCATGAAATACACGTCACATTACACAGAAAGAGTACTGCATGAAATACACGTCACATTACACAGAGAGAGTACTGCATGAAATACACCCTCACATTACACAGAAAGTACTGTATGAAATACAACCTCCCATTACACAGAAAGTACTGCATGAAATACACCCTCCCATTACACAGAGAGAGTACTGCATGAAATAGACCCTCCCATTACACAGAGAGAGTACTGCATGAAATACACCCTCCCATTACACAGAAAGTACTGCATGAAATACACCCTCCCATTACACAGAGAGAGTACTCTATGAAATACACCCTCACATTACACAGAAGGAATACTGCATGAAATACACCCTCACATTACACAGAAAGAGTACTGCATGAAATACACGTCACATTACACAGAAAGAGTACTGCATGAAATATACGTCACATTACACAGAGAGAGTACTGCATGAAATACACCCTCACATTACACAGAGTACTGCATGAAATACACATCACATTACACAGAAAGAGTACTGCATGAAATACACCCTCCCATTACACAGAGAGTACTGCATGAAATACACGTCACATTACACAGAGAGAGTACTGCATGAAATACACGTCACATTACACAGAGAGTACTGCATGAAATACACCCTCACATTACACAGAAAGAGTACTGCATGAAATACACGTCACATTACACAGAAAGAGTACTGCATGAAATACACGTCACATTACACAGAGAGAGTACTGCATGAAATACACCCTCACATTACACAGAAAGAGTACTGCATGAAATACACGTCAGATTACACAGAAAAAGTACTGCATGAAATACACCCTCACATTACACAGAAAGTACCGAGAAAGTACTGCATGAAATACACCCTCACATTACACAGAGAGTACTGCATGAAATACACGTCACATTACACAGAAAGAGTACTGCATGAAATACACGTCACATTACACAGAGAGAGTACTGCATGAAATACACCCTCACATTACACAGAGTACTGCATGAAATACACATCACATTACACAGAAAGTACTGCATGAAATACACCCTCACATTACACAGAAAGAGTACTGCATGAAATACACTCTCACATTATACAGAGAGTACTGCACGAAATACACGTCACATTACACAGAGAGAGTACTGCATGAAATACACCCTCACATTACACAGAGTACTGCATGAAATACACATCACATTTCACAGAAAGTACTGCATGAAATACACCCTCACATTACACAGATAGAGTACTGCATGAAATACACCCTCACATTACACAGAGAGTACTGCATGAAATACACGTCACATTACACAGAAAGAGTACTGCATGAAATACACGTCACATTACACAGAAAGAGTACTGCATGAAATACACGTCACATTACACAGAGAGAGTACTGCATGAAATACACCCTCACATTACACAGAAAGTACTGTATGAAATACAACCTCACATTACACAGAAAGAGTACTGCATGAAATACACCCTCCCATTACACAGAAAGTACTGCATGAAATACACCCTCCCATTACACAGAGAGAGTCCTGCATGAAATACACCCTCCCATTACACAGAGAGAGTACTGCATGAAATAGACCCTCCCATTACACAGAGAGAGTACTGCATGAAATACACCCTCCCATTACACAGAAAGTACTGCATGAAATACACCCTCCCATTACACAGAGAGAGTACTCTATGAAATACACCCTCACATTACACAGAAAGAATACTGCATGAAATACACCCTCACATTACACAGAAAGACTACTGCATGAAATACACGTCACATTACACAGAAAGAGTACTGCATGAAATACACGTCACATTACACAGAGAGAGTACTGCATGAAATACACCCTCACATTACACAGAGTACTGCATGAAATACACATCACATTACACAGAAAGAGTACTGCATGAAATACACCCTCCCATTACACAGAGAGTACTGCATGAAATACACGTCACATTACACAGAGAGAGTACTGCATGAAATACACGTCACATTACACAGAGAGTACTGCATGAAATACACCCTCACATTACACAGAAACAGTACTGCATGAAATACACGTCACATTACACAGAAAGAGTACTGCATGAAATACACGTCACATTACACAGAGAGAGTACTGCATGAAATACACCCTCACATTACACAGAAAGAGTACTGCATGAAATACACGTCAGATTACATAGAAAGAGTACTGCATGAAATACACCCTCACATTACACAGAAAGTACCGAGAAAGTACTGCATGAAATACACCCTCACATTACACAGAGAGTACTGCATGAAATACACGTCACATTACACAGAAAGAGTACTGCATTAAATACACGTCACATTACACAGAGAGAGTACTGCATGAAATACACCCTCACATTACACAGAGTACTGCATGAAATACACATCACATTACACAGAAAGTACTGCATGAAATACACCCTCACATTACACAGAAAGAGTACTGCATGAAATACACGTCACATTACACAGAGAGAGTACTGCATGAAATACACGTCACATTACACAGAAAGAGTACTGCATGAAATACACGTCACATTACACAGAGAGAGTACTGCATGAAATACACGTCACATTACACAGAGAGAGTACTGCATGAAATACACCCTCACATTACACAGAGAGAGTACTGCATGAAATACACGTCACATTACACAGGGAGAGTACTGCATGAAATACACCCTCACATTACACGGAGAGAGTACTGCATGAAATACACCCTCACATTACACAGAAAGTACTGCATGAAATACACCCTCACATTACACAGAAAGTACTGCATGAAATACACCGTCCCATTACACAGAGAGAGTACTGCATGAAATACACCCTCACATTACACAGAGAGAGTACTGCATGAAATACACGTCACATTACACAGAAAGAGTACTGCATGAAATACACGTCACATTACACAGAGAGAGTACTGCATGAAATACACATCACATTACACAGAAAGTACTGCATGAAATACACCCTCAAATTACACAGAGAGTACTGCATGAAATACACTCTCCCATTACACAGAAAGTACTGCATGAAATACACCCTCCCATTACACAGAAAGTACTACATGAAATAAACCCTCCCATTACACAGAGATAGTACTGCATGAAATACACGTCACATTACACAGAGAGAGTACTACTTGAAATACACCCTCACATTACACAGAAAGTACTGCATGAAATACACCCTCCCATTACACAGAAAGTACTGCATGAAATACACCCTCCCATTACACAGAGAGAGTACTGCATGAAATACACCCTCCCATTACACAGAGAGAGTACTGCATGAAATACACCCTCCCATTACACAGAAAGTACTGCATGAAATACACCCTCCCATTACACAGATAGAGTACTCTATGAAATACACCCTCACATTACACAGAAAGAATACTGCATGAAATACACCCTCACATTACACAGAAAGAGTACTGCATGAAATACACGTCACATTACACAGAAAGAGTACTGCATGAAATACACGTCACATTACACAGAGAGAGTACTGCATGAAATACACCCTCACATTACACAGAGTACTGCATGAAATACACATCACATTACACAGAAAGTACTGCATGAAATACACCCTCACATTACACAGAGTACTGCATGAAATACACCCTCACATTACACAGAGAGTACTGCATGAAATACACGTCACATTACACAGAAAGAGTACTGCATGAAATACACGTCACATTACACAGAGAGAGTACTGCATGAAATACACCCTCACATTACACAGAAAGTACTGTATGAAATACAACCTCACATTACACAGAAATAGTACTGCATGAAATACACCCTCCCATTACACAGAAAGTACTGCATGAAATACACCCTCCCATTACACAGAGATAGTACTGCATGAAATACACCCTCACATTACACAGAGAGAGTACTGCATGAAATACACCCTCCCATTACACAGAAAGTACTGCATGAAATACACCCTCCCATTACACAGAGAGAGTACTCTATGAAATACACCCTCACATTACACAGAAATAATACTGCATGAAATACACCCTCACATTACACAGAAAGAGTACTGCATGAAATACACGTCACATTACACAGAAAGAGTACTGCATGAAATACACGTCACATTACACAGAGAGAGTACTGCATGAAATACACCCTCACATTACACAGAGTACTGCATGAAATACACATCACATTACACAGAAAGTACTGCATGAAATACACCCTCACATTACACAGAAAGAGTACTGCATGAAATACACCCTCCCATTACACAGAGAGTACTGCATTAAAATACACGTCACATTACACAGAGAGAGTACTGCATGAAATACACGTCACATTACACAGAGAGTACTGCATGAAATACACCCTCACATCACACGGAAAGAGTACTGCATGAAATACACGTCACATTACACAGAAAGAGTACTGCATGAAATACACGTCACATTACACAGAGAGAGTACTGCATGAAATACACCCTCACATTACACAGAAAGAGTACTGCATGAAATACACGTCAGATTACACAGAAAGAGTACTGCATGAAATACACCCTCACATTACACAGAAAGTACCGAGAAAGTACTGCATGAAATACACGTCACATTACACAGAGAGTACTGCATGAAATACACGTCACATTACACAGAGAGAGTACTGCATGAAATACACCCTCACATTACACAGAGTACTGCATGAAATACACATCACATTACACAGAAAGTACTGCATGAAATACACCCTCATATTACACAGAAAGAGTACTTCATGTAATACACTCTCACATTACACAGAGAGTACTGCACGAAATACATGTCACATTACACAGAAAGAGTACTGCATGAAATACACGTCACATTACACAGAGAGAGTACTGCATGAAATACACCCTCACATTACACAGAAAGTACTGTATGAAATACAACCTCACATTACACAGAAAGAGTACTGCATGAAATACACCCTCCCATTACACAGAAAGTACTGCATGAAATACACCCTCCCATTACACAGAGAGAGTACTGCATGAAATAGACCCTCCCATTACACAGAGAGAGTACTGCATGAAATACACCCTCCCATTACACAGAAAGTACTGCATGAAATACACCCTCCCATTACACAGAGAGAGTACTCTATGAAATACACCCTCACATTACACAGAAAGAGTACTGCATGAAATACACGTCACATTACACAGAAAGAGTACTGCATGAAATACACGTCACATTACACAGAGAGAGTACTGCATGAAATACACCCTCACATTACACAGAGTACTGCATGAAATACACATCACATTACACAGAAAGAGTACTGCATGAAATACACCCTCACATTACACAGAAAGAGTACTGCATGAAATACACTCTCACATTACACAGAGAGTACTGCACGAAATACACGTCACATTACACAGAGAGAGTACTGCATGAAATACACCCTCACATTACACAGAGTACTGCATGAAATACACATCACATTACACAGAAAGTACTGCATGAAATACACCCTCACATTACACAGATAGAGTACTGCATGAAATACACCCTCACATTACACAGAGAGTACTGCATGAAATACACGTCACATTACACAGAAAGAGTACTGCATGAAATACACGTCACATTACACAGAGAGAGTACTGCATGAAATACACCCTCACATTACACAGAAAGTACTGTATGAAATACAACCTCACATTACACAGAAAGAGTACTGCATGAAATACACCCTCCCATTACAAAGAAAGTACTGCATGAAATACACCCTCCAATTACACAGAGAGAGTACTGCATGAAATACACCCTCCCATTACACAGAGAGAGTACTGCATGAAATAGACCCTCCCATTACACAGAAAGAGTACTGCATGAAATACATCCTCACATTGCACAGAAAGAGTACTGCATGAAATACACCCTCCCATTACACAGAAAGTACTGTATGAAATACACCTTCACATTACACAGGAAGAGTACTGCATGAAATACACCCTCCCATTACACAGAAAGTACTGTATGAAATACACCCTCACATTATACAGAAAGAGTACTGCATGAAATACACGTCACATAACACAGAGAGAGTACTGCATGAAATACACCCTCACATTACACAGAAAGTACTGCATGAAATACACCCTCCCATTACACACAGAGTACTGCATGAAATACACCCTCCCATTACACACAGAGTACTGCATGAAATACACGTCACATTACACAGAGGGAGTACTGCATGAAATACACGTCACCTTACACAGAGAGAGTACTGCATGAAATACACCCTCCCATTACACAGAAAGTACTGCATGAAATACACCCTCCCATTACACAGAAAGTACTGCATAAAATACACCATCCCATTACACAGAAAGTACTACATGAAATAAACCCTCCCATTACACAGAGAGAGTACTGCATGAAATACACGTCACATTACACAGAGAGAGTACTGCTTGAAATACACCCTCACTTTACACAGAAAGTACTGCATGAAATACACCCTCCCATTACACAGAAAGTACTGCATGAAATACACCCTCCCATTACACAGAGAGAGTACTGCATGAAATACACGTCACATTACACAGAAAGTACCGCATGAAATACATGTCACATTACACAGAAAGTACTGCATGAAATACACGTCACATTACACAGAAAGAGTACTGCATGAAATACACGTCACATTACACAGAAAGTACCGCATGAAATACACGTCACATTACACAGAAAGAGTACTGCATGAAATACACGTCACATTACACAGAAAGAGTACTGCATGAAATACACGTCACATTACACAGAAAGTACTGCATGAAATACACGTCACATTACACAGAAAGTACTGCATGAAATACACCATCACATTACACAGAGAGTACTGCATGAAATACACTCACCCATTACACAGAAAGTACTGCATGAAATACACCCTCCCATTACACAGAAAGTACTACATGAAATAAACCCTCCCATTACACAGAGAGAGTACTGCATGAAATACACGTTACATTACACAGAGAGAGTACTGCTTGAAATACACCCTCACTTTACACAGAAAGTACTGCATGAAATACACCCTCCCATTACACAGAAAGTACTGCATGAAATACACCCTCCCATTACACAGAGAGAGTACTGCATGAAATACACGTCACATTACACAGAGAGAGTACTGCTTGAAATACACCCTCCCATTACACAGAAAGTACTGCATAAAATACACCCTCCCATTACACAGAGAGAGTACTGCATGAAATACATCCTCACATTACACAAAAAATACTGCATGAAATACACCCTCACATTACACAGAAAGTACTGCATGAAATACACCCTCCCATTACACAGAGAGAGTACTGCATGAAATACACCCTCACATTACACAGAAAGAGTACTGCATGAAATACACGTCACATTACACAGAAAGAGTACTGCATGAAATACACGTCACATTACACAGAGAGAGTACTGCATAAAATACACCCTCACATTACACAGAAAGTACTGTATGAAATACAACCTCACATTACACAGAAAGAGTACTGCATGAAATACACCCTCACATTACACAGAAAGAGTACTGCATGAAATACACCCTCCCATTACACAGAAAGTACTGTATGAAATACACCCTCACATTACACAGAGTACTGCATGAAATACACATCAAATTACACAGAAAGTACTGCATGAAATACACCCTCACATTACACAGAAAGAGTACTGCATTAAATACACCCTCACATTACACAGAGAGTACTGCATGAAATACACGTCACATTACACAGAAAGAGTACTGCATGAAATACACGTCACATTACACAGAGAGAGTACTGCATGAAATACACCCTCACATTACACAGAAAGTACTGTATGAAATACAACCTCACATTACACAGGAAGAGTACTGCATAAAATACACCCTCACATTACACAGAAAGAGTACTGCATGAAATATACCCTCACATTACACAGAGAGTACTGCATAAATTACACGTCACATTACACAGAAAGAGTACTGCATGAAATACACGTCACATAACACAGAGAGAGTACTGCATGAAATACACCCTCACATTACACAGAAAGTACTGTATGAAATACACCCTCCCATTACAGAGAAAGTACTGTATGAAATACACCCTAACATTACACAGGAAGAGTACTGCATGAAATACACCCTCACATTACACACAGAGTACTACATGAAATACACGTCACATTACACAGAGAGAGTACTGCATGAAATACACGTCACATTATACAGAAAGAGTACTGCATGAAATACACCCTCACATTACACAGAAAGAGTACTGCATGAAATACACGTCACATTACACAGAAAGAGTACTGCATGAAATACACGTCACATTACACAGAAAGTACTGCATGAAATACACGTCACATTACACAGAAAGTACTGCATGAAATACACCCTCACATTACACAGAGACTACTGCATGAAATACACTCACCCATTACACAGAAAGTACTGCATGAAATACACCCTCCCATTACACAGAAAGTACTACATGAAATAAACCCTCCCATTACACAGAGAGAGTACTGCATGAAATACACGTCACATTACACAGAGAGAGTACTGCTTGAAATACACCCTCACTTTACACAGAAAGTACTTTATGAAATACACCCTCCCATTACACAGAAAGTACTGCATGAAATACACCCTCCCATTACACAGAGAGAGTACTGCATGAAATACACGTCACATTACAGAGAAAGTACCGCATGAAATACATGTCACATTACACAGAAAGTACTGCATGAAATACACGTCACATTACACAGAAAGAGTACTGCATGAAATACACGTCACATTACACAGAAAGTACCGCATGAAATACACGTCACATTACACAGAAAGTACTGCATGAAATACACGTCACATTACACAGAAAGAGTACTGCATGAAATACACGTCACATCACACAGAAAGAGTACTGCATGAAATACACCCCCACATTACACAGAAAGAGTACTGCATGAAATACACGTCACATTACACAGAAAGAGTACTGCATGAAATACACGTCACATTACACAGAAAGAGTACTGCATGAAATACACGTCACATTACACAGAAAGTACTGCATGAAATACACGTCACATTACACCGAAAGTACTGCATGAAATACGCCATCACATTACACAGAGAGTACTGCATGAAATACACTCACCCATTACACAGAAAGTACTGCATGAAATACACCCTCCCATTACACAGAAAGTACTACATGAAATAAACCCTCCCATTACACAGAGAGAGTACTGCATGAAATACACGTTACATTACACAGAGAGAGTACTGCTTCAAATACACCCTCACTTTACACAGAAAGTACTGCATGAAATACACCCTCCCATTACACAGAAAGTACTGCATGAAATACACCCTCCCATTACACAGAAAGAGTACTGCATGAAATACACCTCCCATTACACAGAGAGAGTACTGCATGAAATACACCCTCACATTACACAGAAAGAGTACTGCATGAAATACACGTCACATTACACAGAAAGAGTACTGCATGAAATACACGTCACATTACACAGAGAGAGTACTGCATAAAATACACCCTCACATTACACAGAAAGTACTGTATGAAATACACATCACATTACACAGAAAGAGTACTGCATGAAATACACCCTCCCATTACACAGAGAGTACTGCATGAAATACACGTCACATTACACAGAGAGAGTACTGCATGAAATACACGTCACATTACACAGAGAGTACTGCATGAAATACACCCTCACATTACACAGAAAGAGTACTGCATGAAATACACGTCACATTACACAGAAAGAGTACTGCATGAAATACACGTCACATTACACAGAGAGAGTACTGCATGAAATACACCCTCACATTACACAGAAAGAGTACTGCATGAAATACACGTCAGATTACACAGAAAAAGTACTGCATGAAATACACCCTCACATTACACAGAAAGTACCGAGAAAGTACTGCATGAAATACACCCTCACATTACACAGAGAGTACTGCATGAAATACACGTCACATTACACAGAAAGAGTACTGCATGAAATACACGTCACATTACACAGAGAGAGTACTGCATGAAATACACCCTCACATTACACAGAGTACTGCATGAAATACACATCACATTACACAGAAAGTACTGCATGAAATACACCCTCACATTACACAGAAAGAGTACTGCATGAAATACACTCTCACATTATACAGAGAGTACTGCACGAAATACACGTCACATTACACAGAGAGAGTACTGCATGAAATACACCCTCACATTACACAGAGTACTGCATGAAATACACATCACATTTCACAGAAAGTACTGCATGAAATACACCCTCACATTACACAGATAGAGTACTGCATGAAATACACCCTCACATTACACAGAGAGTACTGCATGAAATACACGTCACATTACACAGAAAGAGTACTGCATGAAATACACGTCACATTACACAGAAAGAGTACTGCATGAAATACACGTCACATTACACAGAAAGTACTGTATGAAATACAACCTCACATTACACAGAAAGAGTACTGCATGAAATACACCCTCCCATTACACAGAAAGTACTGCATGAAATACACCCTCCCATTACACAGAGAGAGTACTGCATGAAATACACCCTCCCATTACACAGAGAGAGTACTGCATGAAATAGACCCTCCCATTACACAGAAAGAGTACTGCATGAAATACACCCTCACATTGCACAGAAAGAGTACTGCATGAAATACACCCTCCCATTACACAGAAAGTACTGTATGAAATACACCCTCACATTACACAGGAAGAGTACTGCATGAAATACACCCTCCCATTACACAGAAAGTACTGTATGAAATACACCCTCACATTACACAGAAAGAGTACTGCATGAAATACACGTCACATAACACAGAGAGAGTACTGCATGAAATACACCCTCACATTACACAGAAAGTACTGCATGAAATACACCCTCCCATTACACACAGAGTACTGCATGAAATACACCCTCCCATTACACACAGAGTACTGCATGAAATACACGTCACATTACACAGAGGGAGTACTGCATGAAATACACGTCACCTTACACAGAGAGAGTACTGCATGAAATACACCCTCCCATTACACAGAAAGTACTGCATGAAATACACCCTCCCATTACACAGAAAGTACTGCATAAAATACACCATCCCATTACACACAGAGTACTGCATGAAATACACGTCACAATACACAGACACGTCACCTTACACAGAGAGAGTACTGCATGAAATACACCCTCCCATTACACAGAAAGTACTGCATGAAATACACCCTCCCATTACACAGAAAGTACTGCATGAAATACACCCTCCCATTACACAGAGAGTACTGCATGAAATACACGTCACATTACACAGAGAGAGTACTGCATGAAATACACCCTCACATTACACAGAGAGAGTACTGCATGAAATACACGTCACATTACACAGGGAGAGTACTGCATGAAATACACCCTCACATTACACGGAGAGAGTACTGCATGAAATACACCCTCACATTACACAGAAAGTACTGCATGAAATACACCCTCACATTACACAGAAAGTACTGCATGAAATACACCGTCCAATTACACAGAAAGAGTACTGCATGAAATACACGTCACATTACACAGAAAGAGTACTGCATGAAATACACATCACATTACACAGAGAGAGTACTGCATGAAATACACATCACATTACACAGAAAGTACTGCATGAAATACACCCTCAAATTACACAGAGAGTACTGGATGAAATACACTCTCCCATTACACAGAAAGTACTGCATGAAATACACCCTCCCATTACACAGAAAGTACTACATTAAATAGACCCTCCCATTACACAGAGAGAGTACTGCATGAAATACACGTCACATTACACAGAGAGAGTACTGCTTGAAATACACCCTCACATTACACAGAAAGTACTGAATGAAATACACCCTCCCATTACACAGAAAGTACTGCATGAAATACACCCTCCCATTACACAGAGAGAGTACTGCATGAAATACACCCTCCCATTACACAGAGAGAGTACTGCATGAAATACACCCTCCCATTACACAGAGAGAGTACTGCATGAAATACACCCTCCCATTACACAGAAAGTACTGCATGAAATACACCCTCCCATTACACAGATAGAGTACTCTATGAAATACACCCTCACATTACACAGAAAGAATACTGCATGAAATACACCCTCACATTACACAGAAAGAGTACTGCATGAAATACACGTCACATTACACAGAAAGAGTACTGCATGAAATACACGTCACATTACACAGAGAGAGTACTGCATGAAATACACCCTCACATTACACAGAGTACTGCATGAAATACACATCACATTACACAGAAAGTACTGCATGAAATACACCCTCACATTACACGGATAGAGTACTGCATGAAATACACCCTCACATTACACAGATAATACTGCATGAAATACACGTCACATTACACAGAAAGAGTACTGCATGAAATACACGTCACATTACACAGAGAGAGTACTGCATGAAATACACCCTCACATTACACAGAAAGTACTGTATGAAATACAACCTCACATTACACAGAAAGAGCACTGCATGAAATACACCCTCCCATTACACAGAAAGTACTGCATGAAATACACCCTCCCATTACACAGAGAGAGTACTGCATGAAATACACCCTCCCATTACACAGAGAGAGTACTGCATGAAATAGACCCTCCCATTACACAGAGAGAGTACTGCATGAAATACACCCTCCCATTACACAGAAAGTACTGCATGAAATACACCCTCCCATTACACAGAGACAGTACTCTATGAAATACACCCTCACATTACACAGAAAGAATACTGCATGAAATACACCCTCACATTACACAGAAAGAGTACTGCATGAAATACACGTCACATTACACAGAAAGAGTACTGCATGAAATACACGTCACATTACACAGAGAGAGTACTGCATGAAATACACCCTCACATTACACAGAGTACTGCATGAAATACACATCACATTACACAGAAAGAGTACTGCATGAAATACACCCTCCCATTACACAGAGAGTACTGCATGAAATACACGTCACATTACACAGAGAGAGTACTGCATGAAATACACGTCACATTACACAGAGAGTACTGCATGAAATACACCCTCACATTACACAGAAAGAGTACTGCATGAAATACACGTCACATTACACAGAAAGAGTACTGCATGAAATACACGTCACATTACACAGAGAGAGTACTGCATGAAATACACCCTCACATTACACAGAAAGAGTACTGCATGAAATACACGTCAGATTACACAGAAAAAGTACTGCATGAAATACACCCTCACATTACACAGAAAGTACCGAGAAAGTACTGCATGAAATACACCCTCACATTACACAGAGAGTACTGCATGAAATACACGTCACATTACACAGAAAGAGTACTGCATGAAATACACGTCACATTACACAGAGAGAGTACTGCATGAAATACACCCTCACATTACACAGAGTACTGCATGAAATACACATCACATTACACAGAAAGTACTGCATGAAATACACCCTCACATTACACAGAAAGAGTACTGCATGAAATACACTCTCACATTACACAGAGAGTACTGCACGAAATACACGTCACATTACACAGAGAGAGTACTGCATGAAATACACCCTCACATTACACAGAGTACTGCATGAAATACACATCACATTACACAGAAAGTACTGCATGAAATACACCCTCACATTACACAGATAGAGTACTGCATGAAATACACCCTCACATTACACAGAGAGTACTGCATGAAATACACGTCACATTACACAGAAAGAGTACTGCATGAAATACACGTCACATTACACAGAGAGAGTACTGCATGAAATACACCCTCACATTACACAGAAAGAGTACTGCATGAAATACACCCTCCCATTACACAGAAAGTACTGCATGAAATACACCCTCCCATTACACAGAGAGAGTCCTGCATGAAATACACCCTCCCATTACACAGAGAGAGTACTGCATGAAATAGACCCTCCCATTACACAGAGAGAGTACTGCATGAAATACACCCTCCCATTACACAGAAAGTACTGCATGAAATACACCCTCCCATTACACAGAGAGAGTACTCTATGAAATACACCCTCACATTACACAGAAAGAATACTGCATGAAATACACCCTCACATTACACAGAAAGACTACTGCATGAAATACACGTCACATTACACAGAAAGAGTACTGCATGAAATACACGTCACATTACACAGAGAGAGTACTGCATGAAATACACCCTCACATTACACAGAGTACTGCATGAAATACACATCACATTACACAGAAAGAGTACTGCATGAAATACACCCTCCCATTACACAGAGAGTACTGCATGAAATACACGTCACATTACACAGAGAGAGTACTGCATGAAATACACGTCACATTACACAGAGAGTACTGCATGAAATACACCCTCACATTACACAGAAACAGTACTGCATGAAATACACGTCACATTACACAGAAAGAGTACTGCATGAAATACACGTCACATTACACAGAGAGAGTACTGCATGAAATACACCCTCACATTACACAGAAAGAGTACTGCATGAAATACACGTCAGATTACATAGAAAGAGTACTGCATGAAATACACCCTCACATTACACAGAAAGTACCGAGAAAGTACTGCATGAAATACACCCTCACATTACACAGAGAGTACTGCATGAAATACACGTCACATTACACAGAAAGAGTACTGCATTAAATACACGTCACATTACACAGAGAGAGTACTGCATGAAATACACCCTCACATTACACAGAGTACTGCATGAAATACACATCACATTACACAGAAAGTACTGCATGAAATACACCCTCACATTACACAGAAAGAGTACTGCATGAAATACACGTCACATTACACAGAGAGAGTACTGCATGAAATACACGTCACATTACACAGAAAGAGTACTGCATGAAATACACCCTCACATTACACAGAAAGAGTACTGCATGAAATACACGTCAGATTACACAGAAAAAGTACTGCATGAAATACACCCTCACATTACACAGAAAGTACCGAGAAAGTACTGCATGAAATACACCCTCACATTACACAGAGAGTACTGCATGAAATACACGTCACATTACACAGAAAGAGTACTGCATGAAATACACGTCACATTACACAGAGAGAGTACTGCATGAAATACACCCTCACATTACACAGAGTACTGCATGAAATACACATCACATTACACAGAAAGTACTGCATGAAATACACCCTCACATTACACAGAAAGAGTACTGCATGAAATACACTCTCACATTACACAGAGAGTACTGCACGAAATACACGTCACATTACACAGAGAGAGTACTGCATGAAATACACCCTCACATTACACAGAGTACTGCATGAAATACACATCACATTACACAGAAAGTACTGCATGAAATACACCCTCACATTACACAGATAGAGTACTGCATGAAATACACCCTCACATTACACAGAGAGTACTGCATGAAATACACGTCACATTACACAGAAAGAGTACTGCATGAAATACACGTCACATTACACAGAGAGAGTACTGCATGAAATACACCCTCACATTACACAGAAAGAGTACTGCATGAAATACACCCTCCCATTACACAGAAAGTACTGCATGAAATACACCCTCCCATTACACAGAGAGAGTCCTGCATGAAATACACCCTCCCATTACACAGAGAGAGTACTGCATGAAATAGACCCTCCCATTACACAGAGAGAGTACTGCATGAAATACACCCTCCCATTACACAGAAAGTACTGCATGAAATACACCCTCCCATTACACAGAGAGAGTACTCTATGAAATACACCCTCACATTACACAGAAAGAATACTGCATGAAATACACCCTCACATTACACAGAAAGACTACTGCATGAAATACACGTCACATTACACAGAAAGAGTACTGCATGAAATACACGTCACATTACACAGAGAGAGTACTGCATGAAATACACCCTCACATTACACAGAGTACTGCATGAAATACACATCACATTACACAGAAAGAGTACTGCATGAAATACACCCTCCCATTACACAGAGAGTACTGCATGAAATACACGTCACATTACACAGAGAGAGTACTGCATGAAATACACGTCACATTACACAGAGAGTACTGCATGAAATACACCCTCACATTACACAGAAACAGTACTGCATGAAATACACGTCACATTACACAGAAAGAGTACTGCATGAAATACACGTCACATTACACAGAGAGAGTACTGCATGAAATACACCCTCACATTACACAGAAAGAGTACTGCATGAAATACACGTCAGATTACATAGAAAGAGTACTGCATGAAATACACCCTCACATTACACAGAAAGTACCGAGAAAGTACTGCATGAAATACACCCTCACATTACACAGAGAGTACTGCATGAAATACACGTCACATTACACAGAAAGAGTACTGCATTAAATACACGTCACATTACACAGAGAGAGTACTGCATGAAATACACCCTCACATTACACAGAGTACTGCATGAAATACACATCACATTACACAGAAAGTACTGCATGAAATACACCCTCACATTACACAGAAAGAGTACTGCATGAAATACACGTCACATTACACAGAGAGAGTACTGCATGAAATACACGTCACATTACACAGAAAGAGTACTGCATGAAATACACGTCACATTACACAGAGAGAGTACTGCATGAAATACACGTCACATTACACAGAGAGAGTACTGCATGAAATACACCCTCACATTACACAGAGAGAGTACTGCATGAAATACACGTCACATTACACAGGGAGAGTACTGCATGAAATACACCCTCACATTACACGGAGAGAGTACTGCATGAAATACACCCTCACATTACACAGAAAGTACTGCATGAAATACACCCTCACATTACACAGAAAGTACTGCATGAAATACACCGTCCCATTACACAGAGAGAGTACTGCATGAAATACACCCTCACATTACACAGAGAGAGTACTGCATGAAATACACGTCACATTACACAGAAAGAGTACTGCATGAAATACACGTCACATTACACAGAGAGAGTACTGCATGAAATACACTCTCCCATTACACAGAAAGTACTGCATGAAATACACCCTCAAATTACACAGAAAGTACTACATGAAATAAACCCTCCCATTACACAGAGATAGTACTGCATGAAATACACGTCACATTACACAGAGAGAGTACTACTTGAAATACACCCTCACATTACACAGAAAGTACTGCATGAAATACACCCTCCCATTACACAGAAAGTACTGCATGAAATACACCCTCCCATTACACAGAGAGAGTACTGCATGAAATACACCCTCCCATTACACAGAGAGAGTACTATATGAAATACACCCTCCCATTACACAGAAAGTACTGCATGAAATACACCCTCACATTACACAGATAGAGTACTGCATGAAATACACCCTCACATTACACAGAGAGTACTGCATGAAATACACGTCACATTACACAGAAAGAGTACTGCATGAAATACACGTCACATTACACAGAGAGAGTACTGCATGAAATACACCCTCACATTACACAGAAAGTACTGTATGAAATACAACCTCACATTACACAGAAAGAGTACTGCATGAAATACACCCTCCCATTACACAGAAAGTACTGCATGAAATACACCCTCCCATTACACAGAGAGAGTCCTGCATGAAATACACCCTCCCATTACACAGAGAGAGTACTGCATGAAATAGACCCTCCCATTACACAGAGAGAGTACTGCATGAAATACACCCTCCCATTACACAGAAAGTACTGCATGAAATACACCCTCCCATTACACAGAGAGAGTACTCTATGAAATACACCCTCACATTACACAGAAAGAATACTGCATGAAATACACCCTCACATTACACAGAAAGACTACTGCATGAAATACACGTCACATTACACAGAAAGAGTACTGCATGAAATACACGTCACATTACACAGAGAGAGTACTGCATGAAATACACCCTCACATTACACAGAGTACTGCATGAAATACACATCACATTACACAGAAAGAGTACTGCATGAAATACACCCTCCCATTACACAGAGAGTACTGCATGAAATACACGTCACATTACACAGAGAGAGTACTGCATGAAATACACGTCACATTACACAGAGAGTACTGCATGAAATACACCCTCACATTACACAGAAACAGTACTGCATGAAATACACGTCACATTACACAGAAAGAGTACTGCATGAAATACACGTCACATTACACAGAGAGAGTACTGCATGAAATACACCCTCACATTACACAGAAAGAGTACTGCATGAAATACACGTCAGATTACATAGAAAGAGTACTGCATGAAATACACCCTCACATTACACAGAAAGTACCGAGAAAGTACTGCATGAAATACACCCTCACATTACACAGAGAGTACTGCATGAAATACACGTCACATTACACAGAAAGAGTACTGCATTAAATACACGTCACATTACACAGAGAGAGTACTGCATGAAATACACCCTCACATTACACAGAGTACTGCATGAAATACACATCACATTACACAGAAAGTACTGCATGAAATACACCCTCACATTACACAGAAAGAGTACTGCATGAAATACACGTCACATTACACAGAGAGAGTACTGCATGAAATACACGTCACATTACACAGAAAGAGTACTGCATGAAATACACGTCACATTACACAGAGAGAGTACTGCATGAAATACACGTCACATTACACAGAGAGAGTACTGCATGAAATACACCCTCACATTACACAGAGAGAGTACTGCATGAAATACACGTCACATTACACAGGGAGAGTACTGCATGAAATACACCCTCACATTACACGGAGAGAGTACTGCATGAAATACACCCTCACATTACACAGAAAGTACTGCATGAAATACACCCTCACATTACACAGAAAGTACTGCATGAAATACACCGTCCCATTACACAGAGAGAGTACTGCATGAAATACACCCTCACATTACACAGAGAGAGTACTGCATGAAATACACGTCACATTACACAGAAAGAGTACTGCATGAAATACACGTCACATTACACAGAGAGAGTACTGCATGAAATACACATCACATTACACAGAAAGTACTGCATGAAATACACCCTCAAATTACACAGAGAGTACTGCATGAAATACACTCTCCCATTACACAGAAAGTACTGCATGAAATACACCCTCCCATTACACAGAAAGTACTACATGAAATAAACCCTCCCATTACACAGAGATAGTACTGCATGAAATACACGTCACATTACACAGAGAGAGTACTACTTGAAATACACCCTCACATTACACAGAAAGTACTGCATGAAATACACCCTCCCATTACACAGAAAGTACTGCATGAAATACACCCTCCCATTACACAGAGAGAGTACTGCATGAAATACACCCTCCCATTACACAGAGAGAGTACTGCATGAAATACACCCTCCCATTACACAGAAAGTACTGCATGAAATACACCCTCCCATTACACAGATAGAGTACTCTATGAAATACACCCTCACATTACACAGAAAGAATACTGCATGAAATACACCCTCACATTACACAGAAAGAGTACTGCATGAAATACACGTCACATTACACAGAAAGAGTACTGCATGAAATACACGTCACATTACACAGAGAGAGTACTGCATGAAATACACCCTCACATTACACAGAGTACTGCATGAAATACACATCACATTACACAGAAAGTACTGCATGAAATACACCCTCACATTACACAGAGTACTGCATGAAATACACCCTCACATTACACAGAGAGTACTGCATGAAATACACGTCACATTACACAGAAAGAGTACTGCATGAAATACACGTCACATTACACAGAGAGAGTACTGCATGAAATACACCCTCACATTACACAGAAAGTACTGTATGAAATACAACCTCACATTACACAGAAATAGTACTGCATGAAATACACCCTCCCATTACACAGAAAGTACTGCATGAAATACACCCTCCCATTACACAGAGATAGTACTGCATGAAATACACCCTCACATTACACAGAGAGAGTACTGCATGAAATACACCCTCCCATTACACAGAAAGTACTGCATGAAATACACCCTCCCATTACACAGAGAGAGTACTCTATGAAATACACCCTCACATTACACAGAAATAATACTGCATGAAATACACCCTCACATTACACAGAAAGAGTACTGCATGAAATACACGTCACATTACACAGAAAGAGTACTGCATGAAATACACGTCACATTACACAGAGAGAGTACTGCATGAAATACACCCTCACATTACACAGAGTACTGCATGAAATACACATCACATTACACAGAAAGTACTGCATGAAATACACCCTCACATTACACAGAAAGAGTACTGCATGAAATACACCCTCCCATTACACAGAGAGTACTGCATTAAAATACACGTCACATTACACAGAGAGAGTACTGCATGAAATACACGTCACATTACACAGAGAGTACTGCATGAAATACACCCTCACATCACACGGAAAGAGTACTGCATGAAATACACGTCACATTACACAGAAAGAGTACTGCATGAAATACACGTCACATTACACAGAGAGAGTACTGCATGAAATACACCCTCACATTACACAGAAAGAGTACTGCATGAAATACACGTCAGATTACACAGAAAGAGTACTGCATGAAATACACCCTCACATTACACAGAAAGTACCGAGAAAGTACTGCATGAAATACACGTCACATTACACAGAGAGTACTGCATGAAATACACGTCACATTACACAGAGAGAGTACTGCATGAAATACACCCTCACATTACACAGAGTACTGCATGAAATACACATCACATTACACAGAAAGTACTGCATGAAATACACCCTCATATTACACAGAAAGAGTACTTCATGTAATACACTCTCACATTACACAGAGAGTACTGCACGAAATACATGTCACATTACACAGAAAGAGTACTGCATGAAATACACGTCACATTACACAGAGAGAGTACTGCATGAAATACACCCTCACATTACACAGAAAGTACTGTATGAAATACAACCTCACATTACACAGAAAGAGTACTGCATGAAATACACCCTCCCATTACACAGAAAGTACTGCATGAAATACACCCTCCCATTACACAGAGAGAGTACTGCATGAAATAGACCCTCCCATTACACAGAGAGAGTACTGCATGAAATACACCCTCCCATTACACAGAAAGTACTGCATGAAATACACCCTCCCATTACACAGAGAGAGTACTCTATGAAATACACCCTCACATTACACAGAAAGAGTACTGCATGAAATACACGTCACATTACACAGAAAGAGTACTGCATGAAATACACGTCACATTACACAGAGAGAGTACTGCATGAAATACACCCTCACATTACACAGAGTACTGCATGAAATACACATCACATTACACAGAAAGAGTACTGCATGAAATACACCCTCACATTACACAGAAAGAGTACTGCATGAAATACACTCTCACATTACACAGAGAGTACTGCACGAAATACACGTCACATTACACAGAGAGAGTACTGCATGAAATACACCCTCACATTACACAGAGTACTGCATGAAATACACATCACATTACACAGAAAGTACTGCATGAAATACACCCTCACATTACACAGATAGAGTACTGCATGAAATACACCCTCACATTACACAGAGAGTACTGCATGAAATACACGTCACATTACACAGAAAGAGTACTGCATGAAATACACGTCACATTACACAGAGAGAGTACTGCATGAAATACACCCTCCCATTACACAGAGAGAGTACTGCATGAAATAGACCCTCCCATTACACAGAAAGAGTACTGCATGAAATACATCCTCACATTGCACAGAAAGAGTACTGCATGAAATACACCCTCCCATTACACAGAAAGTACTGTATGAAATACACCCTCACATTACACAGGAAGAGTACTGCATGAAATACACCCTCCCATTACACAGAAAGTACTGTATGAAATACACCCTCACATTACACAGAAAGAGTACTGCATGAAATACACGTCACATAACACAGAGAGAGTACTGCATGAAATACACCCTCACATTACACAGAAAGTACTGCATGAAATACACCCTCCCATTACACACAGAGTACTGCATGAAATACACCCTCCCATTACACACAGAGTACTGCATGAAATACACGTCACATTACACAGAGGGAGTACTGCATGAAATACACGTCACCTTACACAGAGAGAGTACTGCATGAAATACACCCTCCCATTACACAGAAAGTACTGCATGAAATACACCCTCCCATTACACAGAAAGTACTGCATAAAATACACCATCCCATTACACAGAAAGTACTACATGAAATAAACCCTCCCATTACACAGAGAGAGTACTGCATGAAATACACGTCACATTACACAGAGAGAGTACTGCTTGAAATACACCCTCACTTTACACAGAAAGTACTGCATGAAATACACCCTCCCATTACACAGAAAGTACTGCATGAAATACACCCTCCCATTACACAGAGAGAGTACTGCATGAAATACACGTCACATTACACAGAAAGTACCGCATGAAATACATGTCACATTACACAGAAAGTACTGCATGAAATACACGTCACATTACACAGAAAGAGTACTGCATGAAATACACGTCACATTACACAGAAAGTACCGCATGAAATACACGTCACATTACACAGAAAGAGTACTGCATGAAATACACGTCACATTACACAGAAAGAGTACTGCATGAAATACACGTCACATTACACAGAAAGTACTGCATGAAATACACGTCACATTACACAGAAAGTACTGCATGAAATACACCATCACATTACACAGAGAGTACTGCATGAAATACACTCACCCATTACACAGAAAGTACTGCATGAAATACACCCTCCCATTACACAGAAAGTACTACATGAAATAAACCCTCCCATTACACAGAGAGAGTACTGCATGAAATACACGTTACATTACACAGAGAGAGTACTGCTTGAAATACACCCTCACTTTACACAGAAAGTACTGCATGAAATACACCCTCCCATTACACAGAAAGTACTGCATGAAATACACCCTCCCATTACACAGAGAGAGTACTGCATGAAATACACGTCACATTACACAGAGAGAGTACTGCTTGAAATACACCCTCCCATTACACAGAAAGTACTGCATAAAATACACCCTCCCATTACACAGAGAGAGTACTGCATGAAATACATCCTCACATTACACAAAAAATACTGCATGAAATACACCCTCACATTACACAGAAAGTACTGCATGAAATACACCCTCCCATTACACAGAGAGAGTACTGCATGAAATACACCCTCACATTACACAGAAAGAGTACTGCATGAAATACACGTCACATTACACAGAAAGAGTACTGCATGAAATACACGTCACATTACACAGAGAGAGTACTGCATAAAATACACCCTCACATTACACAGAAAGTACTGTATGAAATACAACCTCACATTACACAGAAAGAGTACTGCATGAAATACACCCTCACATTACACAGAAAGAGTACTGCATGAAATACACCCTCCCATTACACAGAAAGTACTGTATGAAATACACCCTCACATTACACAGAGTACTGCATGAAATACACATCAAATTACACAGAAAGTACTGCATGAAATACACCCTCACATTACACAGAAAGAGTACTGCATTAAATACACCCTCACATTACACAGAGAGTACTGCATGAAATACACGTCACATTACACAGAAAGAGTACTGCATGAAATACACGTCACATTACACAGAGAGAGTACTGCATGAAATACACCCTCACATTACACAGAAAGTACTGTATGAAATACAACCTCACATTACACAGGAAGAGTACTGCATAAAATACACCCTCACATTACACAGAAAGAGTACTGCATGAAATATACCCTCACATTACACAGAGAGTACTGCATAAATTACACGTCACATTACACAGAAAGAGTACTGCATGAAATACACGTCACATAACACAGAGAGAGTACTGCATGAAATACACCCTCACATTACACAGAAAGTACTGTATGAAATACACCCTCCCATTACAGAGAAAGTACTGTATGAAATACACCCTAACATTACACAGGAAGAGTACTGCATGAAATACACCCTCACATTACACACAGAGTACTACATGAAATACACGTCACATTACACAGAGAGAGTACTGCATGAAATACACGTCACATTATACAGAAAGAGTACTGCATGAAATACACCCTCACATTACACAGAAAGAGTACTGCATGAAATACACGTCACATTACACAGAAAGAGTACTGCATGAAATACACGTCACATTACACAGAAAGTACTGCATGAAATACACGTCACATTACACCGAAAGTACTGCATGAAATACGCCATCACATTACACAGAGAGTACTGCATGAAATACACTCACCCATTACACAGAAAGTACTGCATGAAATACACCCTCCCATTACACAGAAAGTACTACATGAAATAAACCCTCCCATTACACAGAGAGAGTACTGCATGAAATACACGTTACATTACACAGAGAGAGTACTGCTTCAAATACACCCTCACTTTACACAGAAAGTACTGCATGAAATACACCCTCCCATTACACAGAAAGTACTGCATGAAATACACCCTCCCATTACACAGAAAGAGTACTGCATGAAATACACCTCCCATTACACAGAGAGAGTACTGCATGAAATACACCCTCACATTACACAGAAAGAGTACTGCATGAAATACACGTCACATTACACAGAAAGAGTACTGCATGAAATACACGTCACATTACACAGAGAGAGTACTGCATAAAATACACCCTCACATTACACAGAAAGTACTGTATGAAATACACATCACATTACACAGAAAGAGTACTGCATGAAATACACCCTCCCATTACACAGAGAGTACTGCATGAAATACACGTCACATTACACAGAGAGAGTACTGCATGAAATACACGTCACATTACACAGAGAGTACTGCATGAAATACACCCTCACATTACACAGAAAGAGTACTGCATGAAATACACGTCACATTACACAGAAAGAGTACTGCATGAAATACACGTCACATTACACAGAGAGAGTACTGCATGAAATACACCCTCACATTACACAGAAAGAGTACTGCATGAAATACACGTCAGATTACACAGAAAAAGTACTGCATGAAATACACCCTCACATTACACAGAAAGTACCGAGAAAGTACTGCATGAAATACACCCTCACATTACACAGAGAGTACTGCATGAAATACACGTCACATTACACAGAAAGAGTACTGCATGAAATACACGTCACATTACACAGAGAGAGTACTGCATGAAATACACCCTCACATTACACAGAGTACTGCATGAAATACACATCACATTACACAGAAAGTACTGCATGAAATACACCCTCACATTACACAGAAAGAGTACTGCATGAAATACACTCTCACATTATACAGAGAGTACTGCACGAAATACACGTCACATTACACAGAGAGAGTACTGCATGAAATACACCCTCACATTACACAGAGTACTGCATGAAATACACATCACATTTCACAGAAAGTACTGCATGAAATACACCCTCACATTACACAGATAGAGTACTGCATGAAATACACCCTCACATTACACAGAGAGTACTGCATGAAATACACGTCACATTACACAGAAAGAGTACTGCATGAAATACACGTCACATTACACAGAAAGAGTACTGCATGAAATACACGTCACATTACACAGAAAGTACTGTATGAAATACAACCTCACATTACACAGAAAGAGTACTGCATGAAATACACCCTCCCATTACACAGAAAGTACTGCATGAAATACACCCTCCCATTACACAGAGAGAGTACTGCATGAAATACACCCTCCCATTACACAGAGAGAGTACTGCATGAAATAGACCCTCCCATTACACAGAAAGAGTACTGCATGAAATACACCCTCACATTGCACAGAAAGAGTACTGCATGAAATACACCCTCCCATTACACAGAAAGTACTGTATGAAATACACCCTCACATTACACAGGAAGAGTACTGCATGAAATACACCCTCCCATTACACAGAAAGTACTGTATGAAATACACCCTCACATTACACAGAAAGAGTACTGCATGAAATACACGTCACATAACACAGAGAGAGTACTGCATGAAATACACCCTCACATTACACAGAAAGTACTGCATGAAATACACCCTCCCATTACACACAGAGTACTGCATGAAATACACCCTCCCATTACACACAGAGTACTGCATGAAATACACGTCACATTACACAGAGGGAGTACTGCATGAAATACACGTCACCTTACACAGAGAGAGTACTGCATGAAATACACCCTCCCATTACACAGAAAGTACTGCATGAAATACACCCTCCCATTACACAGAAAGTACTGCATAAAATACACCATCCCATTACACACAGAGTACTGCATGAAATACACGTCACAATACACAGACACGTCACCTTACACAGAGAGAGTACTGCATGAAATACACCCTCCCATTACACAGAAAGTACTGCATGAAATACACCCTCCCATTACACAGAAAGTACTGCATGAAATACACCCTCCCATTACACAGAGAGTACTGCATGAAATACACGTCACATTACACAGAGAGAGTACTGCATGAAATACACCCTCACATTACACAGAGAGAGTACTGCATGAAATACACGTCACATTACACAGGGAGAGTACTGCATGAAATACACCCTCACATTACACGGAGAGAGTACTGCATGAAATACACCCTCACATTACACAGAAAGTACTGCATGAAATACACCCTCACATTACACAGAAAGTACTGCATGAAATACACCGTCCAATTACACAGAAAGAGTACTGCATGAAATACACGTCACATTACACAGAAAGAGTACTGCATGAAATACACATCACATTACACAGAGAGAGTACTGCATGAAATACACATCACATTACACAGAAAGTACTGCATGAAATACACCCTCAAATTACACAGAGAGTACTGGATGAAATACACTCTCCCATTACACAGAAAGTACTGCATGAAATACACCCTCCCATTACACAGAAAGTACTACATTAAATAGACCCTCCCATTACACAGAGAGAGTACTGCATGAAATACACGTCACATTACACAGAGAGAGTACTGCTTGAAATACACCCTCACATTACACAGAAAGTACTGAATGAAATACACCCTCCCATTACACAGAAAGTACTGCATGAAATACACCCTCCCATTACACAGAGAGAGTACTGCATGAAATACACCCTCCCATTACACAGAGAGAGTACTGCATGAAATACACCCTCCCATTACACAGAGAGAGTACTGCATGAAATACACCCTCCCATTACACAGAAAGTACTGCATGAAATACACCCTCCCATTACACAGATAGAGTACTCTATGAAATACACCCTCACATTACACAGAAAGAATACTGCATGAAATACACCCTCACATTACACAGAAAGAGTACTGCATGAAATACACGTCACATTACACAGAAAGAGTACTGCATGAAATACACGTCACATTACACAGAAAGAGTACTGCATGAAATACACCCTCACATTACACAGAGTACTGCATGAAATACACATCACATTACACAGAAAGTACTGCATGAAATACACCCTCACATTACACGGATAGAGTACTGCATGAAATACACCCTCACATTACACAGATAATACTGCATGAAATACACGTCACATTACACAGAAAGAGTACTGCATGAAATACACGTCACATTACACAGAGAGAGTACTGCATGAAATACACCCTCACATTACACAGAAAGTACTGTATGAAATACAACCTCACATTACACAGAAAGAGCACTGCATGAAATACACCCTCCCATTACACAGAAAGTACTGCATGAAATACACCCTCCCATTACACAGAGAGAGTACTGCATGAAATACACCCTCCCATTACACAGAGAGAGTACTGCATGAAATAGACCCTCCCATTACACAGAGAGAGTACTGCATGAAATACACCCTCCCATTACACAGAAAGTACTGCATGAAATACACCCTCCCATTACACAGAGACAGTACTCTATGAAATACACCCTCACATTACACAGAAAGAATACTGCATGAAATACACCCTCACATTACACAGAAAGAGTACTGCATGAAATACACGTCACATTACACAGAAAGAGTACTGCATGAAATACACGTCACATTACACAGAGAGAGTACTGCATGAAATACACCCTCACATTACACAGAGTACTGCATGAAATACACATCACATTACACAGAAAGAGTACTGCATGAAATACACCCTCCCATTACACAGAGAGTACTGCATGAAATACACGTCACATTACACAGAGAGAGTACTGCATGAAATACACGTCACATTACACAGAGAGTACTGCATGAAATACACCCTCACATTACACAGAAAGAGTACTGCATGAAATACACGTCACATTACACAGAAAGAGTACTGCATGAAATACACGTCACATTACACAGAGAGAGTACTGCATGAAATACACCCTCACATTACACAGAAAGAGTACTGCATGAAATACACGTCAGATTACACAGAAAAAGTACTGCATGAAATACACCCTCACATTACACAGAAAGTACCGAGAAAGTACTGCATGAAATACACCCTCACATTACACAGAGAGTACTGCATGAAATACACGTCACATTACACAGAAAGAGTACTGCATGAAATACACGTCACATTACACAGAGAGAGTACTGCATGAAATACACCCTCACATTACACAGAGTACTGCATGAAATACACATCACATTACACAGAAAGTACTGCATGAAATACACCCTCACATTACACAGAAAGAGTACTGCATGAAATACACTCTCACATTACACAGAGAGTACTGCACGAAATACACGTCACATTACACAGAGAGAGTACTGCATGAAATACACCCTCACATTACACAGAGTACTGCATGAAATACACATCACATTACACAGAAAGTACTGCATGAAATACACCCTCACATTACACAGATAGAGTACTGCATGAAATACACCCTCACATTACACAGAGAGTACTGCATGAAATACACGTCACATTACACAGAAAGAGTACTGCATGAAATACACGTCACATTACACAGAGAGAGTACTGCATGAAATACACCCTCACATTACACAGAAAGAGTACTGCATGAAATACACCCTCCCATTACACAGAAAGTACTGCATGAAATACACCCTCCCATTACACAGAGAGAGTCCTGCATGAAATACACCCTCCCATTACACAGAGAGAGTACTGCATGAAATAGACCCTCCCATTACACAGAGAGAGTACTGCATGAAATACACCCTCCCATTACACAGAAAGTACTGCATGAAATACACCCTCCCATTACACAGAGAGAGTACTCTATGAAATACACCCTCACATTACACAGAAAGAATACTGCATGAAATACACCCTCACATTACACAGAAAGACTACTGCATGAAATACACGTCACATTACACAGAAAGAGTACTGCATGAAATACACGTCACATTACACAGAGAGAGTACTGCATGAAATACACCCTCACATTACACAGAGTACTGCATGAAATACACATCACATTACACAGAAAGAGTACTGCATGAAATACACCCTCCCATTACACAGAGAGTACTGCATGAAATACACGTCACATTACACAGAGAGAGTACTGCATGAAATACACGTCACATTACACAGAGAGTACTGCATGAAATACACCCTCACATTACACAGAAACAGTACTGCATGAAATACACGTCACATTACACAGAAAGAGTACTGCATGAAATACACGTCACATTACACAGAGAGAGTACTGCATGAAATACACCCTCACATTACACAGAAAGAGTACTGCATGAAATACACGTCAGATTACATAGAAAGAGTACTGCATGAAATACACCCTCACATTACACAGAAAGTACCGAGAAAGTACTGCATGAAATACACCCTCACATTACACAGAGAGTACTGCATGAAATACACGTCACATTACACAGAAAGAGTACTGCATTAAATACACGTCACATTACACAGAGAGAGTACTGCATGAAATACACCCTCACATTACACAGAGTACTGCATGAAATACACATCACATTACACAGAAAGTACTGCATGAAATACACCCTCACATTACACAGAAAGAGTACTGCATGAAATACACGTCACATTACACAGAGAGAGTACTGCATGAAATACACGTCACATTACACAGAAAGAGTACTGCATGAAATACACGTCACATTACACAGAGAGAGTACTGCATGAAATACACGTCACATTACACAGAGAGAGTACTGCATGAAATACACCCTCACATTACACAGAGAGAGTACTGCATGAAATACACGTCACATTACACAGGGAGAGTACTGCATGAAATACACCCTCACATTACACGGAGAGAGTACTGCATGAAATACACCCTCACATTACACAGAAAGTACTGCATGAAATACACCCTCACATTACACAGAAAGTACTGCATGAAATACACCGTCCCATTACACAGAGAGAGTACTGCATGAAATACACCCTCACATTACACAGAGAGAGTACTGCATGAAATACACGTCACATTACACAGAAAGAGTACTGCATGAAATACACGTCACATTACACAGAGAGAGTACTGCATGAAATACACATCACATTACACAGAAAGTACTGCATGAAATACACCCTCAAATTACACAGAGAGTACTGCATGAAATACACTCTCCCATTACACAGAAAGTACTGCATGAAATACACCCTCCCATTACACAGAAAGTACTACATGAAATAAACCCTCCCATTACACAGAGATAGTACTGCATGAAATACACGTCACATTACACAGAGAGAGTACTACTTGAAATACACCCTCACATTACACAGAAAGTACTGCATGAAATACACCCTCCCATTACACAGAAAGTACTGCATGAAATACACCCTCCCATTACACAGAGAGAGTACTGCATGAAATACACCCTCCCATTACACAGAGAGAGTACTGCATGAAATACACCCTCCCATTACACAGAAAGTACTGCATGAAATACACCCTCCCATTACACAGATAGAGTACTCTATGAAATACACCCTCACATTACACAGAAAGAATACTGCATGAAATACACCCTCACATTACACAGAAAGAGTACTGCATGAAATACACGTCACATTACACAGAAAGAGTACTGCATGAAATACACGTCACATTACACAGAGAGAGTACTGCATGAAATACACCCTCACATTACACAGAGTACTGCATGAAATACACATCACATTACACAGAAAGTACTGCATGAAATACACCCTCACATTACACAGAGTACTGCATGAAATACACCCTCACATTACACAGAGAGTACTGCATGAAATACACGTCACATTACACAGAAAGAGTACTGCATGAAATACACGTCACATTACACAGAGAGAGTACTGCATGAAATACACCCTCACATTACACAGAAAGTACTGTATGAAATACAACCTCACATTACACAGAAATAGTACTGCATGAAATACACCCTCCCATTACACAGAAAGTACTGCATGAAATACACCCTCCCATTACACAGAGATAGTACTGCATGAAATACACCCTCACATTACACAAAGAGAGTACTGCATGAAATACACCCTCCCATTACACAGAAAGTACTGCATGAAATACACCCTCCCATTACACAGAGAGAGTACTCTATGAAATACACCCTCACATTACACAGAAATAATACTGCATGAAATACACCCTCACATTACACAGAAAGAGTACTGCATGAAATACACGTCACATTACACAGAAAGAGTACTGCATGAAATACACGTCACATTACACAGAGAGAGTACTGCATGAAATACACCCTCACATTACACAGAGTACTGCATGAAATACACATCACATTACACAGAAAGAGTACTGCATGAAATACACCCTCCCATTACACAGAGAGTACTGCATGAAATACACGTCACATTACACAGAGAGAGTACTGCATGAAATACACGTCACATTACACAGAGAGTACTGCATGAAATACACCCTCACATTACACAGAAACAGTACTGCATGAAATACACGTCACATTACACAGAAAGAGTACTGCATGAAATACACGTCACATTACACAGAGAGAGTACTGCATGAAATACACCCTCACATTACACAGAAAGAGTACTGCATGAAATACACGTCAGATTACATAGAAAGAGTACTGCATGAAATACACCCTCACATTACACAGAAAGTACCGAGAAAGTACTGCATGAAATACACCCTCACATTACACAGAGAGTACTGCATGAAATACACGTCACATTACACAGAAAGAGTACTGCATTAAATACACGTCACATTACACAGAGAGAGTACTGCATGAAATACACCCTCACATTACACAGAGTACTGCATGAAATACACATCACATTACACAGAAAGTACTGCATGAAATACACCCTCACATTACACAGAAAGAGTACTGCATGAAATACACGTCACATTACACAGAGAGAGTACTGCATGAAATACACGTCACATTACACAGAAAGAGTACTGCATGAAATACACCCTCACATTACACAGAAAGAGTACTGCATGAAATACACGTCAGATTACACAGAAAAAGTACTGCATGAAATACACCCTCACATTACACAGAAAGTACCGAGAAAGTACTGCATGAAATACACCCTCACATTACACAGAGAGTACTGCATGAAATACACGTCACATTACACAGAAAGAGTACTGCATGAAATACACGTCACATTACACAGAGAGAGTACTGCATGAAATACACCCTCACATTACAGAGTACTGCATGAAATACACATCACATTACACAGAAAGTACTGCATGAAATACACCCTCACATTACACAGAAAGAGTACTGCATGAAATACACTCTCACATTACACAGAGAGTACTGCACGAAATACACGTCACATTACACAGAGAGAGTACTGCATGAAATACACCCTCACATTACACAGAGTACTGCATGAAATACACATCACATTACACAGAAAGTACTGCATGAAATACACCCTCACATTACACAGATAGAGTACTGCATGAAATACACCCTCACATTACACAGAGAGTACTGCATGAAATACACGTCACATTACACAGAAAGAGTACTGCATGAAATACACGTCACATTACACAGAGAGAGTACTGCATGAAATACACCCTCACATTACACAGAAAGAGTACTGCATGAAATACACCCTCCCATTACACAGAAAGTACTGCATGAAATACACCCTCCCATTACACAGAGAGAGTCCTGCATGAAATACACCCTCCCATTACACAGAGAGAGTACTGCATGAAATAGACCCTCCCATTACACAGAGAGAGTACTGCATGAAATACACCCTCCCATTACACAGAAAGTACTGCATGAAATACACCCTCCCATTACACAGAGAGAGTACTCTATGAAATACACCCTCACATTACACAGAAAGAATACTGCATGAAATACACCCTCACATTACACAGAAAGACTACTGCATGAAATACACGTCACATTACACAGAAAGAGTACTGCATGAAATACACGTCACATTACACAGAGAGAGTACTGCATGAAATACACCCTCACATTACACAGAGTACTGCATGAAATACACATCACATTACACAGAAAGAGTACTGCATGAAATACACCCTCCCATTACACAGAGAGTACTGCATGAAATACACGTCACATTACACAGAGAGAGTACTGCATGAAATACACGTCACATTACACAGAGAGTACTGCATGAAATACACCCTCACATTACACAGAAACAGTACTGCATGAAATACACGTCACATTACACAGAAAGAGTACTGCATGAAATACACGTCACATTACACAGAGAGAGTACTGCATGAAATACACCCTCACATTACACAGAAAGAGTACTGCATGAAATACACGTCAGATTACATAGAAAGAGTACTGCATGAAATACACCCTCACATTACACAGAAAGTACCGAGAAAGTACTGCATGAAATACACCCTCACATTACACAGAGAGTACTGCATGAAATACACGTCACATTACACAGAAAGAGTACTGCATTAAATACACGTCACATTACACAGAGAGAGTACTGCATGAAATACACCCTCACATTACACAGAGTACTGCATGAAATACACATCACATTACACAGAAAGTACTGCATGAAATACACCCTCACATTACACAGAAAGAGTACTGCATGAAATACACGTCACATTACACAGAGAGAGTACTGCATGAAATACACGTCACATTACACAGAAAGAGTACTGCATGAAATACACGTCACATTACACAGAGAGAGTACTGCATGAAATACACGTCACATTACACAGAGAGAGTACTGCATGAAATACACCCTCACATTACACAGAGAGAGTACTGCATGAAATACACGTCACATTACACAGGGAGAGTACTGCATGAAATACACCCTCACATTACACGGAGAGAGTACTGCATGAAATACACCCTCACATTACACAGAAAGTACTGCATGAAATACACCCTCACATTACACAGAAAGTACTGCATGAAATACACCGTCCCATTACACAGAGAGAGTACTGCATGAAATACACCCTCACATTACACAGAGAGAGTACTGCATGAAATACACGTCACATTACACAGAAAGAGTACTGCATGAAATACACGTCACATTACACAGAGAGAGTACTGCATGAAATACACTCTCCCATTACACAGAAAGTACTGCATGAAATACACCCTCAAATTACACAGAAAGTACTACATGAAATAAACCCTCCCATTACACAGAGATAGTACTGCATGAAATACACGTCACATTACACAGAGAGAGTACTACTTGAAATACACCCTCACATTACACAGAAAGTACTGCATGAAATACACCCTCCCATTACAGAGAAAGTACTGCATGAAATACACCCTCCCATTACACAGAGAGAGTACTGCATGAAATACACCCTCCCATTACACAGAGAGAGTACTATATGAAATACACCCTCCCATTACACAGAAAGTACTGCATGAAATACACCCTCACATTACACAGATAGAGTACTGCATGAAATACACCCTCACATTACACAGAGAGTACTGCATGAAATACACGTCACATTACACAGAAAGAGTACTGCATGAAATACACGTCACATTACACAGAGAGAGTACTGCATGAAATACACCCTCACATTACACAGAAAGTACTGTATGAAATACAACCTCACATTACACAGAAAGAGTACTGCATGAAATACACCCTCCCATTACACAGAAAGTACTGCATGAAATACACCCTCCCATTACACAGAGAGAGTCCTGCATGAAATACACCCTCCCATTACACAGAGAGAGTACTGCATGAAATAGACCCTCCCATTACACAGAGAGAGTACTGCATGAAATACACCCTCCCATTACACAGAAAGTACTGCATGAAATACACCCTCCCATTACACAGAGAGAGTACTCTATGAAATACACCCTCACATTACACAGAAAGAATACTGCATGAAATACACCCTCACATTACACAGAAAGACTACTGCATGAAATACACGTCACATTACACAGAAAGAGTACTGCATGAAATACACGTCACATTACACAGAGAGAGTACTGCATGAAATACACCCTCACATTACACAGAGTACTGCATGAAATACACATCACATTACACAGAAAGAGTACTGCATGAAATACACCCTCCCATTACACAGAGAGTACTGCATGAAATACACGTCACATTACACAGAGAGAGTACTGCATGAAATACACGTCACATTACACAGAGAGTACTGCATGAAATACACCCTCACATTACACAGAAACAGTACTGCATGAAATACACGTCACATTACACAGAAAGAGTACTGCATGAAATACACGTCACATTACACAGAGAGAGTACTGCATGAAATACACCCTCACATTACACAGAAAGAGTACTGCATGAAATACACGTCAGATTACATAGAAAGAGTACTGCATGAAATACACCCTCACATTACACAGAAAGTACCGAGAAAGTACTGCATGAAATACACCCTCACATTACACAGAGAGTACTGCATGAAATACACGTCACATTACACAGAAAGAGTACTGCATTAAATACACGTCACATTACACAGAGAGAGTACTGCATGAAATACACCCTCACATTACACAGAGTACTGCATGAAATACACATCACATTACACAGAAAGTACTGCATGAAATACACCCTCACATTACACAGAAAGAGTACTGCATGAAATACACGTCACATTACACAGAGAGAGTACTGCATGAAATACACGTCACATTACACAGAAAGAGTACTGCATGAAATACACGTCACATTACACAGAGAGAGTACTGCATGAAATACACGTCACATTACACAGAGAGAGTACTGCATGAAATACACCCTCACATTACACAGAGAGAGTACTGCATGAAATACACGTCACATTACACAGGGAGAGTACTGCATGAAATACACCCTCACATTACACGGAGAGAGTACTGCATGAAATACACCCTCACATTACACAGAAAGTACTGCATGAAATACACCCTCACATTACACAGAAAGTACTGCATGAAATACACCGTCCCATTACACAGAGAGAGTACTGCATGAAATACACCCTCACATTACACAGAGAGAGTACTGCATGAAATACACGTCACATTACACAGAAAGAGTACTGCATGAAATACACGTCACATTACACAGAGAGAGTACTGCATGAAATACACATCACATTACACAGAAAGTACTGCATGAAATACACCCTCAAATTACACAGAGAGTACTGCATGAAATACACTCTCCCATTACACAGAAAGTACTGCATGAAATACACCCTCCCATTACACAGAAAGTACTACATGAAATAAACCCTCCCATTACACAGAGATAGTACTGCATGAAATACACGTCACATTACACAGAGAGAGTACTACTTGAAATACACCCTCACATTACACAGAAAGTACTGCATGAAATACACCCTCCCATTACACAGAAAGTACTGCATGAAATACACCCTCCCATTACACAGAGAGAGTACTGCATGAAATACACCCTCCCATTACACAGAGAGAGTACTGCATGAAATACACCCTCCCATTACACAGAAAGTACTGCATGAAATACACCCTCCCATTACACAGATAGAGTACTCTATGAAATACACCCTCACATTACACAGAAAGAATACTGCATGAAATACACCCTCACATTACACAGAAAGAGTACTGCATGAAATACACGTCACATTACACAGAAAGAGTACTGCATGAAATACACGTCACATTACACAGAGAGAGTACTGCATGAAATACACCCTCACATTACACAGAGTACTGCATGAAATACACATCACATTACACAGAAAGTACTGCATGAAATACACCCTCACATTACACAGAGTACTGCATGAAATACACCCTCACATTACACAGAGAGTACTGCATGAAATACACGTCACATTACACAGAAAGAGTACTGCATGAAATACACGTCACATTACACAGAGAGAGTACTGCATGAAATACACCCTCACATTACACAGAAAGTACTGTATGAAATACAACCTCACATTACACAGAAATAGTACTGCATGAAATACACCCTCCCATTACACAGAAAGTACTGCATGAAATACACCCTCCCATTACACAGAGATAGTACTGCATGAAATACACCCTCACATTACACAGAGAGAGTACTGCATGAAATACACCCTCCCATTACACAGAAAGTACTGCATGAAATACACCCTCCCATTACACAGAGAGAGTACTCTATGAAATACACCCTCACATTACACAGAAATAATACTGCATGAAATACACCCTCACATTACACAGAAAGAGTACTGCATGAAATACACGTCACATTACACAGAAAGAGTACTGCATGAAATACACGTCACATTACACAGAGAGAGTACTGCATGAAATACACCCTCACATTACACAGAGTACTGCATGAAATACACATCACATTACACAGAAAGTACTGCATGAAATACACCCTCACATTACACAGAAAGAGTACTGCATGAAATACACCCTCCCATTACACAGAGAGTACTGCATTAAAATACACGTCACATTACACAGAGAGAGTACTGCATGAAATACACGTCACATTACACAGAGAGTACTGCATGAAATACACCCTCACATCACACGGAAAGAGTACTGCATGAAATACACGTCACATTACACAGAAAGAGTACTGCATGAAATACACGTCACATTACACAGAGAGAGTACTGCATGAAATACACCCTCACATTACACAGAAAGAGTACTGCATGAAATACACGTCAGATTACACAGAAAGAGTACTGCATGAAATACACCCTCACATTACACAGAAAGTACCGAGAAAGTACTGCATGAAATACACGTCACATTACACAGAGAGTACTGCATGAAATACACGTCACATTACACAGAGAGAGTACTGCATGAAATACACCCTCACATTACACAGAGTACTGCATGAAATACACATCACATTACACAGAAAGTACTGCATGAAATACACCCTCATATTACACAGAAAGAGTACTTCATGTAATACACTCTCACATTACACAGAGAGTACTGCACGAAATACATGTCACATTACACAGAAAGAGTACTGCATGAAATACACGTCACATTACACAGAGAGAGTACTGCATGAAATACACCCTCACATTACACAGAAAGTACTGTATGAAATACAACCTCACATTACACAGAAAGAGTACTGCATGAAATACACCCTCCCATTACACAGAAAGTACTGCATGAAATACACCCTCCCATTACACAGAGAGAGTACTGCATGAAATAGACCCTCCCATTACACAGAGAGAGTACTGCATGAAATACACCCTCCCATTACACAGAAAGTACTGCATGAAATACACCCTCCCATTACACAGAGAGAGTACTCTATGAAATACACCCTCACATTACACAGAAAGAGTACTGCATGAAATACACGTCACATTACACAGAAAGAGTACTGCATGAAATACACGTCACATTACACAGAGAGAGTACTGCATGAAATACACCCTCACATTACACAGAGTACTGCATGAAATACACATCACATTACACAGAAAGAGTACTGCATGAAATACACCCTCACATTACACAGAAAGAGTACTGCATGAAATACACTCTCACATTACACAGAGAGTACTGCACGAAATACACGTCACATTACACAGAGAGAGTACTGCATGAAATACACCCTCACATTACACAGAGTACTGCATGAAATACACATCACATTACACAGAAAGTACTGCATGAAATACACCCTCACATTACACAGATAGAGTACTGCATGAAATACACCCTCACATTACACAGAGAGTACTGCATGAAATACACGTCACATTACACAGAAAGAGTACTGCATGAAATACACGTCACATTACACAGAGAGAGTACTGCATGAAATACACCCTCCCATTACACAGAGAGAGTACTGCATGAAATAGACCCTCCCATTACACAGAAAGAGTACTGCATGAAATACATCCTCACATTGCACAGAAAGAGTACTGCATGAAATACACCCTCCCATTACACAGAAAGTACTGTATGAAATACACCCTCACATTACACAGGAAGAGTACTGCATGAAATACACCCTCCCATTACACAGAAAGTACTGTATGAAATACACCCTCACATTACACAGAAAGAGTACTGCATGAAATACACGTCACATAACACAGAGAGAGTACTGCATGAAATACACCCTCACATTACACAGAAAGTACTGCATGAAATACACCCTCCCATTACACACAGAGTACTGCATGAAATACACCCTCCCATTACACACAGAGTACTGCATGAAATACACGTCACATTACACAGAGGGAGTACTGCATGAAATACACGTCACCTTACACAGAGAGAGTACTGCATGAAATACACCCTCCCATTACACAGAAAGTACTGCATGAAATACACCCTCCCATTACACAGAAAGTACTGCATAAAATACACCATCCCATTACACAGAAAGTACTACATGAAATAAACCCTCCCATTACACAGAGAGAGTACTGCATGAAATACACGTCACATTACACAGAGAGAGTACTGCTTGAAATACACCCTCACTTTACACAGAAAGTACTGCATGAAATACACCCTCCCATTACACAGAAAGTACTGCATGAAATACACCCTCCCATTACACAGAGAGAGTACTGCATGAAATACACGTCACATTACACAGAAAGTACCGCATGAAATACATGTCACATTACACAGAAAGTACTGCATGAAATACACGTCACATTACACAGAAAGAGTACTGCATGAAATACACGTCACATTACACAGAAAGTACCGCATGAAATACACGTCACATTACACAGAAAGAGTACTGCATGAAATACACGTCACATTACACAGAAAGAGTACTGCATGAAATACACGTCACATTACACAGAAAGTACTGCATGAAATACACGTCACATTACACAGAAAGTACTGCATGAAATACACCATCACATTACACAGAGAGTACTGCATGAAATACACTCACCCATTACACAGAAAGTACTGCATGAAATACACCCTCCCATTACACAGAAAGTACTACATGAAATAAACCCTCCCATTACACAGAGAGAGTACTGCATGAAATACACGTTACATTACACAGAGAGAGTACTGCTTGAAATACACCCTCACTTTACACAGAAAGTACTGCATGAAATACACCCTCCCATTACACAGAAAGTACTGCATGAAATACACCCTCCCATTACACAGAGAGAGTACTGCATGAAATACACGTCACATTACACAGAGAGAGTACTGCTTGAAATACACCCTCCCATTACACAGAAAGTACTGCATAAAATACACCCTCCCATTACACAGAGAGAGTACTGCATGAAATACATCCTCACATTACACAAAAAATACTGCATGAAATACACCCTCACATTACACAGAAAGTACTGCATGAAATACACCCTCCCATTACACAGAGAGAGTACTGCATGAAATACACCCTCACATTACACAGAAAGAGTACTGCATGAAATACACGTCACATTACACAGAAAGAGTACTGCATGAAATACACGTCACATTACACAGAGAGAGTACTGCATAAAATACACCCTCACATTACACAGAAAGTACTGTATGAAATACAACCTCACATTACACAGAAAGAGTACTGCATGAAATACACCCTCACATTACACAGAAAGAGTACTGCATGAAATACACCCTCCCATTACACAGAAAGTACTGTATGAAATACACCCTCACATTACACAGAGTACTGCATGAAATACACATCAAATTACACAGAAAGTACTGCATGAAATACACCCTCACATTACACAGAAAGAGTACTGCATTAAATACACCCTCACATTACACAGAGAGTACTGCATGAAATACACGTCACATTACACAGAAAGAGTACTGCATGAAATACACGTCACATTACACAGAGAGAGTACTGCATGAAATACACCCTCACATTACACAGAAAGTACTGTATGAAATACAACCTCACATTACACAGGAAGAGTACTGCATAAAATACACCCTCACATTACACAGAAAGAGTACTGCATGAAATATACCCTCACATTACACAGAGAGTACTGCATAAATTACACGTCACATTACACAGAAAGAGTACTGCATGAAATACACGTCACATAACACAGAGAGAGTACTGCATGAAATACACCCTCACATTACACAGAAAGTACTGTATGAAATACACCCTCCCATTACAGAGAAAGTACTGTATGAAATACACCCTAACATTACACAGGAAGAGTACTGCATGAAATACACCCTCACATTACACACAGAGTACTACATGAAATACACGTCACATTACACAGAGAGAGTACTGCATGAAATACACGTCACATTATACAGAAAGAGTACTGCATGAAATACACCCTCACATTACACAGAAAGAGTACTGCATGAAATACACGTCACATTACACAGAAAGAGTACTGCATGAAATACACGTCACATTACACAGAAAGTACTGCATGAAATACACGTCACATTACACCGAAAGTACTGCATGAAATACGCCATCACATTACACAGAGAGTACTGCATGAAATACACTCACCCATTACACAGAAAGTACTGCATGAAATACACCCTCCCATTACACAGAAAGTACTACATGAAATAAACCCTCCCATTACACAGAGAGAGTACTGCATGAAATACACGTTACATTACACAGAGAGAGTACTGCTTCAAATACACCCTCACTTTACACAGAAAGTACTGCATGAAATACACCCTCCCATTACACAGAAAGTACTGCATGAAATACACCCTCCCATTACACAGAAAGAGTACTGCATGAAATACACCTCCCATTACACAGAGAGAGTACTGCATGAAATACACCCTCACATTACACAGAAAGAGTACTGCATGAAATACACGTCACATTACACAGAAAGAGTACTGCATGAAATACACGTCACATTACACAGAGAGAGTACTGCATAAAATACACCCTCACATTACACAGAAAGTACTGTATGAAATACACATCACATTACACAGAAAGAGTACTGCATGAAATACACCCTCCCATTACACAGAGAGTACTGCATGAAATACACGTCACATTACACAGAGAGAGTACTGCATGAAATACACGTCACATTACACAGAGAGTACTGCATGAAATACACCCTCACATTACACAGAAAGAGTACTGCATGAAATACACGTCACATTACACAGAAAGAGTACTGCATGAAATACACGTCACATTACACAGAGAGAGTACTGCATGAAATACACCCTCACATTACACAGAAAGAGTACTGCATGAAATACACGTCAGATTACACAGAAAAAGTACTGCATGAAATACACCCTCACATTACACAGAAAGTACCGAGAAAGTACTGCATGAAATACACCCTCACATTACACAGAGAGTACTGCATGAAATACACGTCACATTACACAGAAAGAGTACTGCATGAAATACACGTCACATTACACAGAGAGAGTACTGCATGAAATACACCCTCACATTACACAGAGTACTGCATGAAATACACATCACATTACACAGAAAGTACTGCATGAAATACACCCTCACATTACACAGAAAGAGTACTGCATGAAATACACTCTCACATTATACAGAGAGTACTGCACGAAATACACGTCACATTACACAGAGAGAGTACTGCATGAAATACACCCTCACATTACACAGAGTACTGCATGAAATACACATCACATTTCACAGAAAGTACTGCATGAAATACACCCTCACATTACACAGATAGAGTACTGCATGAAATACACCCTCACATTACACAGAGAGTACTGCATGAAATACACGTCACATTACACAGAAAGAGTACTGCATGAAATACACGTCACATTACACAGAAAGAGTACTGCATGAAATACACGTCACATTACACAGAAAGTACTGTATGAAATACAACCTCACATTACACAGAAAGAGTACTGCATGAAATACACCCTCCCATTACACAGAAAGTACTGCATGAAATACACCCTCCCATTACACAGAGAGAGTACTGCATGAAATACACCCTCCCATTACACAGAGAGAGTACTGCATGAAATAGACCCTCCCATTACACAGAAAGAGTACTGCATGAAATACACCCTCACATTGCACAGAAAGAGTACTGCATGAAATACACCCTCCCATTACACAGAAAGTACTGTATGAAATACACCCTCACATTACACAGGAAGAGTACTGCATGAAATACACCCTCCCATTACACAGAAAGTACTGTATGAAATACACCCTCACATTACACAGAAAGAGTACTGCATGAAATACACGTCACATAACACAGAGAGAGTACTGCATGAAATACACCCTCACATTACACAGAAAGTACTGCATGAAATACACCCTCCCATTACACACAGAGTACTGCATGAAATACACCCTCCCATTACACACAGAGTACTGCATGAAATACACGTCACATTACACAGAGGGAGTACTGCATGAAATACACGTCACCTTACACAGAGAGAGTACTGCATGAAATACACCCTCCCATTACACAGAAAGTACTGCATGAAATACACCCTCCCATTACACAGAAAGTACTGCATAAAATACACCATCCCATTACACACAGAGTACTGCATGAAATACACGTCACAATACACAGACACGTCACCTTACACAGAGAGAGTACTGCATGAAATACACCCTCCCATTACACAGAAAGTACTGCATGAAATACACCCTCCCATTACACAGAAAGTACTGCATGAAATACACCCTCCCATTACACAGAGAGTACTGCATGAAATACACGTCACATTACACAGAGAGAGTACTGCATGAAATACACCCTCACATTACACAGAGAGAGTACTGCATGAAATACACGTCACATTACACAGGGAGAGTACTGCATGAAATACACCCTCACATTACACGGAGAGAGTACTGCATGAAATACACCCTCACATTACACAGAAAGTACTGCATGAAATACACCCTCACATTACACAGAAAGTACTGCATGAAATACACCGTCCAATTACACAGAAAGAGTACTGCATGAAATACACGTCACATTACACAGAAAGAGTACTGCATGAAATACACATCACATTACACAGAGAGAGTACTGCATGAAATACACATCACATTACACAGAAAGTACTGCATGAAATACACCCTCAAATTACACAGAGAGTACTGGATGAAATACACTCTCCCATTACACAGAAAGTACTGCATGAAATACACCCTCCCATTACACAGAAAGTACTACATTAAATAGACCCTCCCATTACACAGAGAGAGTACTGCATGAAATACACGTCACATTACACAGAGAGAGTACTGCTTGAAATACACCCTCACATTACACAGAAAGTACTGAATGAAATACACCCTCCCATTACACAGAAAGTACTGCATGAAATACACCCTCCCATTACACAGAGAGAGTACTGCATGAAATACACCCTCCCATTACACAGAGAGAGTACTGCATGAAATACACCCTCCCATTACACAGAGAGAGTACTGCATGAAATACACCCTCCCATTACACAGAAAGTACTGCATGAAATACACCCTCCCATTACACAGATAGAGTACTCTATGAAATACACCCTCACATTACACAGAAAGAATACTGCATGAAATACACCCTCACATTACACAGAAAGAGTACTGCATGAAATACACGTCACATTACACAGAAAGAGTACTGCATGAAATACACGTCACATTACACAGAGAGAGTACTGCATGAAATACACCCTCACATTACACAGAGTACTGCATGAAATACACATCACATTACACAGAAAGTACTGCATGAAATACACCCTCACATTACACGGATAGAGTACTGCATGAAATACACCCTCACATTACACAGATAATACTGCATGAAATACACGTCACATTACACAGAAAGAGTACTGCATGAAATACACGTCACATTACACAGAGAGAGTACTGCATGAAATACACCCTCACATTACACAGAAAGTACTGTATGAAATACAACCTCACATTACACAGAAAGAGCACTGCATGAAATACACCCTCCCATTACACAGAAAGTACTGCATGAAATACACCCTCCCATTACACAGAGAGAGTACTGCATGAAATACACCCTCCCATTACACAGAGAGAGTACTGCATGAAATAGACCCTCCCATTACACAGAGAGAGTACTGCATGAAATACACCCTCCCATTACACAGAAAGTACTGCATGAAATACACCCTCCCATTACACAGAGACAGTACTCTATGAAATACACCCTCACATTACACAGAAAGAATACTGCATGAAATACACCCTCACATTACACAGAAAGAGTACTGCATGAAATACACGTCACATTACACAGAAAGAGTACTGCATGAAATACACGTCACATTACACAGAGAGAGTACTGCATGAAATACACCCTCACATTACACAGAGTACTGCATGAAATACACATCACATTACACAGAAAGAGTACTGCATGAAATACACCCTCCCATTACACAGAGAGTACTGCATGAAATACACGTCACATTACACAGAGAGAGTACTGCATGAAATACACGTCACATTACACAGAGAGTACTGCATGAAATACACCCTCACATTACACAGAAAGAGTACTGCATGAAATACACGTCACATTACACAGAAAGAGTACTGCATGAAATACACGTCACATTACACAGAGAGAGTACTGCATGAAATACACCCTCACATTACACAGAAAGAGTACTGCATGAAATACACGTCAGATTACACAGAAAAAGTACTGCATGAAATACACCCTCACATTACACAGAAAGTACCGAGAAAGTACTGCATGAAATACACCCTCACATTACACAGAGAGTACTGCATGAAATACACGTCACATTACACAGAAAGAGTACTGCATGAAATACACGTCACATTACACAGAGAGAGTACTGCATGAAATACACCCTCACATTACACAGAGTACTGCATGAAATACACATCACATTACACAGAAAGTACTGCATGAAATACACCCTCACATTACACAGAAAGAGTACTGCATGAAATACACTCTCACATTACACAGAGAGTACTGCACGAAATACACGTCACATTACACAGAGAGAGTACTGCATGAAATACACCCTCACATTACACAGAGTACTGCATGAAATACACATCACATTACACAGAAAGTACTGCATGAAATACACCCTCACATTACACAGATAGAGTACTGCATGAAATACACCCTCACATTACACAGAGAGTACTGCATGAAATACACGTCACATTACACAGAAAGAGTACTGCATGAAATACACGTCACATTACACAGAGAGAGTACTGCATGAAATACACCCTCACATTACACAGAAAGAGTACTGCATGAAATACACCCTCCCATTACACAGAAAGTACTGCATGAAATACACCCTCCCATTACACAGAGAGAGTCCTGCATGAAATACACCCTCCCATTACACAGAGAGAGTACTGCATGAAATAGACCCTCCCATTACACAGAGAGAGTACTGCATGAAATACACCCTCCCATTACACAGAAAGTACTGCATGAAATACACCCTCCCATTACACAGAGAGAGTACTCTATGAAATACACCCTCACATTACACAGAAAGAATACTGCATGAAATACACCCTCACATTACACAGAAAGACTACTGCATGAAATACACGTCACATTACACAGAAAGAGTACTGCATGAAATACACGTCACATTACACAGAGAGAGTACTGCATGAAATACACCCTCACATTACACAGAGTACTGCATGAAATACACATCACATTACACAGAAAGAGTACTGCATGAAATACACCCTCCCATTACACAGAGAGTACTGCATGAAATACACGTCACATTACACAGAGAGAGTACTGCATGAAATACACGTCACATTACACAGAGAGTACTGCATGAAATACACCCTCACATTACACAGAAACAGTACTGCATGAAATACACGTCACATTACACAGAAAGAGTACTGCATGAAATACACGTCACATTACACAGAGAGAGTACTGCATGAAATACACCCTCACATTACACAGAAAGAGTACTGCATGAAATACACGTCAGATTACATAGAAAGAGTACTGCATGAAATACACCCTCACATTACACAGAAAGTACCGAGAAAGTACTGCATGAAATACACCCTCACATTACACAGAGAGTACTGCATGAAATACACGTCACATTACACAGAAAGAGTACTGCATTAAATACACGTCACATTACACAGAGAGAGTACTGCATGAAATACACCCTCACATTACACAGAGTACTGCATGAAATACACATCACATTACACAGAAAGTACTGCATGAAATACACCCTCACATTACACAGAAAGAGTACTGCATGAAATACACGTCACATTACACAGAGAGAGTACTGCATGAAATACACGTCACATTACACAGAAAGAGTACTGCATGAAATACACGTCACATTACACAGAGAGAGTACTGCATGAAATACACGTCACATTACACAGAGAGAGTACTGCATGAAATACACCCTCACATTACACAGAGAGAGTACTGCATGAAATACACGTCACATTACACAGGGAGAGTACTGCATGAAATACACCCTCACATTACACGGAGAGAGTACTGCATGAAATACACCCTCACATTACACAGAAAGTACTGCATGAAATACACCCTCACATTACACAGAAAGTACTGCATGAAATACACCGTCCCATTACACAGAGAGAGTACTGCATGAAATACACCCTCACATTACACAGAGAGAGTACTGCATGAAATACACGTCACATTACACAGAAAGAGTACTGCATGAAATACACGTCACATTACACAGAGAGAGTACTGCATGAAATACACATCACATTACACAGAAAGTACTGCATGAAATACACCCTCAAATTACACAGAGAGTACTGCATGAAATACACTCTCCCATTACACAGAAAGTACTGCATGAAATACACCCTCCCATTACACAGAAAGTACTACATGAAATAAACCCTCCCATTACACAGAGATAGTACTGCATGAAATACACGTCACATTACACAGAGAGAGTACTACTTGAAATACACCCTCACATTACACAGAAAGTACTGCATGAAATACACCCTCCCATTACACAGAAAGTACTGCATGAAATACACCCTCCCATTACACAGAGAGAGTACTGCATGAAATACACCCTCCCATTACACAGAGAGAGTACTGCATGAAATACACCCTCCCATTACACAGAAAGTACTGCATGAAATACACCCTCCCATTACACAGATAGAGTACTCTATGAAATACACCCTCACATTACACAGAAAGAATACTGCATGAAATACACCCTCACATTACACAGAAAGAGTACTGCATGAAATACACGTCACATTACACAGAAAGAGTACTGCATGAAATACACGTCACATTACACAGAGAGAGTACTGCATGAAATACACCCTCACATTACACAGAGTACTGCATGAAATACACATCACATTACACAGAAAGTACTGCATGAAATACACCCTCACATTACACAGAGTACTGCATGAAATACACCCTCACATTACACAGAGAGTACTGCATGAAATACACGTCACATTACACAGAAAGAGTACTGCATGAAATACACGTCACATTACACAGAGAGAGTACTGCATGAAATACACCCTCACATTACACAGAAAGTACTGTATGAAATACAACCTCACATTACACAGAAATAGTACTGCATGAAATACACCCTCCCATTACACAGAAAGTACTGCATGAAATACACCCTCCCATTACACAGAGATAGTACTGCATGAAATACACCCTCACATTACACAAAGAGAGTACTGCATGAAATACACCCTCCCATTACACAGAAAGTACTGCATGAAATACACCCTCCCATTACACAGAGAGAGTACTCTATGAAATACACCCTCACATTACACAGAAATAATACTGCATGAAATACACCCTCACATTACACAGAAAGAGTACTGCATGAAATACACGTCACATTACACAGAAAGAGTACTGCATGAAATACACGTCACATTACACAGAGAGAGTACTGCATGAAATACACCCTCACATTACACAGAGTACTGCATGAAATACACATCACATTACACAGAAAGAGTACTGCATGAAATACACCCTCCCATTACACAGAGAGTACTGCATGAAATACACGTCACATTACACAGAGAGAGTACTGCATGAAATACACGTCACATTACACAGAGAGTACTGCATGAAATACACCCTCACATTACACAGAAACAGTACTGCATGAAATACACGTCACATTACACAGAAAGAGTACTGCATGAAATACACGTCACATTACACAGAGAGAGTACTGCATGAAATACACCCTCACATTACACAGAAAGAGTACTGCATGAAATACACGTCAGATTACATAGAAAGAGTACTGCATGAAATACACCCTCACATTACACAGAAAGTACCGAGAAAGTACTGCATGAAATACACCCTCACATTACACAGAGAGTACTGCATGAAATACACGTCACATTACACAGAAAGAGTACTGCATTAAATACACGTCACATTACACAGAGAGAGTACTGCATGAAATACACCCTCACATTACACAGAGTACTGCATGAAATACACATCACATTACACAGAAAGTACTGCATGAAATACACCCTCACATTACACAGAAAGAGTACTGCATGAAATACACGTCACATTACACAGAGAGAGTACTGCATGAAATACACGTCACATTACACAGAAAGAGTACTGCATGAAATACACCCTCACATTACACAGAAAGAGTACTGCATGAAATACACGTCAGATTACACAGAAAAAGTACTGCATGAAATACACCCTCACATTACACAGAAAGTACCGAGAAAGTACTGCATGAAATACACCCTCACATTACACAGAGAGTACTGCATGAAATACACGTCACATTACACAGAAAGAGTACTGCATGAAATACACGTCACATTACACAGAGAGAGTACTGCATGAAATACACCCTCACATTACAGAGTACTGCATGAAATACACATCACATTACACAGAAAGTACTGCATGAAATACACCCTCACATTACACAGAAAGAGTACTGCATGAAATACACTCTCACATTACACAGAGAGTACTGCACGAAATACACGTCACATTACACAGAGAGAGTACTGCATGAAATACACCCTCACATTACACAGAGTACTGCATGAAATACACATCACATTACACAGAAAGTACTGCATGAAATACACCCTCACATTACACAGATAGAGTACTGCATGAAATACACCCTCACATTACACAGAGAGTACTGCATGAAATACACGTCACATTACACAGAAAGAGTACTGCATGAAATACACGTCACATTACACAGAGAGAGTACTGCATGAAATACACCCTCACATTACACAGAAAGAGTACTGCATGAAATACACCCTCCCATTACACAGAAAGTACTGCATGAAATACACCCTCCCATTACACAGAGAGAGTCCTGCATGAAATACACCCTCCCATTACACAGAGAGAGTACTGCATGAAATAGACCCTCCCATTACACAGAGAGAGTACTGCATGAAATACACCCTCCCATTACACAGAAAGTACTGCATGAAATACACCCTCCCATTACACAGAGAGAGTACTCTATGAAATACACCCTCACATTACACAGAAAGAATACTGCATGAAATACACCCTCACATTACACAGAAAGACTACTGCATGAAATACACGTCACATTACACAGAAAGAGTACTGCATGAAATACACGTCACATTACACAGAGAGAGTACTGCATGAAATACACCCTCACATTACACAGAGTACTGCATGAAATACACATCACATTACACAGAAAGAGTACTGCATGAAATACACCCTCCCATTACACAGAGAGTACTGCATGAAATACACGTCACATTACACAGAGAGAGTACTGCATGAAATACACGTCACATTACACAGAGAGTACTGCATGAAATACACCCTCACATTACACAGAAACAGTACTGCATGAAATACACGTCACATTACACAGAAAGAGTACTGCATGAAATACACGTCACATTACACAGAGAGAGTACTGCATGAAATACACCCTCACATTACACAGAAAGAGTACTGCATGAAATACACGTCAGATTACATAGAAAGAGTACTGCATGAAATACACCCTCACATTACACAGAAAGTACCGAGAAAGTACTGCATGAAATACACCCTCACATTACACAGAGAGTACTGCATGAAATACACGTCACATTACACAGAAAGAGTACTGCATTAAATACACGTCACATTACACAGAGAGAGTACTGCATGAAATACACCCTCACATTACACAGAGTACTGCATGAAATACACATCACATTACACAGAAAGTACTGCATGAAATACACCCTCACATTACACAGAAAGAGTACTGCATGAAATACACGTCACATTACACAGAGAGAGTACTGCATGAAATACACGTCACATTACACAGAAAGAGTACTGCATGAAATACACGTCACATTACACAGAGAGAGTACTGCATGAAATACACGTCACATTACACAGAGAGAGTACTGCATGAAATACACCCTCACATTACACAGAGAGAGTACTGCATGAAATACACGTCACATTACACAGGGAGAGTACTGCATGAAATACACCCTCACATTACACGGAGAGAGTACTGCATGAAATACACCCTCACATTACACAGAAAGTACTGCATGAAATACACCCTCACATTACACAGAAAGTACTGCATGAAATACACCGTCCCATTACACAGAGAGAGTACTGCATGAAATACACCCTCACATTACACAGAGAGAGTACTGCATGAAATACACGTCACATTACACAGAAAGAGTACTGCATGAAATACACGTCACATTACACAGAGAGAGTACTGCATGAAATACACTCTCCCATTACACAGAAAGTACTGCATGAAATACACCCTCAAATTACACAGAAAGTACTACATGAAATAAACCCTCCCATTACACAGAGATAGTACTGCATGAAATACACGTCACATTACACAGAGAGAGTACTACTTGAAATACACCCTCACATTACACAGAAAGTACTGCATGAAATACACCCTCCCATTACAGAGAAAGTACTGCATGAAATACACCCTCCCATTACACAGAGAGAGTACTGCATGAAATACACCCTCCCATTACACAGAGAGAGTACTATATGAAATACACCCTCCCATTACACAGAAAGTACTGCATGAAATACACCCTCACATTACACAGATAGAGTACTGCATGAAATACACCCTCACATTACACAGAGAGTACTGCATGAAATACACGTCACATTACACAGAAAGAGTACTGCATGAAATACACGTCACATTACACAGAGAGAGTACTGCATGAAATACACCCTCACATTACACAGAAAGTACTGTATGAAATACAACCTCACATTACACAGAAAGAGTACTGCATGAAATACACCCTCCCATTACACAGAAAGTACTGCATGAAATACACCCTCCCATTACACAGAGAGAGTCCTGCATGAAATACACCCTCCCATTACACAGAGAGAGTACTGCATGAAATAGACCCTCCCATTACACAGAGAGAGTACTGCATGAAATACACCCTCCCATTACACAGAAAGTACTGCATGAAATACACCCTCCCATTACACAGAGAGAGTACTCTATGAAATACACCCTCACATTACACAGAAAGAATACTGCATGAAATACACCCTCACATTACACAGAAAGACTACTGCATGAAATACACGTCACATTACACAGAAAGAGTACTGCATGAAATACACGTCACATTACACAGAGAGAGTACTGCATGAAATACACCCTCACATTACACAGAGTACTGCATGAAATACACATCACATTACACAGAAAGAGTACTGCATGAAATACACCCTCCCATTACACAGAGAGTACTGCATGAAATACACGTCACATTACACAGAGAGAGTACTGCATGAAATACACGTCACATTACACAGAGAGTACTGCATGAAATACACCCTCACATTACACAGAAACAGTACTGCATGAAATACACGTCACATTACACAGAAAGAGTACTGCATGAAATACACGTCACATTACACAGAGAGAGTACTGCATGAAATACACCCTCACATTACACAGAAAGAGTACTGCATGAAATACACGTCAGATTACATAGAAAGAGTACTGCATGAAATACACCCTCACATTACACAGAAAGTACCGAGAAAGTACTGCATGAAATACACCCTCACATTACACAGAGAGTACTGCATGAAATACACGTCACATTACACAGAAAGAGTACTGCATTAAATACACGTCACATTACACAGAGAGAGTACTGCATGAAATACACCCTCACATTACACAGAGTACTGCATGAAATACACATCACATTACACAGAAAGTACTGCATGAAATACACCCTCACATTACACAGAAAGAGTACTGCATGAAATACACGTCACATTACACAGAGAGAGTACTGCATGAAATACACGTCACATTACACAGAAAGAGTACTGCATGAAATACACGTCACATTACACAGAGAGAGTACTGCATGAAATACACGTCACATTACACAGAGAGAGTACTGCATGAAATACACCCTCACATTACACAGAGAGAGTACTGCATGAAATACACGTCACATTACACAGGGAGAGTACTGCATGAAATACACCCTCACATTACACGGAGAGAGTACTGCATGAAATACACCCTCACATTACACAGAAAGTACTGCATGAAATACACCCTCACATTACACAGAAAGTACTGCATGAAATACACCGTCCCATTACACAGAGAGAGTACTGCATGAAATACACCCTCACATTACACAGAGAGAGTACTGCATGAAATACACGTCACATTACACAGAAAGAGTACTGCATGAAATACACGTCACATTACACAGAGAGAGTACTGCATGAAATACACATCACATTACACAGAAAGTACTGCATGAAATACACCCTCAAATTACACAGAGAGTACTGCATGAAATACACTCTCCCATTACACAGAAAGTACTGCATGAAATACACCCTCCCATTACACAGAAAGTACTACATGAAATAAACCCTCCCATTACACAGAGATAGTACTGCATGAAATACACGTCACATTACACAGAGAGAGTACTACTTGAAATACACCCTCACATTACACAGAAAGTACTGCATGAAATACACCCTCCCATTACACAGAAAGTACTGCATGAAATACACCCTCCCATTACACAGAGAGAGTACTGCATGAAATACACCCTCCCATTACACAGAGAGAGTACTGCATGAAATACACCCTCCCATTACACAGAAAGTACTGCATGAAATACACCCTCCCATTACACAGATAGAGTACTCTATGAAATACACCCTCACATTACACAGAAAGAATACTGCATGAAATACACCCTCACATTACACAGAAAGAGTACTGCATGAAATACACGTCACATTACACAGAAAGAGTACTGCATGAAATACACGTCACATTACACAGAGAGAGTACTGCATGAAATACACCCTCACATTACACAGAGTACTGCATGAAATACACATCACATTACACAGAAAGTACTGCATGAAATACACCCTCACATTACACAGAGTACTGCATGAAATACACCCTCACATTACACAGAGAGTACTGCATGAAATACACGTCACATTACACAGAAAGAGTACTGCATGAAATACACGTCACATTACACAGAGAGAGTACTGCATGAAATACACCCTCACATTACACAGAAAGTACTGTATGAAATACAACCTCACATTACACAGAAATAGTACTGCATGAAATACACCCTCCCATTACACAGAAAGTACTGCATGAAATACACCCTCCCATTACACAGAGATAGTACTGCATGAAATACACCCTCACATTACACAGAGAGAGTACTGCATGAAATACACCCTCCCATTACACAGAAAGTACTGCATGAAATACACCCTCCCATTACACAGAGAGAGTACTCTATGAAATACACCCTCACATTACACAGAAATAATACTGCATGAAATACACCCTCACATTACACAGAAAGAGTACTGCATGAAATACACGTCACATTACACAGAAAGAGTACTGCATGAAATACACGTCACATTACACAGAGAGAGTACTGCATGAAATACACCCTCACATTACACAGAGTACTGCATGAAATACACATCACATTACACAGAAAGTACTGCATGAAATACACCCTCACATTACACAGAAAGAGTACTGCATGAAATACACCCTCCCATTACACAGAGAGTACTGCATTAAAATACACGTCACATTACACAGAGAGAGTACTGCATGAAATACACGTCACATTACACAGAGAGTACTGCATGAAATACACCCTCACATCACACGGAAAGAGTACTGCATGAAATACACGTCACATTACACAGAAAGAGTACTGCATGAAATACACGTCACATTACACAGAGAGAGTACTGCATGAAATACACCCTCACATTACACAGAAAGAGTACTGCATGAAATACACGTCAGATTACACAGAAAGAGTACTGCATGAAATACACCCTCACATTACACAGAAAGTACCGAGAAAGTACTGCATGAAATACACGTCACATTACACAGAGAGTACTGCATGAAATACACGTCACATTACACAGAGAGAGTACTGCATGAAATACACCCTCACATTACACAGAGTACTGCATGAAATACACATCACATTACACAGAAAGTACTGCATGAAATACACCCTCATATTACACAGAAAGAGTACTTCATGTAATACACTCTCACATTACACAGAGAGTACTGCACGAAATACATGTCACATTACACAGAAAGAGTACTGCATGAAATACACGTCACATTACACAGAGAGAGTACTGCATGAAATACACCCTCACATTACACAGAAAGTACTGTATGAAATACAACCTCACATTACACAGAAAGAGTACTGCATGAAATACACCCTCCCATTACACAGAAAGTACTGCATGAAATACACCCTCCCATTACACAGAGAGAGTACTGCATGAAATAGACCCTCCCATTACACAGAGAGAGTACTGCATGAAATACACCCTCCCATTACACAGAAAGTACTGCATGAAATACACCCTCCCATTACACAGAGAGAGTACTCTATGAAATACACCCTCACATTACACAGAAAGAGTACTGCATGAAATACACGTCACATTACACAGAAAGAGTACTGCATGAAATACACGTCACATTACACAGAGAGAGTACTGCATGAAATACACCCTCACATTACACAGAGTACTGCATGAAATACACATCACATTACACAGAAAGAGTACTGCATGAAATACACCCTCACATTACACAGAAAGAGTACTGCATGAAATACACTCTCACATTACACAGAGAGTACTGCACGAAATACACGTCACATTACACAGAGAGAGTACTGCATGAAATACACCCTCACATTACACAGAGTACTGCATGAAATACACATCACATTACACAGAAAGTACTGCATGAAATACACCCTCACATTACACAGATAGAGTACTGCATGAAATACACCCTCACATTACACAGAGAGTACTGCATGAAATACACGTCACATTACACAGAAAGAGTACTGCATGAAATACACGTCACATTACACAGAGAGAGTACTGCATGAAATACACCCTCCCATTACACAGAGAGAGTACTGCATGAAATAGACCCTCCCATTACACAGAAAGAGTACTGCATGAAATACATCCTCACATTGCACAGAAAGAGTACTGCATGAAATACACCCTCCCATTACACAGAAAGTACTGTATGAAATACACCCTCACATTACACAGGAAGAGTACTGCATGAAATACACCCTCCCATTACACAGAAAGTACTGTATGAAATACACCCTCACATTACACAGAAAGAGTACTGCATGAAATACACGTCACATAACACAGAGAGAGTACTGCATGAAATACACCCTCACATTACACAGAAAGTACTGCATGAAATACACCCTCCCATTACACAGAAAGTACTGCATGAAATACACCCTCCCATTACACAGAGAGAGTACTGCATGAAATACACGTCACATTACACAGAGAGAGTACTGCATGAAATACACCCTCACATTACACATTACACTGAGAGAGTACTGCATGAAATACACCCTCACATTACACAGAAAGTACTGCATGAAATACACCGTCCCATTACACAGAGAGAGTACTGCATGAAATACACCCTCACATTACACAGAGAGAGTACTGCATGAAATACACGTCACATTACACAGAGAGAGTACTGCTTGAAATACACCCTCACATTACACAGAAAGTACTGCATGAAATACACCCTCCCATTACACAGAAAGTACTGCATGAAATACACCCTCCCATTACACAGAGAGAGTACTCCATGAAATACACCCTCCCATTACACAGAGAGAGTACTGCATGAAATACACCCTCCCATTACACAGAGAGAGTACTGCATGAAATACACCCTCACATTACACAGAAAGTACTGCATGAAATACACCCTCCCATTACACAGAGAGAGTACTGCATGAAATACACCCTCACATTACACAGAGTACTGCATGAAATACACGTCACATTACACAGAAAGAGTACTGCATAAAATACACGTCACATTACACAGAGAGAGTACTGCATGAAATACACCCTCACATTACACAGAGTACTGCATGAAATACACATCACATTACACAGAAAGTACTGCATGAAATACACCCTCACATTACACAGAGAGTACTGCATGAAATACACGTCACATTACACAGAAAGAGTACTGCATGAAATACACGTCACATTACACAGAGAGAGTACTGCATGAAATACACCCTCACATTACACAGAAAGTACTGTATGAAATACAACCTCACATTACACAGAAAGAGTACTGCATGAAATACATCCTCACATTGCACAGAAAGAGTACTGCATGAAATACACCCTCCCATTACACAGAAAGTACTGTATGAAATACACCCTCACATTACACAGGAAGAGTACTGCATGAAATACACCCTCCCATTACACAGAAAGTACTGTATGAAATACACCCTCACATTACACAGGAAGAGTACTGCATGAAATACACCCTCCCATTACACAGAAAGTACTGTATGAAATACACCCTCACATTACACAGAAAGAGTACTGCATGAAATACACGTCACATAACACAGAGAGAGTCCTGCATGAAATACACCCTCACATTACACAGAAAGTACTGCATGAAATACACCCTCCCATTACACACAGAGTACTGCATGAAATACACCCTCCCATTACACACAGAGTACTGCATGAAATACACGTCACATTACACAGAGGGAGTACTGCATGAAATACACGTCACCTTACACAGAGAGAGTACTGCATGAAATACACCCTCCCATTACACAGAAAGTACTGCATGAAATACACCCTCCCATTACACAGAAAGTACTGCATAAAATACACCATCCCATTACACACAGAGTACTGCATGAAATACACGTCACAATACACAGAGAGAGTACTGCATGAAATACACGTCACCTTACACAGAGAGAGTACTGCATGAAATACACCCTCCCATTACACAGAAAGTACTGCATGAAATACACCCTCCCATTACACAGAAAGTACTGCATGAAATACACCCTCCCATTACACAGAGAGTACTGCATGAAATACACGTCACATTACACAGAGAGAGTACTGCATGAAATACACCCTCACATTACACAGAGAGAGTACTGCATGAAATACACGTCACATTACACAGGGAGAGTACTGCATGAAATACACCCTCACATTACACGGAGAGAGTACTGCATGAAATACACCCTCACATTACACAGAAAGTACTGCATGAAATACACCCTCACATTACACAGAAAGTACTGCATGAAATACACCGTCCCATTACACAGAGAGAGTACTGCATGAAATACACCCTCACATTACACAGAGAGAGTACGGCATGAAATACACGTCACATTACACAGAAAGAGTACTGCATGAAATACACGTCACATTACACAGAGAGAGTACTGCATGAAATACACATCACATTACACAGAAAGTACTGCATGAAATACACCCTCAAATTACACAGAGAGTACTGGATGAAATACACTCTCCCATTACACAGAAAGTACTGCATGAAATACACCCTCCCATTACACAGAAAGTACTACATGAAATAGACCCTCCCATTACACAGAGAGAGTACTGCATGAAATACACGTCACATTACACAGAGAGAGTACTGCTTGAAATACACCCTCACATTACACAGAAAGTACTGCATGAAATACACCCTCCCATTACACAGAAAGTACTGCATGAAATACACCCTCCCATTACACAGAGAGAGTACTGCCTGAAATACACCCTCCCATTACACAGAGAGAGTACTGCATGAAATACACCCTCCCATTACACAGAGAGAGTACTGCATGAAATACACCCTCCCATTACACAGAAAGTACTGCATGAAATACACCCTCCCATTACACAGATAGAGTACTCTATGAAATACACGTCACATTACACAGAAAGAGTACTGCATGAAATACACGTCACATTACACAGAGAGAGTACTGCATGAAATACACCCTCACATTACACAGAGTACTGCATGAAATACACATCACATTACACAGAAAGTACTGCATGAAATACACCCTCACATTACACGGATAGAGTACTGCATGAAATACACCCTCACATTACACAGAGAGTACTGCATGAAATACACGTCACATTACACAGAAAGAGTACTGCATGAAATACACGTCACATTACACAGAGAGAGTACTGCATGAAATACACCCTCACATTACACAGAAAGTACTGTATGAAATACAACCTCCCATTACACAGAAAGTACTGCATGAAATACACCCTCCCATTACACAGAGAGAGTACTGCATGAAATAGACCCTCCCATTACACAGAGAGAGTACTGCATGAAATACACCCTCCCATTACACAGAAAGTACTGCATGAAATACACCCTCCCATTACACAGAGAGAGTACTCTATGAAATACACCCTCACATTACACAGAAGGAATACTGCATGAAATACACCCTCACATTACACAGAAAGAGTACTGCATGAAATACACGTCACATTACACAGAAAGAGTACTGCATGAAATATACGTCACATTACACAGAGAGAGTACTGCATGAAATACACCCTCACATTACACAGAGTACTGCATGAAATACACATCACATTACACAGAAAGAGTACTGCATGAAATACACCCTCCCATTACACAGAGAGTACTGCATGAAATACACGTCACATTACACAGAGAGAGTACTGCATGAAATACACGTCACATTACACAGAGAGTACTGCATGAAATACACCCTCACATTACACAGAAAGAGTACTGCATGAAATACACGTCACATTACACAGAAAGAGTACTGCATGAAATACACGTCACATTACACAGAGAGAGTACTGCATGAAATACACCCTCACATTACACAGAAAGAGTACTGCATGAAATACACGTCAGATTACACAGAAAAAGTACTGCATGAAATACACCCTCACATTACACAGAAAGTACCGAGAAAGTACTGCATGAAATACACCCTCACATTACACAGAGAGTACTGCATGAAATACACGTCACATTACACAGAAAGAGTACTGCATGAAATACACGTCACATTACACAGAGAGAGTACTGCATGAAATACACCCTCACATTACACAGAGTACTGCATGAAATACACATCACATTACACAGAAAGTACTGCATGAAATACACCCTCACATTACACAGAAAGAGTACTGCATGAAATACACTCTCACATTATACAGAGAGTACTGCACGAAATACACGTCACATTACACAGAGAGAGTACTGCATGAAATACACCCTCACATTACACAGAGTACTGCATGAAATACACATCACATTTCACAGAAAGTACTGCATGAAATACACCCTCACATTACACAGATAGAGTACTGCATGAAATACACCCTCACATTACACAGAGAGTACTGCATGAAATACACGTCACATTACACAGAAAGAGTACTGCATGAAATACACGTCACATTACACAGAAAGAGTACTGCATGAAATACACGTCACATTACACAGAGAGAGTACTGCATGAAATACACCCTCACATTACACAGAAAGTACTGTATGAAATACAACCTCACATTACACAGAAAGAGTACTGCATGAAATACACCCTCCCATTACACAGAAAGTACTGCATGAAATACACCCTCCCATTACACAGAGAGAGTCCTGCATGAAATACACCCTCCCATTACACAGAGAGAGTACTGCATGAAATAGACCCTCCCATTACACAGAGAGAGTACTGCATGAAATACACCCTCCCATTACACAGAAAGTACTGCATGAAATACACCCTCCCATTACACAGAGAGAGTACTCTATGAAATACACCCTCACATTACACAGAAAGAATACTGCATGAAATACACCCTCACATTACACAGAAAGACTACTGCATGAAATACACGTCACATTACACAGAAAGAGTACTGCATGAAATACACGTCACATTACACAGAGAGAGTACTGCATGAAATACACCCTCACATTACACAGAGTACTGCATGAAATACACATCACATTACACAGAAAGAGTACTGCATGAAATACACCCTCCCATTACACAGAGAGTACTGCATGAAATACACGTCACATTACACAGAGAGAGTACTGCATGAAATACACGTCACATTACACAGAGAGTACTGCATGAAATACACCCTCACATTACACAGAAACAGTACTGCATGAAATACACGTCACATTACACAGAAAGAGTACTGCATGAAATACACGTCACATTACACAGAGAGAGTACTGCATGAAATACACCCTCACATTACACAGAAAGAGTACTGCATGAAATACACGTCAGATTACATAGAAAGAGTACTGCATGAAATACACCCTCACATTACACAGAAAGTACCGAGAAAGTACTGCATGAAATACACCCTCACATTACACAGAGAGTACTGCATGAAATACACGTCACATTACACAGAAAGAGTACTGCATTAAATACACGTCACATTACACAGAGAGAGTACTGCATGAAATACACCCTCACATTACACAGAGTACTGCATGAAATACACATCACATTACACAGAAAGTACTGCATGAAATACACCCTCACATTACACAGAAAGAGTACTGCATGAAATACACGTCACATTACACAGAGAGAGTACTGCATGAAATACACGTCACATTACACAGAAAGAGTACTGCATGAAATACACGTCACATTACACAGAGAGAGTACTGCATGAAATACACGTCACATTACACAGAGAGAGTACTGCATGAAATACACCCTCACATTACACAGAGAGAGTACTGCATGAAATACACGTCACATTACACAGGGAGAGTACTGCATGAAATACACCCTCACATTACACGGAGAGAGTACTGCATGAAATACACCCTCACATTACACAGAAAGTACTGCATGAAATACACCCTCACATTACACAGAAAGTACTGCATGAAATACACCGTCCCATTACACAGAGAGAGTACTGCATGAAATACACCCTCACATTACACAGAGAGAGTACTGCATGAAATACACGTCACATTACACAGAAAGAGTACTGCATGAAATACACGTCACATTACACAGAGAGAGTACTGCATGAAATACACATCACATTACACAGAAAGTACTGCATGAAATACACCCTCAAATTACACAGAGAGTACTGCATGAAATACACTCTCCCATTACACAGAAAGTACTGCATGAAATACACCCTCCCATTACACAGAAAGTACTACATGAAATAAACCCTCCCATTACACAGAGATAGTACTGCATGAAATACACGTCACATTACACAGAGAGAGTACTACTTGAAATACACCCTCACATTACACAGAAAGTACTGCATGAAATACACCCTCCCATTACACAGAAAGTACTGCATGAAATACACCCTCCCATTACACAGAGAGAGTACTGCATGAAATACACCCTCCCATTACACAGAGAGAGTACTGCATGAAATACACCCTCCCATTACACAGAAAGTACTGCATGAAATACACCCTCCCATTACACAGATAGAGTACTCTATGAAATACACCCTCACATTACACAGAAAGAATACTGCATGAAATACACCCTCACATTACACAGAAAGAGTACTGCATGAAATACACGTCACATTACACAGAAAGAGTACTGCATGAAATACACGTCACATTACACAGAGAGAGTACTGCATGAAATACACCCTCACATTACACAGAGTACTGCATGAAATACACATCACATTACACAGAAAGTACTGCATGAAATACACCCTCACATTACACAGAGTACTGCATGAAATACACCCTCACATTACACAGAGAGTACTGCATGAAATACACGTCACATTACACAGAAAGAGTACTGCATGAAATACACGTCACATTACACAGAGAGAGTACTGCATGAAATACACCCTCACATTACACAGAAAGTACTGTATGAAATACAACCTCACATTACACAGAAATAGTACTGCATGAAATACACCCTCCCATTACACAGAAAGTACTGCATGAAATACACCCTCCCATTACACAGAGATAGTACTGCATGAAATACACCCTCACATTACACAGAGAGAGTACTGCATGAAATACACCCTCCCATTACACAGAAAGTACTGCATGAAATACACCCTCCCATTACACAGAGAGAGTACTCTATGAAATACACCCTCACATTACACAGAAATAATACTGCATGAAATACACCCTCACATTACACAGAAAGAGTACTGCATGAAATACACGTCACATTACACAGAAAGAGTACTGCATGAAATACACGTCACATTACACAGAGAGAGTACTGCATGAAATACACCCTCACATTACACAGAGTACTGCATGAAATACACATCACATTACACAGAAAGTACTGCATGAAATACACCCTCACATTACACAGAAAGAGTACTGCATGAAATACACCCTCCCATTACACAGAGAGTACTGCATTAAAATACACGTCACATTACACAGAGAGAGTACTGCATGAAATACACGTCACATTACACAGAGAGTACTGCATGAAATACACCCTCACATCACACGGAAAGAGTACTGCATGAAATACACGTCACATTACACAGAAAGAGTACTGCATGAAATACACGTCACATTACACAGAGAGAGTACTGCATGAAATACACCCTCACATTACACAGAAAGAGTACTGCATGAAATACACGTCAGATTACACAGAAAGAGTACTGCATGAAATACACCCTCACATTACACAGAAAGTACCGAGAAAGTACTGCATGAAATACACGTCACATTACACAGAGAGTACTGCATGAAATACACGTCACATTACACAGAGAGAGTACTGCATGAAATACACCCTCACATTACACAGAGTACTGCATGAAATACACATCACATTACACAGAAAGTACTGCATGAAATACACCCTCATATTACACAGAAAGAGTACTTCATGTAATACACTCTCACATTACACAGAGAGTACTGCACGAAATACATGTCACATTACACAGAAAGAGTACTGCATGAAATACACGTCACATTACACAGAGAGAGTACTGCATGAAATACACCCTCACATTACACAGAAAGTACTGTATGAAATACAACCTCACATTACACAGAAAGAGTACTGCATGAAATACACCCTCCCATTACACAGAAAGTACTGCATGAAATACACCCTCCCATTACACAGAGAGAGTACTGCATGAAATAGACCCTCCCATTACACAGAGAGAGTACTGCATGAAATACACCCTCCCATTACACAGAAAGTACTGCATGAAATACACCCTCCCATTACACAGAGAGAGTACTCTATGAAATACACCCTCACATTACACAGAAAGAGTACTGCATGAAATACACGTCACATTACACAGAAAGAGTACTGCATGAAATACACGTCACATTACACAGAGAGAGTACTGCATGAAATACACCCTCACATTACACAGAGTACTGCATGAAATACACATCACATTACACAGAAAGAGTACTGCATGAAATACACCCTCACATTACACAGAAAGAGTACTGCATGAAATACACTCTCACATTACACAGAGAGTACTGCACGAAATACACGTCACATTACACAGAGAGAGTACTGCATGAAATACACCCTCACATTACACAGAGTACTGCATGAAATACACATCACATTACACAGAAAGTACTGCATGAAATACACCCTCACATTACACAGATAGAGTACTGCATGAAATACACCCTCACATTACACAGAGAGTACTGCATGAAATACACGTCACATTACACAGAAAGAGTACTGCATGAAATACACGTCACATTACACAGAGAGAGTACTGCATGAAATACACCCTCACATTACACAGAAAGTACTGTATGAAATACAACCTCACATTACACAGAAAGAGTACTGCATGAAATACACCCTCCCATTACAAAGAAAGTACTGCATGAAATACACCCTCCAATTACACAGAGAGAGTACTGCATGAAATACACCCTCCCATTACACAGAGAGAGTACTGCATGAAATAGACCCTCCCATTACACAGAAAGAGTACTGCATGAAATACATCCTCACATTGCACAGAAAGAGTACTGCATGAAATACACCCTCCCATTACACAGAAAGTACTGTATGAAATACACCTTCACATTACACAGGAAGAGTACTGCATGAAATACACCCTCCCATTACACAGAAAGTACTGTATGAAATACACCCTCACATTATACAGAAAGAGTACTGCATGAAATACACGTCACATAACACAGAGAGAGTACTGCATGAAATACACCCTCACATTACACAGAAAGTACTGCATGAAATACACCCTCCCATTACACACAGAGTACTGCATGAAATACACCCTCCCATTACACACAGAGTACTGCATGAAATACACGTCACATTACACAGAGGGAGTACTGCATGAAATACACGTCACCTTACACAGAGAGAGTACTGCATGAAATACACCCTCCCATTACACAGAAAGTACTGCATGAAATACACCCTCCCATTACACAGAAAGTACTGCATAAAATACACCATCCCATTACACAGAAAGTACTACATGAAATAAACCCTCCCATTACACAGAGAGAGTACTGCATGAAATACACGTCACATTACACAGAGAGAGTACTGCTTGAAATACACCCTCACTTTACACAGAAAGTACTGCATGAAATACACCCTCCCATTACACAGAAAGTACTGCATGAAATACACCCTCCCATTACACAGAGAGAGTACTGCATGAAATACACGTCACATTACACAGAAAGTACCGCATGAAATACATGTCACATTACACAGAAAGTACTGCATGAAATACACGTCACATTACACAGAAAGAGTACTGCATGAAATACACGTCACATTACACAGAAAGTACCGCATGAAATACACGTCACATTACACAGAAAGAGTACTGCATGAAATACACGTCACATTACACAGAAAGAGTACTGCATGAAATACACGTCACATTACACAGAAAGTACTGCATGAAATACACGTCACATTACACAGAAAGTACTGCATGAAATACACCATCACATTACACAGAGAGTACTGCATGAAATACACTCACCCATTACACAGAAAGTACTGCATGAAATACACCCTCCCATTACACAGAAAGTACTACATGAAATAAACCCTCCCATTACACAGAGAGAGTACTGCATGAAATACACGTTACATTACACAGAGAGAGTACTGCTTGAAATACACCCTCACTTTACACAGAAAGTACTGCATGAAATACACCCTCCCATTACACAGAAAGTACTGCATGAAATACACCCTCCCATTACACAGAGAGAGTACTGCATGAAATACACGTCACATTACACAGAGAGAGTACTGCTTGAAATACACCCTCCCATTACACAGAAAGTACTGCATAAAATACACCCTCCCATTACACAGAGAGAGTACTGCATGAAATACATCCTCACATTACACAAAAAATACTGCATGAAATACACCCTCACATTACACAGAAAGTACTGCATGAAATACACCCTCCCATTACACAGAGAGAGTACTGCATGAAATACACCCTCACATTACACAGAAAGAGTACTGCATGAAATACACGTCACATTACACAGAAAGAGTACTGCATGAAATACACGTCACATTACACAGAGAGAGTACTGCATAAAATACACCCTCACATTACACAGAAAGTACTGTATGAAATACAACCTCACATTACACAGAAAGAGTACTGCATGAAATACACCCTCACATTACACAGAAAGAGTACTGCATGAAATACACCCTCCCATTACACAGAAAGTACTGTATGAAATACACCCTCACATTACACAGAGTACTGCATGAAATACACATCAAATTACACAGAAAGTACTGCATGAAATACACCCTCACATTACACAGAAAGAGTACTGCATTAAATACACCCTCACATTACACAGAGAGTACTGCATGAAATACACGTCACATTACACAGAAAGAGTACTGCATGAAATACACGTCACATTACACAGAGAGAGTACTGCATGAAATACACCCTCACATTACACAGAAAGTACTGTATGAAATACAACCTCACATTACACAGGAAGAGTACTGCATAAAATACACCCTCACATTACACAGAAAGAGTACTGCATGAAATATACCCTCACATTACACAGAGAGTACTGCATAAATTACACGTCACATTACACAGAAAGAGTACTGCATGAAATACACGTCACATAACACAGAGAGAGTACTGCATGAAATACACCCTCACATTACACAGAAAGTACTGTATGAAATACACCCTCCCATTACAGAGAAAGTACTGTATGAAATACACCCTAACATTACACAGGAAGAGTACTGCATGAAATACACCCTCACATTACACACAGAGTACTACATGAAATACACGTCACATTACACAGAGAGAGTACTGCATGAAATACACGTCACATTATACAGAAAGAGTACTGCATGAAATACACCCTCACATTACACAGAAAGAGTACTGCATGAAATACACGTCACATTACACAGAAAGAGTACTGCATGAAATACACGTCACATTACACAGAAAGTACTGCATGAAATACACGTCACATTACACAGAAAGTACTGCATGAAATACACCCTCACATTACACAGAGACTACTGCATGAAATACACTCACCCATTACACAGAAAGTACTGCATGAAATACACCCTCCCATTACACAGAAAGTACTACATGAAATAAACCCTCCCATTACACAGAGAGAGTACTGCATGAAATACACGTCACATTACACAGAGAGAGTACTGCTTGAAATACACCCTCACTTTACACAGAAAGTACTTTATGAAATACACCCTCCCATTACACAGAAAGTACTGCATGAAATACACCCTCCCATTACACAGAGAGAGTACTGCATGAAATACACGTCACATTACAGAGAAAGTACCGCATGAAATACATGTCACATTACACAGAAAGTACTGCATGAAATACACGTCACATTACACAGAAAGAGTACTGCATGAAATACACGTCACATTACACAGAAAGTACCGCATGAAATACACGTCACATTACACAGAAAGTACTGCATGAAATACACGTCACATTACACAGAAAGAGTACTGCATGAAATACACGTCACATCACACAGAAAGAGTACTGCATGAAATACACCCCCACATTACACAGAAAGAGTACTGCATGAAATACACGTCACATTACACAGAAAGAGTACTGCATGAAATACACGTCACATTACACAGAAAGAGTACTGCATGAAATACACGTCACATTACACAGAAAGTACTGCATGAAATACACGTCACATTACACCGAAAGTACTGCATGAAATACGCCATCACATTACACAGAGAGTACTGCATGAAATACACTCACCCATTACACAGAAAGTACTGCATGAAATACACCCTCCCATTACACAGAAAGTACTACATGAAATAAACCCTCCCATTACACAGAGAGAGTACTGCATGAAATACACGTTACATTACACAGAGAGAGTACTGCTTCAAATACACCCTCACTTTACACAGAAAGTACTGCATGAAATACACCCTCCCATTACACAGAAAGTACTGCATGAAATACACCCTCCCATTACACAGAAAGAGTACTGCATGAAATACACCTCCCATTACACAGAGAGAGTACTGCATGAAATACACCCTCACATTACACAGAAAGAGTACTGCATGAAATACACGTCACATTACACAGAAAGAGTACTGCATGAAATACACGTCACATTACACAGAGAGAGTACTGCATAAAATACACCCTCACATTACACAGAAAGTACTGTATGAAATACACATCACATTACACAGAAAGAGTACTGCATGAAATACACCCTCCCATTACACAGAGAGTACTGCATGAAATACACGTCACATTACACAGAGAGAGTACTGCATGAAATACACGTCACATTACACAGAGAGTACTGCATGAAATACACCCTCACATTACACAGAAAGAGTACTGCATGAAATACACGTCACATTACACAGAAAGAGTACTGCATGAAATACACGTCACATTACACAGAGAGAGTACTGCATGAAATACACCCTCACATTACACAGAAAGAGTACTGCATGAAATACACGTCAGATTACACAGAAAAAGTACTGCATGAAATACACCCTCACATTACACAGAAAGTACCGAGAAAGTACTGCATGAAATACACCCTCACATTACACAGAGAGTACTGCATGAAATACACGTCACATTACACAGAAAGAGTACTGCATGAAATACACGTCACATTACACAGAGAGAGTACTGCATGAAATACACCCTCACATTACACAGAGTACTGCATGAAATACACATCACATTACACAGAAAGTACTGCATGAAATACACCCTCACATTACACAGAAAGAGTACTGCATGAAATACACTCTCACATTATACAGAGAGTACTGCACGAAATACACGTCACATTACACAGAGAGAGTACTGCATGAAATACACCCTCACATTACACAGAGTACTGCATGAAATACACATCACATTTCACAGAAAGTACTGCATGAAATACACCCTCACATTACACAGATAGAGTACTGCATGAAATACACCCTCACATTACACAGAGAGTACTGCATGAAATACACGTCACATTACACAGAAAGAGTACTGCATGAAATACACGTCACATTACACAGAAAGAGTACTGCATGAAATACACGTCACATTACACAGAAAGTACTGTATGAAATACAACCTCACATTACACAGAAAGAGTACTGCATGAAATACACCCTCCCATTACACAGAAAGTACTGCATGAAATACACCCTCCCATTACACAGAGAGAGTACTGCATGAAATACACCCTCCCATTACACAGAGAGAGTACTGCATGAAATAGACCCTCCCATTACACAGAAAGAGTACTGCATGAAATACACCCTCACATTGCACAGAAAGAGTACTGCATGAAATACACCCTCCCATTACACAGAAAGTACTGTATGAAATACACCCTCACATTACACAGGAAGAGTACTGCATGAAATACACCCTCCCATTACACAGAAAGTACTGTATGAAATACACCCTCACATTACACAGAAAGAGTACTGCATGAAATACACGTCACATAACACAGAGAGAGTACTGCATGAAATACACCCTCACATTACACAGAAAGTACTGCATGAAATACACCCTCCCATTACACACAGAGTACTGCATGAAATACACCCTCCCATTACACACAGAGTACTGCATGAAATACACGTCACATTACACAGAGGGAGTACTGCATGAAATACACGTCACCTTACACAGAGAGAGTACTGCATGAAATACACCCTCCCATTACACAGAAAGTACTGCATGAAATACACCCTCCCATTACACAGAAAGTACTGCATAAAATACACCATCCCATTACACACAGAGTACTGCATGAAATACACGTCACAATACACAGACACGTCACCTTACACAGAGAGAGTACTGCATGAAATACACCCTCCCATTACACAGAAAGTACTGCATGAAATACACCCTCCCATTACACAGAAAGTACTGCATGAAATACACCCTCCCATTACACAGAGAGTACTGCATGAAATACACGTCACATTACACAGAGAGAGTACTGCATGAAATACACCCTCACATTACACAGAGAGAGTACTGCATGAAATACACGTCACATTACACAGGGAGAGTACTGCATGAAATACACCCTCACATTACACGGAGAGAGTACTGCATGAAATACACCCTCACATTACACAGAAAGTACTGCATGAAATACACCCTCACATTACACAGAAAGTACTGCATGAAATACACCGTCCAATTACACAGAAAGAGTACTGCATGAAATACACGTCACATTACACAGAAAGAGTACTGCATGAAATACACATCACATTACACAGAGAGAGTACTGCATGAAATACACATCACATTACACAGAAAGTACTGCATGAAATACACCCTCAAATTACACAGAGAGTACTGGATGAAATACACTCTCCCATTACACAGAAAGTACTGCATGAAATACACCCTCCCATTACACAGAAAGTACTACATTAAATAGACCCTCCCATTACACAGAGAGAGTACTGCATGAAATACACGTCACATTACACAGAGAGAGTACTGCTTGAAATACACCCTCACATTACACAGAAAGTACTGAATGAAATACACCCTCCCATTACACAGAAAGTACTGCATGAAATACACCCTCCCATTACACAGAGAGAGTACTGCATGAAATACACCCTCCCATTACACAGAGAGAGTACTGCATGAAATACACCCTCCCATTACACAGAGAGAGTACTGCATGAAATACACCCTCCCATTACACAGAAAGTACTGCATGAAATACACCCTCCCATTACACAGATAGAGTACTCTATGAAATACACCCTCACATTACACAGAAAGAATACTGCATGAAATACACCCTCACATTACACAGAAAGAGTACTGCATGAAATACACGTCACATTACACAGAAAGAGTACTGCATGAAATACACGTCACATTACACAGAGAGAGTACTGCATGAAATACACCCTCACATTACACAGAGTACTGCATGAAATACACATCACATTACACAGAAAGTACTGCATGAAATACACCCTCACATTACACGGATAGAGTACTGCATGAAATACACCCTCACATTACACAGATAATACTGCATGAAATACACGTCACATTACACAGAAAGAGTACTGCATGAAATACACGTCACATTACACAGAGAGAGTACTGCATGAAATACACCCTCACATTACACAGAAAGTACTGTATGAAATACAACCTCACATTACACAGAAAGAGCACTGCATGAAATACACCCTCCCATTACACAGAAAGTACTGCATGAAATACACCCTCCCATTACACAGAGAGAGTACTGCATGAAATACACCCTCCCATTACACAGAGAGAGTACTGCATGAAATAGACCCTCCCATTACACAGAGAGAGTACTGCATGAAATACACCCTCCCATTACACAGAAAGTACTGCATGAAATACACCCTCCCATTACACAGAGACAGTACTCTATGAAATACACCCTCACATTACACAGAAAGAATACTGCATGAAATACACCCTCACATTACACAGAAAGAGTACTGCATGAAATACACGTCACATTACACAGAAAGAGTACTGCATGAAATACACGTCACATTACACAGAGAGAGTACTGCATGAAATACACCCTCACATTACACAGAGTACTGCATGAAATACACATCACATTACACAGAAAGAGTACTGCATGAAATACACCCTCCCATTACACAGAGAGTACTGCATGAAATACACGTCACATTACACAGAGAGAGTACTGCATGAAATACACGTCACATTACACAGAGAGTACTGCATGAAATACACCCTCACATTACACAGAAAGAGTACTGCATGAAATACACGTCACATTACACAGAAAGAGTACTGCATGAAATACACGTCACATTACACAGAGAGAGTACTGCATGAAATACACCCTCACATTACACAGAAAGAGTACTGCATGAAATACACGTCAGATTACACAGAAAAAGTACTGCATGAAATACACCCTCACATTACACAGAAAGTACCGAGAAAGTACTGCATGAAATACACCCTCACATTACACAGAGAGTACTGCATGAAATACACGTCACATTACACAGAAAGAGTACTGCATGAAATACACGTCACATTACACAGAGAGAGTACTGCATGAAATACACCCTCACATTACACAGAGTACTGCATGAAATACACATCACATTACACAGAAAGTACTGCATGAAATACACCCTCACATTACACAGAAAGAGTACTGCATGAAATACACTCTCACATTACACAGAGAGTACTGCACGAAATACACGTCACATTACACAGAGAGAGTACTGCATGAAATACACCCTCACATTACACAGAGTACTGCATGAAATACACATCACATTACACAGAAAGTACTGCATGAAATACACCCTCACATTACACAGATAGAGTACTGCATGAAATACACCCTCACATTACACAGAGAGTACTGCATGAAATACACGTCACATTACACAGAAAGAGTACTGCATGAAATACACGTCACATTACACAGAGAGAGTACTGCATGAAATACACCCTCACATTACACAGAAAGAGTACTGCATGAAATACACCCTCCCATTACACAGAAAGTACTGCATGAAATACACCCTCCCATTACACAGAGAGAGTCCTGCATGAAATACACCCTCCCATTACACAGAGAGAGTACTGCATGAAATAGACCCTCCCATTACACAGAGAGAGTACTGCATGAAATACACCCTCCCATTACACAGAAAGTACTGCATGAAATACACCCTCCCATTACACAGAGAGAGTACTCTATGAAATACACCCTCACATTACACAGAAAGAATACTGCATGAAATACACCCTCACATTACACAGAAAGACTACTGCATGAAATACACGTCACATTACACAGAAAGAGTACTGCATGAAATACACGTCACATTACACAGAGAGAGTACTGCATGAAATACACCCTCACATTACACAGAGTACTGCATGAAATACACATCACATTACACAGAAAGAGTACTGCATGAAATACACCCTCCCATTACACAGAGAGTACTGCATGAAATACACGTCACATTACACAGAGAGAGTACTGCATGAAATACACGTCACATTACACAGAGAGTACTGCATGAAATACACCCTCACATTACACAGAAACAGTACTGCATGAAATACACGTCACATTACACAGAAAGAGTACTGCATGAAATACACGTCACATTACACAGAGAGAGTACTGCATGAAATACACCCTCACATTACACAGAAAGAGTACTGCATGAAATACACGTCAGATTACATAGAAAGAGTACTGCATGAAATACACCCTCACATTACACAGAAAGTACCGAGAAAGTACTGCATGAAATACACCCTCACATTACACAGAGAGTACTGCATGAAATACACGTCACATTACACAGAAAGAGTACTGCATTAAATACACGTCACATTACACAGAGAGAGTACTGCATGAAATACACCCTCACATTACACAGAGTACTGCATGAAATACACATCACATTACACAGAAAGTACTGCATGAAATACACCCTCACATTACACAGAAAGAGTACTGCATGAAATACACGTCACATTACACAGAGAGAGTACTGCATGAAATACACGTCACATTACACAGAAAGAGTACTGCATGAAATACACCCTCACATTACACAGAAAGAGTACTGCATGAAATACACGTCAGATTACACAGAAAAAGTACTGCATGAAATACACCCTCACATTACACAGAAAGTACCGAGAAAGTACTGCATGAAATACACCCTCACATTACACAGAGAGTACTGCATGAAATACACGTCACATTACACAGAAAGAGTACTGCATGAAATACACGTCACATTACACAGAGAGAGTACTGCATGAAATACACCCTCACATTACACAGAGTACTGCATGAAATACACATCACATTACACAGAAAGTACTGCATGAAATACACCCTCACATTACACAGAAAGAGTACTGCATGAAATACACTCTCACATTACACAGAGAGTACTGCACGAAATACACGTCACATTACACAGAGAGAGTACTGCATGAAATACACCCTCACATTACACAGAGTACTGCATGAAATACACATCACATTACACAGAAAGTACTGCATGAAATACACCCTCACATTACACAGATAGAGTACTGCATGAAATACACCCTCACATTACACAGAGAGTACTGCATGAAATACACGTCACATTACACAGAAAGAGTACTGCATGAAATACACGTCACATTACACAGAGAGAGTACTGCATGAAATACACCCTCACATTACACAGAAAGAGTACTGCATGAAATACACCCTCCCATTACACAGAAAGTACTGCATGAAATACACCCTCCCATTACACAGAGAGAGTCCTGCATGAAATACACCCTCCCATTACACAGAGAGAGTACTGCATGAAATAGACCCTCCCATTACACAGAGAGAGTACTGCATGAAATACACCCTCCCATTACACAGAAAGTACTGCATGAAATACACCCTCCCATTACACAGAGAGAGTACTCTATGAAATACACCCTCACATTACACAGAAAGAATACTGCATGAAATACACCCTCACATTACACAGAAAGACTACTGCATGAAATACACGTCACATTACACAGAAAGAGTACTGCATGAAATACACGTCACATTACACAGAGAGAGTACTGCATGAAATACACCCTCACATTACACAGAGTACTGCATGAAATACACATCACATTACACAGAAAGAGTACTGCATGAAATACACCCTCCCATTACACAGAGAGTACTGCATGAAATACACGTCACATTACACAGAGAGAGTACTGCATGAAATACACGTCACATTACACAGAGAGTACTGCATGAAATACACCCTCACATTACACAGAAACAGTACTGCATGAAATACACGTCACATTACACAGAAAGAGTACTGCATGAAATACACGTCACATTACACAGAGAGAGTACTGCATGAAATACACCCTCACATTACACAGAAAGAGTACTGCATGAAATACACGTCAGATTACATAGAAAGAGTACTGCATGAAATACACCCTCACATTACACAGAAAGTACCGAGAAAGTACTGCATGAAATACACCCTCACATTACACAGAGAGTACTGCATGAAATACACGTCACATTACACAGAAAGAGTACTGCATTAAATACACGTCACATTACACAGAGAGAGTACTGCATGAAATACACCCTCACATTACACAGAGTACTGCATGAAATACACATCACATTACACAGAAAGTACTGCATGAAATACACCCTCACATTACACAGAAAGAGTACTGCATGAAATACACGTCACATTACACAGAGAGAGTACTGCATGAAATACACGTCACATTACACAGAAAGAGTACTGCATGAAATACACGTCACATTACACAGAGAGAGTACTGCATGAAATACACGTCACATTACACAGAGAGAGTACTGCATGAAATACACCCTCACATTACACAGAGAGAGTACTGCATGAAATACACGTCACATTACACAGGGAGAGTACTGCATGAAATACACCCTCACATTACACGGAGAGAGTACTGCATGAAATACACCCTCACATTACACAGAAAGTACTGCATGAAATACACCCTCACATTACACAGAAAGTACTGCATGAAATACACCGTCCCATTACACAGAGAGAGTACTGCATGAAATACACCCTCACATTACACAGAGAGAGTACTGCATGAAATACACGTCACATTACACAGAAAGAGTACTGCATGAAATACACGTCACATTACACAGAGAGAGTACTGCATGAAATACACTCTCCCATTACACAGAAAGTACTGCATGAAATACACCCTCAAATTACACAGAAAGTACTACATGAAATAAACCCTCCCATTACACAGAGATAGTACTGCATGAAATACACGTCACATTACACAGAGAGAGTACTACTTGAAATACACCCTCACATTACACAGAAAGTACTGCATGAAATACACCCTCCCATTACACAGAAAGTACTGCATGAAATACACCCTCCCATTACACAGAGAGAGTACTGCATGAAATACACCCTCCCATTACACAGAGAGAGTACTATATGAAATACACCCTCCCATTACACAGAAAGTACTGCATGAAATACACCCTCACATTACACAGATAGAGTACTGCATGAAATACACCCTCACATTACACAGAGAGTACTGCATGAAATACACGTCACATTACACAGAAAGAGTACTGCATGAAATACACGTCACATTACACAGAGAGAGTACTGCATGAAATACACCCTCACATTACACAGAAAGTACTGTATGAAATACAACCTCACATTACACAGAAAGAGTACTGCATGAAATACACCCTCCCATTACACAGAAAGTACTGCATGAAATACACCCTCCCATTACACAGAGAGAGTCCTGCATGAAATACACCCTCCCATTACACAGAGAGAGTACTGCATGAAATAGACCCTCCCATTACACAGAGAGAGTACTGCATGAAATACACCCTCCCATTACACAGAAAGTACTGCATGAAATACACCCTCCCATTACACAGAGAGAGTACTCTATGAAATACACCCTCACATTACACAGAAAGAATACTGCATGAAATACACCCTCACATTACACAGAAAGACTACTGCATGAAATACACGTCACATTACACAGAAAGAGTACTGCATGAAATACACGTCACATTACACAGAGAGAGTACTGCATGAAATACACCCTCACATTACACAGAGTACTGCATGAAATACACATCACATTACACAGAAAGAGTACTGCATGAAATACACCCTCCCATTACACAGAGAGTACTGCATGAAATACACGTCACATTACACAGAGAGAGTACTGCATGAAATACACGTCACATTACACAGAGAGTACTGCATGAAATACACCCTCACATTACACAGAAACAGTACTGCATGAAATACACGTCACATTACACAGAAAGAGTACTGCATGAAATACACGTCACATTACACAGAGAGAGTACTGCATGAAATACACCCTCACATTACACAGAAAGAGTACTGCATGAAATACACGTCAGATTACATAGAAAGAGTACTGCATGAAATACACCCTCACATTACACAGAAAGTACCGAGAAAGTACTGCATGAAATACACCCTCACATTACACAGAGAGTACTGCATGAAATACACGTCACATTACACAGAAAGAGTACTGCATTAAATACACGTCACATTACACAGAGAGAGTACTGCATGAAATACACCCTCACATTACACAGAGTACTGCATGAAATACACATCACATTACACAGAAAGTACTGCATGAAATACACCCTCACATTACACAGAAAGAGTACTGCATGAAATACACGTCACATTACACAGAGAGAGTACTGCATGAAATACACGTCACATTACACAGAAAGAGTACTGCATGAAATACACGTCACATTACACAGAGAGAGTACTGCATGAAATACACGTCACATTACACAGAGAGAGTACTGCATGAAATACACCCTCACATTACACAGAGAGAGTACTGCATGAAATACACGTCACATTACACAGGGAGAGTACTGCATGAAATACACCCTCACATTACACGGAGAGAGTACTGCATGAAATACACCCTCACATTACACAGAAAGTACTGCATGAAATACACCCTCACATTACACAGAAAGTACTGCATGAAATACACCGTCCCATTACACAGAGAGAGTACTGCATGAAATACACCCTCACATTACACAGAGAGAGTACTGCATGAAATACACGTCACATTACACAGAAAGAGTACTGCATGAAATACACGTCACATTACACAGAGAGAGTACTGCATGAAATACACATCACATTACACAGAAAGTACTGCATGAAATACACCCTCAAATTACACAGAGAGTACTGCATGAAATACACTCTCCCATTACACAGAAAGTACTGCATGAAATACACCCTCCCATTACACAGAAAGTACTACATGAAATAAACCCTCCCATTACACAGAGATAGTACTGCATGAAATACACGTCACATTACACAGAGAGAGTACTACTTGAAATACACCCTCACATTACACAGAAAGTACTGCATGAAATACACCCTCCCATTACACAGAAAGTACTGCATGAAATACACCCTCCCATTACACAGAGAGAGTACTGCATGAAATACACCCTCCCATTACACAGAGAGAGTACTGCATGAAATACACCCTCCCATTACACAGAAAGTACTGCATGAAATACACCCTCCCATTACACAGATAGAGTACTCTATGAAATACACCCTCACATTACACAGAAAGAATACTGCATGAAATACACCCTCACATTACACAGAAAGAGTACTGCATGAAATACACGTCACATTACACAGAAAGAGTACTGCATGAAATACACGTCACATTACACAGAGAGAGTACTGCATGAAATACACCCTCACATTACACAGAGTACTGCATGAAATACACATCACATTACACAGAAAGTACTGCATGAAATACACCCTCACATTACACAGAGTACTGCATGAAATACACCCTCACATTACACAGAGAGTACTGCATGAAATACACGTCACATTACACAGAAAGAGTACTGCATGAAATACACGTCACATTACACAGAGAGAGTACTGCATGAAATACACCCTCACATTACACAGAAAGTACTGTATGAAATACAACCTCACATTACACAGAAATAGTACTGCATGAAATACACCCTCCCATTACACAGAAAGTACTGCATGAAATACACCCTCCCATTACACAGAGATAGTACTGCATGAAATACACCCTCACATTACACAGAGAGAGTACTGCATGAAATACACCCTCCCATTACACAGAAAGTACTGCATGAAATACACCCTCCCATTACACAGAGAGAGTACTCTATGAAATACACCCTCACATTACACAGAAATAATACTGCATGAAATACACCCTCACATTACACAGAAAGAGTACTGCATGAAATACACGTCACATTACACAGAAAGAGTACTGCATGAAATACACGTCACATTACACAGAGAGAGTACTGCATGAAATACACCCTCACATTACACAGAGTACTGCATGAAATACACATCACATTACACAGAAAGTACTGCATGAAATACACCCTCACATTACACAGAAAGAGTACTGCATGAAATACACCCTCCCATTACACAGAGAGTACTGCATTAAAATACACGTCACATTACACAGAGAGAGTACTGCATGAAATACACGTCACATTACACAGAGAGTACTGCATGAAATACACCCTCACATCACACGGAAAGAGTACTGCATGAAATACACGTCACATTACACAGAAAGAGTACTGCATGAAATACACGTCACATTACACAGAGAGAGTACTGCATGAAATACACCCTCACATTACACAGAAAGAGTACTGCATGAAATACACGTCAGATTACACAGAAAGAGTACTGCATGAAATACACCCTCACATTACACAGAAAGTACCGAGAAAGTACTGCATGAAATACACGTCACATTACACAGAGAGTACTGCATGAAATACACGTCACATTACACAGAGAGAGTACTGCATGAAATACACCCTCACATTACACAGAGTACTGCATGAAATACACATCACATTACACAGAAAGTACTGCATGAAATACACCCTCATATTACACAGAAAGAGTACTTCATGTAATACACTCTCACATTACACAGAGAGTACTGCACGAAATACATGTCACATTACACAGAAAGAGTACTGCATGAAATACACGTCACATTACACAGAGAGAGTACTGCATGAAATACACCCTCACATTACACAGAAAGTACTGTATGAAATACAACCTCACATTACACAGAAAGAGTACTGCATGAAATACACCCTCCCATTACACAGAAAGTACTGCATGAAATACACCCTCCCATTACACAGAGAGAGTACTGCATGAAATAGACCCTCCCATTACACAGAGAGAGTACTGCATGAAATACACCCTCCCATTACACAGAAAGTACTGCATGAAATACACCCTCCCATTACACAGAGAGAGTACTCTATGAAATACACCCTCACATTACACAGAAAGAGTACTGCATGAAATACACGTCACATTACACAGAAAGAGTACTGCATGAAATACACGTCACATTACACAGAGAGAGTACTGCATGAAATACACCCTCACATTACACAGAGTACTGCATGAAATACACATCACATTACACAGAAAGAGTACTGCATGAAATACACCCTCACATTACACAGAAAGAGTACTGCATGAAATACACTCTCACATTACACAGAGAGTACTGCACGAAATACACGTCACATTACACAGAGAGAGTACTGCATGAAATACACCCTCACATTACACAGAGTACTGCATGAAATACACATCACATTACACAGAAAGTACTGCATGAAATACACCCTCACATTACACAGATAGAGTACTGCATGAAATACACCCTCACATTACACAGAGAGTACTGCATGAAATACACGTCACATTACACAGAAAGAGTACTGCATGAAATACACGTCACATTACACAGAGAGAGTACTGCATGAAATACACCCTCCCATTACACAGAGAGAGTACTGCATGAAATAGACCCTCCCATTACACAGAAAGAGTACTGCATGAAATACATCCTCACATTGCACAGAAAGAGTACTGCATGAAATACACCCTCCCATTACACAGAAAGTACTGTATGAAATACACCCTCACATTACACAGGAAGAGTACTGCATGAAATACACCCTCCCATTACACAGAAAGTACTGTATGAAATACACCCTCACATTACACAGAAAGAGTACTGCATGAAATACACGTCACATAACACAGAGAGAGTACTGCATGAAATACACCCTCACATTACACAGAAAGTACTGCATGAAATACACCCTCCCATTACACACAGAGTACTGCATGAAATACACCCTCCCATTACACACAGAGTACTGCATGAAATACACGTCACATTACACAGAGGGAGTACTGCATGAAATACACGTCACCTTACACAGAGAGAGTACTGCATGAAATACACCCTCCCATTACACAGAAAGTACTGCATGAAATACACCCTCCCATTACACAGAAAGTACTGCATAAAATACACCATCCCATTACACAGAAAGTACTACATGAAATAAACCCTCCCATTACACAGAGAGAGTACTGCATGAAATACACGTCACATTACACAGAGAGAGTACTGCTTGAAATACACCCTCACTTTACACAGAAAGTACTGCATGAAATACACCCTCCCATTACACAGAAAGTACTGCATGAAATACACCCTCCCATTACACAGAGAGAGTACTGCATGAAATACACGTCACATTACACAGAAAGTACCGCATGAAATACATGTCACATTACACAGAAAGTACTGCATGAAATACACGTCACATTACACAGAAAGAGTACTGCATGAAATACACGTCACATTACACAGAAAGTACCGCATGAAATACACGTCACATTACACAGAAAGAGTACTGCATGAAATACACGTCACATTACACAGAAAGAGTACTGCATGAAATACACGTCACATTACACAGAAAGTACTGCATGAAATACACGTCACATTACACAGAAAGTACTGCATGAAATACACCATCACATTACACAGAGAGTACTGCATGAAATACACTCACCCATTACACAGAAAGTACTGCATGAAATACACCCTCCCATTACACAGAAAGTACTACATGAAATAAACCCTCCCATTACACAGAGAGAGTACTGCATGAAATACACGTTACATTACACAGAGAGAGTACTGCTTGAAATACACCCTCACTTTACACAGAAAGTACTGCATGAAATACACCCTCCCATTACACAGAAAGTACTGCATGAAATACACCCTCCCATTACACAGAGAGAGTACTGCATGAAATACACGTCACATTACACAGAGAGAGTACTGCTTGAAATACACCCTCCCATTACACAGAAAGTACTGCATAAAATACACCCTCCCATTACACAGAGAGAGTACTGCATGAAATACATCCTCACATTACACAAAAAATACTGCATGAAATACACCCTCACATTACACAGAAAGTACTGCATGAAATACACCCTCCCATTACACAGAGAGAGTACTGCATGAAATACACCCTCACATTACACAGAAAGAGTACTGCATGAAATACACGTCACATTACACAGAAAGAGTACTGCATGAAATACACGTCACATTACACAGAGAGAGTACTGCATAAAATACACCCTCACATTACACAGAAAGTACTGTATGAAATACAACCTCACATTACACAGAAAGAGTACTGCATGAAATACACCCTCACATTACACAGAAAGAGTACTGCATGAAATACACCCTCCCATTACACAGAAAGTACTGTATGAAATACACCCTCACATTACACAGAGTACTGCATGAAATACACATCAAATTACACAGAAAGTACTGCATGAAATACACCCTCACATTACACAGAAAGAGTACTGCATTAAATACACCCTCACATTACACAGAGAGTACTGCATGAAATACACGTCACATTACACAGAAAGAGTACTGCATGAAATACACGTCACATTACACAGAGAGAGTACTGCATGAAATACACCCTCACATTACACAGAAAGTACTGTATGAAATACAACCTCACATTACACAGGAAGAGTACTGCATAAAATACACCCTCACATTACACAGAAAGAGTACTGCATGAAATATACCCTCACATTACACAGAGAGTACTGCATAAATTACACGTCACATTACACAGAAAGAGTACTGCATGAAATACACGTCACATAACACAGAGAGAGTACTGCATGAAATACACCCTCACATTACACAGAAAGTACTGTATGAAATACACCCTCCCATTACAGAGAAAGTACTGTATGAAATACACCCTAACATTACACAGGAAGAGTACTGCATGAAATACACCCTCACATTACACACAGAGTACTACATGAAATACACGTCACATTACACAGAGAGAGTACTGCATGAAATACACGTCACATTATACAGAAAGAGTACTGCATGAAATACACCCTCACATTACACAGAAAGAGTACTGCATGAAATACACGTCACATTACACAGAAAGAGTACTGCATGAAATACACGTCACATTACACAGAAAGTACTGCATGAAATACACGTCACATTACACCGAAAGTACTGCATGAAATACGCCATCACATTACACAGAGAGTACTGCATGAAATACACTCACCCATTACACAGAAAGTACTGCATGAAATACACCCTCCCATTACACAGAAAGTACTACATGAAATAAACCCTCCCATTACACAGAGAGAGTACTGCATGAAATACACGTTACATTACACAGAGAGAGTACTGCTTCAAATACACCCTCACTTTACACAGAAAGTACTGCATGAAATACACCCTCCCATTACACAGAAAGTACTGCATGAAATACACCCTCCCATTACACAGAAAGAGTACTGCATGAAATACACCTCCCATTACACAGAGAGAGTACTGCATGAAATACACCCTCACATTACACAGAAAGAGTACTGCATGAAATACACGTCACATTACACAGAAAGAGTACTGCATGAAATACACGTCACATTACACAGAGAGAGTACTGCATAAAATACACCCTCACATTACACAGAAAGTACTGTATGAAATACACATCACATTACACAGAAAGAGTACTGCATGAAATACACCCTCCCATTACACAGAGAGTACTGCATGAAATACACGTCACATTACACAGAGAGAGTACTGCATGAAATACACGTCACATTACACAGAGAGTACTGCATGAAATACACCCTCACATTACACAGAAAGAGTACTGCATGAAATACACGTCACATTACACAGAAAGAGTACTGCATGAAATACACGTCACATTACACAGAGAGAGTACTGCATGAAATACACCCTCACATTACACAGAAAGAGTACTGCATGAAATACACGTCAGATTACACAGAAAAAGTACTGCATGAAATACACCCTCACATTACACAGAAAGTACCGAGAAAGTACTGCATGAAATACACCCTCACATTACACAGAGAGTACTGCATGAAATACACGTCACATTACACAGAAAGAGTACTGCATGAAATACACGTCACATTACACAGAGAGAGTACTGCATGAAATACACCCTCACATTACACAGAGTACTGCATGAAATACACATCACATTACACAGAAAGTACTGCATGAAATACACCCTCACATTACACAGAAAGAGTACTGCATGAAATACACTCTCACATTATACAGAGAGTACTGCACGAAATACACGTCACATTACACAGAGAGAGTACTGCATGAAATACACCCTCACATTACACAGAGTACTGCATGAAATACACATCACATTTCACAGAAAGTACTGCATGAAATACACCCTCACATTACACAGATAGAGTACTGCATGAAATACACCCTCACATTACACAGAGAGTACTGCATGAAATACACGTCACATTACACAGAAAGAGTACTGCATGAAATACACGTCACATTACACAGAAAGAGTACTGCATGAAATACACGTCACATTACACAGAAAGTACTGTATGAAATACAACCTCACATTACACAGAAAGAGTACTGCATGAAATACACCCTCCCATTACACAGAAAGTACTGCATGAAATACACCCTCCCATTACACAGAGAGAGTACTGCATGAAATACACCCTCCCATTACACAGAGAGAGTACTGCATGAAATAGACCCTCCCATTACACAGAAAGAGTACTGCATGAAATACACCCTCACATTGCACAGAAAGAGTACTGCATGAAATACACCCTCCCATTACACAGAAAGTACTGTATGAAATACACCCTCACATTACACAGGAAGAGTACTGCATGAAATACACCCTCCCATTACACAGAAAGTACTGTATGAAATACACCCTCACATTACACAGAAAGAGTACTGCATGAAATACACGTCACATAACACAGAGAGAGTACTGCATGAAATACACCCTCACATTACACAGAAAGTACTGCATGAAATACACCCTCCCATTACACACAGAGTACTGCATGAAATACACCCTCCCATTACACACAGAGTACTGCATGAAATACACGTCACATTACACAGAGGGAGTACTGCATGAAATACACGTCACCTTACACAGAGAGAGTACTGCATGAAATACACCCTCCCATTACACAGAAAGTACTGCATGAAATACACCCTCCCATTACACAGAAAGTACTGCATAAAATACACCATCCCATTACACACAGAGTACTGCATGAAATACACGTCACAATACACAGACACGTCACCTTACACAGAGAGAGTACTGCATGAAATACACCCTCCCATTACACAGAAAGTACTGCATGAAATACACCCTCCCATTACACAGAAAGTACTGCATGAAATACACCCTCCCATTACACAGAGAGTACTGCATGAAATACACGTCACATTACACAGAGAGAGTACTGCATGAAATACACCCTCACATTACACAGAGAGAGTACTGCATGAAATACACGTCACATTACACAGGGAGAGTACTGCATGAAATACACCCTCACATTACACGGAGAGAGTACTGCATGAAATACACCCTCACATTACACAGAAAGTACTGCATGAAATACACCCTCACATTACACAGAAAGTACTGCATGAAATACACCGTCCAATTACACAGAAAGAGTACTGCATGAAATACACGTCACATTACACAGAAAGAGTACTGCATGAAATACACATCACATTACACAGAGAGAGTACTGCATGAAATACACATCACATTACACAGAAAGTACTGCATGAAATACACCCTCAAATTACACAGAGAGTACTGGATGAAATACACTCTCCCATTACACAGAAAGTACTGCATGAAATACACCCTCCCATTACACAGAAAGTACTACATTAAATAGACCCTCCCATTACACAGAGAGAGTACTGCATGAAATACACGTCACATTACACAGAGAGAGTACTGCTTGAAATACACCCTCACATTACACAGAAAGTACTGAATGAAATACACCCTCCCATTACACAGAAAGTACTGCATGAAATACACCCTCCCATTACACAGAGAGAGTACTGCATGAAATACACCCTCCCATTACACAGAGAGAGTACTGCATGAAATACACCCTCCCATTACACAGAGAGAGTACTGCATGAAATACACCCTCCCATTACACAGAAAGTACTGCATGAAATACACCCTCCCATTACACAGATAGAGTACTCTATGAAATACACCCTCACATTACACAGAAAGAATACTGCATGAAATACACCCTCACATTACACAGAAAGAGTACTGCATGAAATACACGTCACATTACACAGAAAGAGTACTGCATGAAATACACGTCACATTACACAGAAAGAGTACTGCATGAAATACACCCTCACATTACACAGAGTACTGCATGAAATACACATCACATTACACAGAAAGTACTGCATGAAATACACCCTCACATTACACGGATAGAGTACTGCATGAAATACACCCTCACATTACACAGATAATACTGCATGAAATACACGTCACATTACACAGAAAGAGTACTGCATGAAATACACGTCACATTACACAGAGAGAGTACTGCATGAAATACACCCTCACATTACACAGAAAGTACTGTATGAAATACAACCTCACATTACACAGAAAGAGCACTGCATGAAATACACCCTCCCATTACACAGAAAGTACTGCATGAAATACACCCTCCCATTACACAGAGAGAGTACTGCATGAAATACACCCTCCCATTACACAGAGAGAGTACTGCATGAAATAGACCCTCCCATTACACAGAGAGAGTACTGCATGAAATACACCCTCCCATTACACAGAAAGTACTGCATGAAATACACCCTCCCATTACACAGAGACAGTACTCTATGAAATACACCCTCACATTACACAGAAAGAATACTGCATGAAATACACCCTCACATTACACAGAAAGAGTACTGCATGAAATACACGTCACATTACACAGAAAGAGTACTGCATGAAATACACGTCACATTACACAGAGAGAGTACTGCATGAAATACACCCTCACATTACACAGAGTACTGCATGAAATACACATCACATTACACAGAAAGAGTACTGCATGAAATACACCCTCCCATTACACAGAGAGTACTGCATGAAATACACGTCACATTACACAGAGAGAGTACTGCATGAAATACACGTCACATTACACAGAGAGTACTGCATGAAATACACCCTCACATTACACAGAAAGAGTACTGCATGAAATACACGTCACATTACACAGAAAGAGTACTGCATGAAATACACGTCACATTACACAGAGAGAGTACTGCATGAAATACACCCTCACATTACACAGAAAGAGTACTGCATGAAATACACGTCAGATTACACAGAAAAAGTACTGCATGAAATACACCCTCACATTACACAGAAAGTACCGAGAAAGTACTGCATGAAATACACCCTCACATTACACAGAGAGTACTGCATGAAATACACGTCACATTACACAGAAAGAGTACTGCATGAAATACACGTCACATTACACAGAGAGAGTACTGCATGAAATACACCCTCACATTACACAGAGTACTGCATGAAATACACATCACATTACACAGAAAGTACTGCATGAAATACACCCTCACATTACACAGAAAGAGTACTGCATGAAATACACTCTCACATTACACAGAGAGTACTGCACGAAATACACGTCACATTACACAGAGAGAGTACTGCATGAAATACACCCTCACATTACACAGAGTACTGCATGAAATACACATCACATTACACAGAAAGTACTGCATGAAATACACCCTCACATTACACAGATAGAGTACTGCATGAAATACACCCTCACATTACACAGAGAGTACTGCATGAAATACACGTCACATTACACAGAAAGAGTACTGCATGAAATACACGTCACATTACACAGAGAGAGTACTGCATGAAATACACCCTCACATTACACAGAAAGAGTACTGCATGAAATACACCCTCCCATTACACAGAAAGTACTGCATGAAATACACCCTCCCATTACACAGAGAGAGTCCTGCATGAAATACACCCTCCCATTACACAGAGAGAGTACTGCATGAAATAGACCCTCCCATTACACAGAGAGAGTACTGCATGAAATACACCCTCCCATTACACAGAAAGTACTGCATGAAATACACCCTCCCATTACACAGAGAGAGTACTCTATGAAATACACCCTCACATTACACAGAAAGAATACTGCATGAAATACACCCTCACATTACACAGAAAGACTACTGCATGAAATACACGTCACATTACACAGAAAGAGTACTGCATGAAATACACGTCACATTACACAGAGAGAGTACTGCATGAAATACACCCTCACATTACACAGAGTACTGCATGAAATACACATCACATTACACAGAAAGAGTACTGCATGAAATACACCCTCCCATTACACAGAGAGTACTGCATGAAATACACGTCACATTACACAGAGAGAGTACTGCATGAAATACACGTCACATTACACAGAGAGTACTGCATGAAATACACCCTCACATTACACAGAAACAGTACTGCATGAAATACACGTCACATTACACAGAAAGAGTACTGCATGAAATACACGTCACATTACACAGAGAGAGTACTGCATGAAATACACCCTCACATTACACAGAAAGAGTACTGCATGAAATACACGTCAGATTACATAGAAAGAGTACTGCATGAAATACACCCTCACATTACACAGAAAGTACCGAGAAAGTACTGCATGAAATACACCCTCACATTACACAGAGAGTACTGCATGAAATACACGTCACATTACACAGAAAGAGTACTGCATTAAATACACGTCACATTACACAGAGAGAGTACTGCATGAAATACACCCTCACATTACACAGAGTACTGCATGAAATACACATCACATTACACAGAAAGTACTGCATGAAATACACCCTCACATTACACAGAAAGAGTACTGCATGAAATACACGTCACATTACACAGAGAGAGTACTGCATGAAATACACGTCACATTACACAGAAAGAGTACTGCATGAAATACACGTCACATTACACAGAGAGAGTACTGCATGAAATACACGTCACATTACACAGAGAGAGTACTGCATGAAATACACCCTCACATTACACAGAGAGAGTACTGCATGAAATACACGTCACATTACACAGGGAGAGTACTGCATGAAATACACCCTCACATTACACGGAGAGAGTACTGCATGAAATACACCCTCACATTACACAGAAAGTACTGCATGAAATACACCCTCACATTACACAGAAAGTACTGCATGAAATACACCGTCCCATTACACAGAGAGAGTACTGCATGAAATACACCCTCACATTACACAGAGAGAGTACTGCATGAAATACACGTCACATTACACAGAAAGAGTACTGCATGAAATACACGTCACATTACACAGAGAGAGTACTGCATGAAATACACATCACATTACACAGAAAGTACTGCATGAAATACACCCTCAAATTACACAGAGAGTACTGCATGAAATACACTCTCCCATTACACAGAAAGTACTGCATGAAATACACCCTCCCATTACACAGAAAGTACTACATGAAATAAACCCTCCCATTACACAGAGATAGTACTGCATGAAATACACGTCACATTACACAGAGAGAGTACTACTTGAAATACACCCTCACATTACACAGAAAGTACTGCATGAAATACACCCTCCCATTACACAGAAAGTACTGCATGAAATACACCCTCCCATTACACAGAGAGAGTACTGCATGAAATACACCCTCCCATTACACAGAGAGAGTACTGCATGAAATACACCCTCCCATTACACAGAAAGTACTGCATGAAATACACCCTCCCATTACACAGATAGAGTACTCTATGAAATACACCCTCACATTACACAGAAAGAATACTGCATGAAATACACCCTCACATTACACAGAAAGAGTACTGCATGAAATACACGTCACATTACACAGAAAGAGTACTGCATGAAATACACGTCACATTACACAGAGAGAGTACTGCATGAAATACACCCTCACATTACACAGAGTACTGCATGAAATACACATCACATTACACAGAAAGTACTGCATGAAATACACCCTCACATTACACAGAGTACTGCATGAAATACACCCTCACATTACACAGAGAGTACTGCATGAAATACACGTCACATTACACAGAAAGAGTACTGCATGAAATACACGTCACATTACACAGAGAGAGTACTGCATGAAATACACCCTCACATTACACAGAAAGTACTGTATGAAATACAACCTCACATTACACAGAAATAGTACTGCATGAAATACACCCTCCCATTACACAGAAAGTACTGCATGAAATACACCCTCCCATTACACAGAGATAGTACTGCATGAAATACACCCTCACATTACACAAAGAGAGTACTGCATGAAATACACCCTCCCATTACACAGAAAGTACTGCATGAAATACACCCTCCCATTACACAGAGAGAGTACTCTATGAAATACACCCTCACATTACACAGAAATAATACTGCATGAAATACACCCTCACATTACACAGAAAGAGTACTGCATGAAATACACGTCACATTACACAGAAAGAGTACTGCATGAAATACACGTCACATTACACAGAGAGAGTACTGCATGAAATACACCCTCACATTACACAGAGTACTGCATGAAATACACATCACATTACACAGAAAGAGTACTGCATGAAATACACCCTCCCATTACACAGAGAGTACTGCATGAAATACACGTCACATTACACAGAGAGAGTACTGCATGAAATACACGTCACATTACACAGAGAGTACTGCATGAAATACACCCTCACATTACACAGAAACAGTACTGCATGAAATACACGTCACATTACACAGAAAGAGTACTGCATGAAATACACGTCACATTACACAGAGAGAGTACTGCATGAAATACACCCTCACATTACACAGAAAGAGTACTGCATGAAATACACGTCAGATTACATAGAAAGAGTACTGCATGAAATACACCCTCACATTACACAGAAAGTACCGAGAAAGTACTGCATGAAATACACCCTCACATTACACAGAGAGTACTGCATGAAATACACGTCACATTACACAGAAAGAGTACTGCATTAAATACACGTCACATTACACAGAGAGAGTACTGCATGAAATACACCCTCACATTACACAGAGTACTGCATGAAATACACATCACATTACACAGAAAGTACTGCATGAAATACACCCTCACATTACACAGAAAGAGTACTGCATGAAATACACGTCACATTACACAGAGAGAGTACTGCATGAAATACACGTCACATTACACAGAAAGAGTACTGCATGAAATACACCCTCACATTACACAGAAAGAGTACTGCATGAAATACACGTCAGATTACACAGAAAAAGTACTGCATGAAATACACCCTCACATTACACAGAAAGTACCGAGAAAGTACTGCATGAAATACACCCTCACATTACACAGAGAGTACTGCATGAAATACACGTCACATTACACAGAAAGAGTACTGCATGAAATACACGTCACATTACACAGAGAGAGTACTGCATGAAATACACCCTCACATTACAGAGTACTGCATGAAATACACATCACATTACACAGAAAGTACTGCATGAAATACACCCTCACATTACACAGAAAGAGTACTGCATGAAATACACTCTCACATTACACAGAGAGTACTGCACGAAATACACGTCACATTACACAGAGAGAGTACTGCATGAAATACACCCTCACATTACACAGAGTACTGCATGAAATACACATCACATTACACAGAAAGTACTGCATGAAATACACCCTCACATTACACAGATAGAGTACTGCATGAAATACACCCTCACATTACACAGAGAGTACTGCATGAAATACACGTCACATTACACAGAAAGAGTACTGCATGAAATACACGTCACATTACACAGAGAGAGTACTGCATGAAATACACCCTCACATTACACAGAAAGAGTACTGCATGAAATACACCCTCCCATTACACAGAAAGTACTGCATGAAATACACCCTCCCATTACACAGAGAGAGTCCTGCATGAAATACACCCTCCCATTACACAGAGAGAGTACTGCATGAAATAGACCCTCCCATTACACAGAGAGAGTACTGCATGAAATACACCCTCCCATTACACAGAAAGTACTGCATGAAATACACCCTCCCATTACACAGAGAGAGTACTCTATGAAATACACCCTCACATTACACAGAAAGAATACTGCATGAAATACACCCTCACATTACACAGAAAGACTACTGCATGAAATACACGTCACATTACACAGAAAGAGTACTGCATGAAATACACGTCACATTACACAGAGAGAGTACTGCATGAAATACACCCTCACATTACACAGAGTACTGCATGAAATACACATCACATTACACAGAAAGAGTACTGCATGAAATACACCCTCCCATTACACAGAGAGTACTGCATGAAATACACGTCACATTACACAGAGAGAGTACTGCATGAAATACACGTCACATTACACAGAGAGTACTGCATGAAATACACCCTCACATTACACAGAAACAGTACTGCATGAAATACACGTCACATTACACAGAAAGAGTACTGCATGAAATACACGTCACATTACACAGAGAGAGTACTGCATGAAATACACCCTCACATTACACAGAAAGAGTACTGCATGAAATACACGTCAGATTACATAGAAAGAGTACTGCATGAAATACACCCTCACATTACACAGAAAGTACCGAGAAAGTACTGCATGAAATACACCCTCACATTACACAGAGAGTACTGCATGAAATACACGTCACATTACACAGAAAGAGTACTGCATTAAATACACGTCACATTACACAGAGAGAGTACTGCATGAAATACACCCTCACATTACACAGAGTACTGCATGAAATACACATCACATTACACAGAAAGTACTGCATGAAATACACCCTCACATTACACAGAAAGAGTACTGCATGAAATACACGTCACATTACACAGAGAGAGTACTGCATGAAATACACGTCACATTACACAGAAAGAGTACTGCATGAAATACACGTCACATTACACAGAGAGAGTACTGCATGAAATACACGTCACATTACACAGAGAGAGTACTGCATGAAATACACCCTCACATTACACAGAGAGAGTACTGCATGAAATACACGTCACATTACACAGGGAGAGTACTGCATGAAATACACCCTCACATTACACGGAGAGAGTACTGCATGAAATACACCCTCACATTACACAGAAAGTACTGCATGAAATACACCCTCACATTACACAGAAAGTACTGCATGAAATACACCGTCCCATTACACAGAGAGAGTACTGCATGAAATACACCCTCACATTACACAGAGAGAGTACTGCATGAAATACACGTCACATTACACAGAAAGAGTACTGCATGAAATACACGTCACATTACACAGAGAGAGTACTGCATGAAATACACTCTCCCATTACACAGAAAGTACTGCATGAAATACACCCTCAAATTACACAGAAAGTACTACATGAAATAAACCCTCCCATTACACAGAGATAGTACTGCATGAAATACACGTCACATTACACAGAGAGAGTACTACTTGAAATACACCCTCACATTACACAGAAAGTACTGCATGAAATACACCCTCCCATTACAGAGAAAGTACTGCATGAAATACACCCTCCCATTACACAGAGAGAGTACTGCATGAAATACACCCTCCCATTACACAGAGAGAGTACTATATGAAATACACCCTCCCATTACACAGAAAGTACTGCATGAAATACACCCTCACATTACACAGATAGAGTACTGCATGAAATACACCCTCACATTACACAGAGAGTACTGCATGAAATACACGTCACATTACACAGAAAGAGTACTGCATGAAATACACGTCACATTACACAGAGAGAGTACTGCATGAAATACACCCTCACATTACACAGAAAGTACTGTATGAAATACAACCTCACATTACACAGAAAGAGTACTGCATGAAATACACCCTCCCATTACACAGAAAGTACTGCATGAAATACACCCTCCCATTACACAGAGAGAGTCCTGCATGAAATACACCCTCCCATTACACAGAGAGAGTACTGCATGAAATAGACCCTCCCATTACACAGAGAGAGTACTGCATGAAATACACCCTCCCATTACACAGAAAGTACTGCATGAAATACACCCTCCCATTACACAGAGAGAGTACTCTATGAAATACACCCTCACATTACACAGAAAGAATACTGCATGAAATACACCCTCACATTACACAGAAAGACTACTGCATGAAATACACGTCACATTACACAGAAAGAGTACTGCATGAAATACACGTCACATTACACAGAGAGAGTACTGCATGAAATACACCCTCACATTACACAGAGTACTGCATGAAATACACATCACATTACACAGAAAGAGTACTGCATGAAATACACCCTCCCATTACACAGAGAGTACTGCATGAAATACACGTCACATTACACAGAGAGAGTACTGCATGAAATACACGTCACATTACACAGAGAGTACTGCATGAAATACACCCTCACATTACACAGAAACAGTACTGCATGAAATACACGTCACATTACACAGAAAGAGTACTGCATGAAATACACGTCACATTACACAGAGAGAGTACTGCATGAAATACACCCTCACATTACACAGAAAGAGTACTGCATGAAATACACGTCAGATTACATAGAAAGAGTACTGCATGAAATACACCCTCACATTACACAGAAAGTACCGAGAAAGTACTGCATGAAATACACCCTCACATTACACAGAGAGTACTGCATGAAATACACGTCACATTACACAGAAAGAGTACTGCATTAAATACACGTCACATTACACAGAGAGAGTACTGCATGAAATACACCCTCACATTACACAGAGTACTGCATGAAATACACATCACATTACACAGAAAGTACTGCATGAAATACACCCTCACATTACACAGAAAGAGTACTGCATGAAATACACGTCACATTACACAGAGAGAGTACTGCATGAAATACACGTCACATTACACAGAAAGAGTACTGCATGAAATACACGTCACATTACACAGAGAGAGTACTGCATGAAATACACGTCACATTACACAGAGAGAGTACTGCATGAAATACACCCTCACATTACACAGAGAGAGTACTGCATGAAATACACGTCACATTACACAGGGAGAGTACTGCATGAAATACACCCTCACATTACACGGAGAGAGTACTGCATGAAATACACCCTCACATTACACAGAAAGTACTGCATGAAATACACCCTCACATTACACAGAAAGTACTGCATGAAATACACCGTCCCATTACACAGAGAGAGTACTGCATGAAATACACCCTCACATTACACAGAGAGAGTACTGCATGAAATACACGTCACATTACACAGAAAGAGTACTGCATGAAATACACGTCACATTACACAGAGAGAGTACTGCATGAAATACACATCACATTACACAGAAAGTACTGCATGAAATACACCCTCAAATTACACAGAGAGTACTGCATGAAATACACTCTCCCATTACACAGAAAGTACTGCATGAAATACACCCTCCCATTACACAGAAAGTACTACATGAAATAAACCCTCCCATTACACAGAGATAGTACTGCATGAAATACACGTCACATTACACAGAGAGAGTACTACTTGAAATACACCCTCACATTACACAGAAAGTACTGCATGAAATACACCCTCCCATTACACAGAAAGTACTGCATGAAATACACCCTCCCATTACACAGAGAGAGTACTGCATGAAATACACCCTCCCATTACACAGAGAGAGTACTGCATGAAATACACCCTCCCATTACACAGAAAGTACTGCATGAAATACACCCTCCCATTACACAGATAGAGTACTCTATGAAATACACCCTCACATTACACAGAAAGAATACTGCATGAAATACACCCTCACATTACACAGAAAGAGTACTGCATGAAATACACGTCACATTACACAGAAAGAGTACTGCATGAAATACACGTCACATTACACAGAGAGAGTACTGCATGAAATACACCCTCACATTACACAGAGTACTGCATGAAATACACATCACATTACACAGAAAGTACTGCATGAAATACACCCTCACATTACACAGAGTACTGCATGAAATACACCCTCACATTACACAGAGAGTACTGCATGAAATACACGTCACATTACACAGAAAGAGTACTGCATGAAATACACGTCACATTACACAGAGAGAGTACTGCATGAAATACACCCTCACATTACACAGAAAGTACTGTATGAAATACAACCTCACATTACACAGAAATAGTACTGCATGAAATACACCCTCCCATTACACAGAAAGTACTGCATGAAATACACCCTCCCATTACACAGAGATAGTACTGCATGAAATACACCCTCACATTACACAGAGAGAGTACTGCATGAAATACACCCTCCCATTACACAGAAAGTACTGCATGAAATACACCCTCCCATTACACAGAGAGAGTACTCTATGAAATACACCCTCACATTACACAGAAATAATACTGCATGAAATACACCCTCACATTACACAGAAAGAGTACTGCATGAAATACACGTCACATTACACAGAAAGAGTACTGCATGAAATACACGTCACATTACACAGAGAGAGTACTGCATGAAATACACCCTCACATTACACAGAGTACTGCATGAAATACACATCACATTACACAGAAAGTACTGCATGAAATACACCCTCACATTACACAGAAAGAGTACTGCATGAAATACACCCTCCCATTACACAGAGAGTACTGCATTAAAATACACGTCACATTACACAGAGAGAGTACTGCATGAAATACACGTCACATTACACAGAGAGTACTGCATGAAATACACCCTCACATCACACGGAAAGAGTACTGCATGAAATACACGTCACATTACACAGAAAGAGTACTGCATGAAATACACGTCACATTACACAGAGAGAGTACTGCATGAAATACACCCTCACATTACACAGAAAGAGTACTGCATGAAATACACGTCAGATTACACAGAAAGAGTACTGCATGAAATACACCCTCACATTACACAGAAAGTACCGAGAAAGTACTGCATGAAATACACGTCACATTACACAGAGAGTACTGCATGAAATACACGTCACATTACACAGAGAGAGTACTGCATGAAATACACCCTCACATTACACAGAGTACTGCATGAAATACACATCACATTACACAGAAAGTACTGCATGAAATACACCCTCATATTACACAGAAAGAGTACTTCATGTAATACACTCTCACATTACACAGAGAGTACTGCACGAAATACATGTCACATTACACAGAAAGAGTACTGCATGAAATACACGTCACATTACACAGAGAGAGTACTGCATGAAATACACCCTCACATTACACAGAAAGTACTGTATGAAATACAACCTCACATTACACAGAAAGAGTACTGCATGAAATACACCCTCCCATTACACAGAAAGTACTGCATGAAATACACCCTCCCATTACACAGAGAGAGTACTGCATGAAATAGACCCTCCCATTACACAGAGAGAGTACTGCATGAAATACACCCTCCCATTACACAGAAAGTACTGCATGAAATACACCCTCCCATTACACAGAGAGAGTACTCTATGAAATACACCCTCACATTACACAGAAAGAGTACTGCATGAAATACACGTCACATTACACAGAAAGAGTACTGCATGAAATACACGTCACATTACACAGAGAGAGTACTGCATGAAATACACCCTCACATTACACAGAGTACTGCATGAAATACACATCACATTACACAGAAAGAGTACTGCATGAAATACACCCTCACATTACACAGAAAGAGTACTGCATGAAATACACTCTCACATTACACAGAGAGTACTGCACGAAATACACGTCACATTACACAGAGAGAGTACTGCATGAAATACACCCTCACATTACACAGAGTACTGCATGAAATACACATCACATTACACAGAAAGTACTGCATGAAATACACCCTCACATTACACAGATAGAGTACTGCATGAAATACACCCTCACATTACACAGAGAGTACTGCATGAAATACACGTCACATTACACAGAAAGAGTACTGCATGAAATACACGTCACATTACACAGAGAGAGTACTGCATGAAATACACCCTCCCATTACACAGAGAGAGTACTGCATGAAATAGACCCTCCCATTACACAGAAAGAGTACTGCATGAAATACATCCTCACATTGCACAGAAAGAGTACTGCATGAAATACACCCTCCCATTACACAGAAAGTACTGTATGAAATACACCCTCACATTACACAGGAAGAGTACTGCATGAAATACACCCTCCCATTACACAGAAAGTACTGTATGAAATACACCCTCACATTACACAGAAAGAGTACTGCATGAAATACACGTCACATAACACAGAGAGAGTACTGCATGAAATACACCCTCACATTACACAGAAAGTACTGCATGAAATACACCCTCCCATTACACACAGAGTACTGCATGAAATACACCCTCCCATTACACACAGAGTACTGCATGAAATACACGTCACATTACACAGAGGGAGTACTGCATGAAATACACGTCACCTTACACAGAGAGAGTACTGCATGAAATACACCCTCCCATTACACAGAAAGTACTGCATGAAATACACCCTCCCATTACACAGAAAGTACTGCATAAAATACACCATCCCATTACACAGAAAGTACTACATGAAATAAACCCTCCCATTACACAGAGAGAGTACTGCATGAAATACACGTCACATTACACAGAGAGAGTACTGCTTGAAATACACCCTCACTTTACACAGAAAGTACTGCATGAAATACACCCTCCCATTACACAGAAAGTACTGCATGAAATACACCCTCCCATTACACAGAGAGAGTACTGCATGAAATACACGTCACATTACACAGAAAGTACCGCATGAAATACATGTCACATTACACAGAAAGTACTGCATGAAATACACGTCACATTACACAGAAAGAGTACTGCATGAAATACACGTCACATTACACAGAAAGTACCGCATGAAATACACGTCACATTACACAGAAAGAGTACTGCATGAAATACACGTCACATTACACAGAAAGAGTACTGCATGAAATACACGTCACATTACACAGAAAGTACTGCATGAAATACACGTCACATTACACAGAAAGTACTGCATGAAATACACCATCACATTACACAGAGAGTACTGCATGAAATACACTCACCCATTACACAGAAAGTACTGCATGAAATACACCCTCCCATTACACAGAAAGTACTACATGAAATAAACCCTCCCATTACACAGAGAGAGTACTGCATGAAATACACGTTACATTACACAGAGAGAGTACTGCTTGAAATACACCCTCACTTTACACAGAAAGTACTGCATGAAATACACCCTCCCATTACACAGAAAGTACTGCATGAAATACACCCTCCCATTACACAGAGAGAGTACTGCATGAAATACACGTCACATTACACAGAGAGAGTACTGCTTGAAATACACCCTCCCATTACACAGAAAGTACTGCATAAAATACACCCTCCCATTACACAGAGAGAGTACTGCATGAAATACATCCTCACATTACACAAAAAATACTGCATGAAATACACCCTCACATTACACAGAAAGTACTGCATGAAATACACCCTCCCATTACACAGAGAGAGTACTGCATGAAATACACCCTCACATTACACAGAAAGAGTACTGCATGAAATACACGTCACATTACACAGAAAGAGTACTGCATGAAATACACGTCACATTACACAGAGAGAGTACTGCATAAAATACACCCTCACATTACACAGAAAGTACTGTATGAAATACAACCTCACATTACACAGAAAGAGTACTGCATGAAATACACCCTCACATTACACAGAAAGAGTACTGCATGAAATACACCCTCCCATTACACAGAAAGTACTGTATGAAATACACCCTCACATTACACAGAGTACTGCATGAAATACACATCAAATTACACAGAAAGTACTGCATGAAATACACCCTCACATTACACAGAAAGAGTACTGCATTAAATACACCCTCACATTACACAGAGAGTACTGCATGAAATACACGTCACATTACACAGAAAGAGTACTGCATGAAATACACGTCACATTACACAGAGAGAGTACTGCATGAAATACACCCTCACATTACACAGAAAGTACTGTATGAAATACAACCTCACATTACACAGGAAGAGTACTGCATAAAATACACCCTCACATTACACAGAAAGAGTACTGCATGAAATATACCCTCACATTACACAGAGAGTACTGCATAAATTACACGTCACATTACACAGAAAGAGTACTGCATGAAATACACGTCACATAACACAGAGAGAGTACTGCATGAAATACACCCTCACATTACACAGAAAGTACTGTATGAAATACACCCTCCCATTACAGAGAAAGTACTGTATGAAATACACCCTAACATTACACAGGAAGAGTACTGCATGAAATACACCCTCACATTACACACAGAGTACTACATGAAATACACGTCACATTACACAGAGAGAGTACTGCATGAAATACACGTCACATTATACAGAAAGAGTACTGCATGAAATACACCCTCACATTACACAGAAAGAGTACTGCATGAAATACACGTCACATTACACAGAAAGAGTACTGCATGAAATACACGTCACATTACACAGAAAGTACTGCATGAAATACACGTCACATTACACCGAAAGTACTGCATGAAATACGCCATCACATTACACAGAGAGTACTGCATGAAATACACTCACCCATTACACAGAAAGTACTGCATGAAATACACCCTCCCATTACACAGAAAGTACTACATGAAATAAACCCTCCCATTACACAGAGAGAGTACTGCATGAAATACACGTTACATTACACAGAGAGAGTACTGCTTCAAATACACCCTCACTTTACACAGAAAGTACTGCATGAAATACACCCTCCCATTACACAGAAAGTACTGCATGAAATACACCCTCCCATTACACAGAAAGAGTACTGCATGAAATACACCTCCCATTACACAGAGAGAGTACTGCATGAAATACACCCTCACATTACACAGAAAGAGTACTGCATGAAATACACGTCACATTACACAGAAAGAGTACTGCATGAAATACACGTCACATTACACAGAGAGAGTACTGCATAAAATACACCCTCACATTACACAGAAAGTACTGTATGAAATACACATCACATTACACAGAAAGAGTACTGCATGAAATACACCCTCCCATTACACAGAGAGTACTGCATGAAATACACGTCACATTACACAGAGAGAGTACTGCATGAAATACACGTCACATTACACAGAGAGTACTGCATGAAATACACCCTCACATTACACAGAAAGAGTACTGCATGAAATACACGTCACATTACACAGAAAGAGTACTGCATGAAATACACGTCACATTACACAGAGAGAGTACTGCATGAAATACACCCTCACATTACACAGAAAGAGTACTGCATGAAATACACGTCAGATTACACAGAAAAAGTACTGCATGAAATACACCCTCACATTACACAGAAAGTACCGAGAAAGTACTGCATGAAATACACCCTCACATTACACAGAGAGTACTGCATGAAATACACGTCACATTACACAGAAAGAGTACTGCATGAAATACACGTCACATTACACAGAGAGAGTACTGCATGAAATACACCCTCACATTACACAGAGTACTGCATGAAATACACATCACATTACACAGAAAGTACTGCATGAAATACACCCTCACATTACACAGAAAGAGTACTGCATGAAATACACTCTCACATTATACAGAGAGTACTGCACGAAATACACGTCACATTACACAGAGAGAGTACTGCATGAAATACACCCTCACATTACACAGAGTACTGCATGAAATACACATCACATTTCACAGAAAGTACTGCATGAAATACACCCTCACATTACACAGATAGAGTACTGCATGAAATACACCCTCACATTACACAGAGAGTACTGCATGAAATACACGTCACATTACACAGAAAGAGTACTGCATGAAATACACGTCACATTACACAGAAAGAGTACTGCATGAAATACACGTCACATTACACAGAAAGTACTGTATGAAATACAACCTCACATTACACAGAAAGAGTACTGCATGAAATACACCCTCCCATTACACAGAAAGTACTGCATGAAATACACCCTCCCATTACACAGAGAGAGTACTGCATGAAATACACCCTCCCATTACACAGAGAGAGTACTGCATGAAATAGACCCTCCCATTACACAGAAAGAGTACTGCATGAAATACACCCTCACATTGCACAGAAAGAGTACTGCATGAAATACACCCTCCCATTACACAGAAAGTACTGTATGAAATACACCCTCACATTACACAGGAAGAGTACTGCATGAAATACACCCTCCCATTACACAGAAAGTACTGTATGAAATACACCCTCACATTACACAGAAAGAGTACTGCATGAAATACACGTCACATAACACAGAGAGAGTACTGCATGAAATACACCCTCACATTACACAGAAAGTACTGCATGAAATACACCCTCCCATTACACACAGAGTACTGCATGAAATACACCCTCCCATTACACACAGAGTACTGCATGAAATACACGTCACATTACACAGAGGGAGTACTGCATGAAATACACGTCACCTTACACAGAGAGAGTACTGCATGAAATACACCCTCCCATTACACAGAAAGTACTGCATGAAATACACCCTCCCATTACACAGAAAGTACTGCATAAAATACACCATCCCATTACACACAGAGTACTGCATGAAATACACGTCACAATACACAGACACGTCACCTTACACAGAGAGAGTACTGCATGAAATACACCCTCCCATTACACAGAAAGTACTGCATGAAATACACCCTCCCATTACACAGAAAGTACTGCATGAAATACACCCTCCCATTACACAGAGAGTACTGCATGAAATACACGTCACATTACACAGAGAGAGTACTGCATGAAATACACCCTCACATTACACAGAGAGAGTACTGCATGAAATACACGTCACATTACACAGGGAGAGTACTGCATGAAATACACCCTCACATTACACGGAGAGAGTACTGCATGAAATACACCCTCACATTACACAGAAAGTACTGCATGAAATACACCCTCACATTACACAGAAAGTACTGCATGAAATACACCGTCCAATTACACAGAAAGAGTACTGCATGAAATACACGTCACATTACACAGAAAGAGTACTGCATGAAATACACATCACATTACACAGAGAGAGTACTGCATGAAATACACATCACATTACACAGAAAGTACTGCATGAAATACACCCTCAAATTACACAGAGAGTACTGGATGAAATACACTCTCCCATTACACAGAAAGTACTGCATGAAATACACCCTCCCATTACACAGAAAGTACTACATTAAATAGACCCTCCCATTACACAGAGAGAGTACTGCATGAAATACACGTCACATTACACAGAGAGAGTACTGCTTGAAATACACCCTCACATTACACAGAAAGTACTGAATGAAATACACCCTCCCATTACACAGAAAGTACTGCATGAAATACACCCTCCCATTACACAGAGAGAGTACTGCATGAAATACACCCTCCCATTACACAGAGAGAGTACTGCATGAAATACACCCTCCCATTACACAGAGAGAGTACTGCATGAAATACACCCTCCCATTACACAGAAAGTACTGCATGAAATACACCCTCCCATTACACAGATAGAGTACTCTATGAAATACACCCTCACATTACACAGAAAGAATACTGCATGAAATACACCCTCACATTACACAGAAAGAGTACTGCATGAAATACACGTCACATTACACAGAAAGAGTACTGCATGAAATACACGTCACATTACACAGAGAGAGTACTGCATGAAATACACCCTCACATTACACAGAGTACTGCATGAAATACACATCACATTACACAGAAAGTACTGCATGAAATACACCCTCACATTACACGGATAGAGTACTGCATGAAATACACCCTCACATTACACAGATAATACTGCATGAAATACACGTCACATTACACAGAAAGAGTACTGCATGAAATACACGTCACATTACACAGAGAGAGTACTGCATGAAATACACCCTCACATTACACAGAAAGTACTGTATGAAATACAACCTCACATTACACAGAAAGAGCACTGCATGAAATACACCCTCCCATTACACAGAAAGTACTGCATGAAATACACCCTCCCATTACACAGAGAGAGTACTGCATGAAATACACCCTCCCATTACACAGAGAGAGTACTGCATGAAATAGACCCTCCCATTACACAGAGAGAGTACTGCATGAAATACACCCTCCCATTACACAGAAAGTACTGCATGAAATACACCCTCCCATTACACAGAGACAGTACTCTATGAAATACACCCTCACATTACACAGAAAGAATACTGCATGAAATACACCCTCACATTACACAGAAAGAGTACTGCATGAAATACACGTCACATTACACAGAAAGAGTACTGCATGAAATACACGTCACATTACACAGAGAGAGTACTGCATGAAATACACCCTCACATTACACAGAGTACTGCATGAAATACACATCACATTACACAGAAAGAGTACTGCATGAAATACACCCTCCCATTACACAGAGAGTACTGCATGAAATACACGTCACATTACACAGAGAGAGTACTGCATGAAATACACGTCACATTACACAGAGAGTACTGCATGAAATACACCCTCACATTACACAGAAAGAGTACTGCATGAAATACACGTCACATTACACAGAAAGAGTACTGCATGAAATACACGTCACATTACACAGAGAGAGTACTGCATGAAATACACCCTCACATTACACAGAAAGAGTACTGCATGAAATACACGTCAGATTACACAGAAAAAGTACTGCATGAAATACACCCTCACATTACACAGAAAGTACCGAGAAAGTACTGCATGAAATACACCCTCACATTACACAGAGAGTACTGCATGAAATACACGTCACATTACACAGAAAGAGTACTGCATGAAATACACGTCACATTACACAGAGAGAGTACTGCATGAAATACACCCTCACATTACACAGAGTACTGCATGAAATACACATCACATTACACAGAAAGTACTGCATGAAATACACCCTCACATTACACAGAAAGAGTACTGCATGAAATACACTCTCACATTACACAGAGAGTACTGCACGAAATACACGTCACATTACACAGAGAGAGTACTGCATGAAATACACCCTCACATTACACAGAGTACTGCATGAAATACACATCACATTACACAGAAAGTACTGCATGAAATACACCCTCACATTACACAGATAGAGTACTGCATGAAATACACCCTCACATTACACAGAGAGTACTGCATGAAATACACGTCACATTACACAGAAAGAGTACTGCATGAAATACACGTCACATTACACAGAGAGAGTACTGCATGAAATACACCCTCACATTACACAGAAAGAGTACTGCATGAAATACACCCTCCCATTACACAGAAAGTACTGCATGAAATACACCCTCCCATTACACAGAGAGAGTCCTGCATGAAATACACCCTCCCATTACACAGAGAGAGTACTGCATGAAATAGACCCTCCCATTACACAGAGAGAGTACTGCATGAAATACACCCTCCCATTACACAGAAAGTACTGCATGAAATACACCCTCCCATTACACAGAGAGAGTACTCTATGAAATACACCCTCACATTACACAGAAAGAATACTGCATGAAATACACCCTCACATTACACAGAAAGACTACTGCATGAAATACACGTCACATTACACAGAAAGAGTACTGCATGAAATACACGTCACATTACACAGAGAGAGTACTGCATGAAATACACCCTCACATTACACAGAGTACTGCATGAAATACACATCACATTACACAGAAAGAGTACTGCATGAAATACACCCTCCCATTACACAGAGAGTACTGCATGAAATACACGTCACATTACACAGAGAGAGTACTGCATGAAATACACGTCACATTACACAGAGAGTACTGCATGAAATACACCCTCACATTACACAGAAACAGTACTGCATGAAATACACGTCACATTACACAGAAAGAGTACTGCATGAAATACACGTCACATTACACAGAGAGAGTACTGCATGAAATACACCCTCACATTACACAGAAAGAGTACTGCATGAAATACACGTCAGATTACATAGAAAGAGTACTGCATGAAATACACCCTCACATTACACAGAAAGTACCGAGAAAGTACTGCATGAAATACACCCTCACATTACACAGAGAGTACTGCATGAAATACACGTCACATTACACAGAAAGAGTACTGCATTAAATACACGTCACATTACACAGAGAGAGTACTGCATGAAATACACCCTCACATTACACAGAGTACTGCATGAAATACACATCACATTACACAGAAAGTACTGCATGAAATACACCCTCACATTACACAGAAAGAGTACTGCATGAAATACACGTCACATTACACAGAGAGAGTACTGCATGAAATACACGTCACATTACACAGAAAGAGTACTGCATGAAATACACGTCACATTACACAGAGAGAGTACTGCATGAAATACACGTCACATTACACAGAGAGAGTACTGCATGAAATACACCCTCACATTACACAGAGAGAGTACTGCATGAAATACACGTCACATTACACAGGGAGAGTACTGCATGAAATACACCCTCACATTACACGGAGAGAGTACTGCATGAAATACACCCTCACATTACACAGAAAGTACTGCATGAAATACACCCTCACATTACACAGAAAGTACTGCATGAAATACACCGTCCCATTACACAGAGAGAGTACTGCATGAAATACACCCTCACATTACACAGAGAGAGTACTGCATGAAATACACGTCACATTACACAGAAAGAGTACTGCATGAAATACACGTCACATTACACAGAGAGAGTACTGCATGAAATACACATCACATTACACAGAAAGTACTGCATGAAATACACCCTCAAATTACACAGAGAGTACTGCATGAAATACACTCTCCCATTACACAGAAAGTACTGCATGAAATACACCCTCCCATTACACAGAAAGTACTACATGAAATAAACCCTCCCATTACACAGAGATAGTACTGCATGAAATACACGTCACATTACACAGAGAGAGTACTACTTGAAATACACCCTCACATTACACAGAAAGTACTGCATGAAATACACCCTCCCATTACACAGAAAGTACTGCATGAAATACACCCTCCCATTACACAGAGAGAGTACTGCATGAAATACACCCTCCCATTACACAGAGAGAGTACTGCATGAAATACACCCTCCCATTACACAGAAAGTACTGCATGAAATACACCCTCCCATTACACAGATAGAGTACTCTATGAAATACACCCTCACATTACACAGAAAGAATACTGCATGAAATACACCCTCACATTACACAGAAAGAGTACTGCATGAAATACACGTCACATTAAACAGAAAGAGTACTGCATGAAATACACGTCACATTACACAGAGAGAGTACTGCATGAAATACACCCTCACATTACACAGAGTACTGCATGAAATACACATCACATTACACAGAAAGTACTGCATGAAATACACCCTCACATTACACAGAGTACTGCATGAAATACACCCTCACATTACACAGAGAGTACTGCATGAAATACACGTCACATTACACAGAAAGAGTACTGCATGAAATACACGTCACATTACACAGAGAGAGTACTGCATGAAATACACCCTCACATTACACAGAAAGTACTGTATGAAATACAACCTCACATTACACAGAAATAGTACTGCATGAAATACACCCTCCCATTACACAGAAAGTACTGCATGAAATACACCCTCCCATTACACAGAGATAGTACTGCATGAAATACACCCTCACATTACACAAAGAGAGTACTGCATGAAATACACCCTCCCATTACACAGAAAGTACTGCATGAAATACACCCTCCCATTACACAGAGAGAGTACTCTATGAAATACACCCTCACATTACACAGAAATAATACTGCATGAAATACACCCTCACATTACACAGAAAGAGTACTGCATGAAATACACGTCACATTACACAGAAAGAGTACTGCATGAAATACACGTCACATTACACAGAGAGAGTACTGCATGAAATACACCCTCACATTACACAGAGTACTGCATGAAATACACATCACATTACACAGAAAGTACTGCATGAAATACACCCTCACATTACACAGAAAGAGTACTGCATGAAATACACCCTCCCATTACACAGAGAGTACTGCATTAAAATACACGTCACATTACACAGAGAGAGTACTGCATGAAATACACGTCACATTACACAGAGAGTACTGCATGAAATACACCCTCACATCACACGGAAAGAGTACTGCATGAAATACACCCTCCCATTACACAGAAAGTACTGCATGAAATACACCCTCCCATTACACAGAGAGAGTACTGCATGAAATAGACCCTCCCATTACACAGAGAGAGTACTGCATGAAATACACCCTCCCATTACACAGAAAGTACTGCATGAAATACACCCTCCCATTACACAGAGAGAGTACTCTATGAAATACACCCTCACATTACACAGAAAGAGTACTGCATGAAATACACGTCACATTACACAGAAAGAGTACTGCATGAAATACACGTCACATTACACAGAGAGAGTACTGCATGAAATACAACCTCACATTACACAGAGTACTGCATGAAATACACATCACATTACACAGAAAGAGTACTGCATGAAATACACCCTCACATTACACAGAAAGAGTACTGCATGAAATACACTCTCACATTACACAGAGAGTACTGCACGAAATACACGTCACATTACACAGAGAGAGTACTGCATGAAATACACCCTCACATTACACAGAGTACTGCATGAAATACACATCACATTACACAGAAAGTACTGCATGAAATACACCCTCACATTACACAGATAGAGTACTGCATGAAATACACCCTCACATTACACAGAGAGTACTGCATGAAATACACGTCACATTACACAGAAAGAGTACTGCATGAAATACACGTCACATTACACAGAGAGAGTACTGCATGAAATACACCCTCACATTACACAGAAAGTACTGTATGAAATACAACCTCACATTACACAGAAAGAGTACTGCATGAAATACACCCTCCCATTACACAGAAAGTACTGCATGAAATACACCCTCCAATTACACAGAGAGAGTACTGCATGAAATACACCCTCCCATTACACAGAGAGAGTACTGCATGAAATAGACCCTCCCATTACACAGAAAGAGTACTGCATGAAATACATCCTCACATTGCACAGAAAGAGTACTGCATGAAATACACCCTCCCATTACACAGAAAGTACTGTATGAAATACACCCTCACATTACACAGGAAGAGTACTGCATGAAATACACCCTCCCATTACACAGAAAGTACTGTATGAAATACACCCTCACATTACACAGAAAGAGTACTGCATGAAATACACGTCACATAACACAGAGAGAGTACTGCATGAAATACACCCTCACATTACACAGAAAGTACTGCATGAAATACACCCTCCCATTACACACAGAGTACTGCATAAAATACACCATCCCATTACACACAGAGTACTGCATGAAATACACCCTCCCATTACACACAGAGTACTGCATGAAATACACGTCACCTTACACAGAGAGAGTACTGCATGAAATACACCCTCACTTTACACAGAAAGTACTGCATGAAATACACCCTCCCATTACACAGAAAGTACTGCATGAAATACACCCTCCCATTACACAGAGAGAGTACTGCATGAAATACACGTCACATTACACAGAAAGTACCGCATGAAATACATGTCACATTACACAGAAAGTACTGCATGAAATACACGTCACATTACACAGAAAGAGTACTGCATGAAATACACGTCACATTACACAGAAAGTACCGCATGAAATACACGTCACATTACACAGAAAGAGTACTGCATGAAATACACGTCACATTACACAGAAAGAGTACTGCATGAAATACACGTCACATTACACAGAAAGAGTACTGCATGAAATACACGTCACATTACACAGAAAGTACTGCATGAAATACACGTCACATTACACAGAAAGTACTGCATGAAATACACCATCACATTACACAGAGAGTACTGCATGAAATACACTCACCCATTACACAGAAAGTACTGCATGAAATACACCCTCCCATTACACAGAAAGTACTACATGAAATAAACCCTCCCATTACACAGAGAGAGTACTGCATGAAATACACGTTACATTACACAGAGAGAGTACTGCTTGAAATACACCCTCACTTTACACAGAAAGTACTGCATGAAATACACCCTCCCATTACACAGAAAGTACTGCATGAAATACACCCTCCCATTACACAGAGAGAGTACTGCATGAAATACACGTCACATTACACAGAGAGAGTACTGCTTGAAATACACCCTCCCATTACACAGAAAGTACTGCATAAAATACACCCTCCCATTACACAGAGAGAGTACTGCATGAAATACATCCTCACATTACACAAAAAATACTGCATGAAATACACCCTCACATTACACAGAAAGTACTGCATGAAATACACCCTCCCATTACACAGAGAGAGTACTGCATGAAATACACCCTCACATTACACAGAAAGAGTACTGCATGAAATACACGTCACATTACACAGAAAGAGTACTGCATGAAATACACGTCACATTACACAGAGAGAGTACTGCATAAAATACACCCTCACATTACACAGAAAGTACTGTATGAAATACAACCTCACATTACACAGAAAGAGTACTGCATGAAATACACCCTCACATTACACAGAAAGAGTACTGCATGAAATACACCCTCCCATTACACAGAAAGTACTGTATGAAATACACCCTCACATTACACAGAGTACTGCATGAAATACACATCAAATTACACAGAAAGTACTGCATGAAATACACCCTCACATTACACAGAAAGAGTACTGCATTAAATACACCCTCACATTACACAGAGAGTACTGCATGAAATACACGTCACATTACACAGAAAGAGTACTGCATGAAATACACGTCACATTACACAGAGAGAGTACTGCATGAAATACACCCTCACATTACACAGAAAGTACTGTATGAAATACAACCTCACATTACACAGGAAGAGTACTGCATAAAATACACCCTCACATTACACAGAAAGAGTACTGCATGAAATATACCCTCACATTACACAGAGAGTACTGCATAAATTACACGTCACATTACACAGAAAGAGTACTGCATGAAATACACGTCACATTACACAGAAAGAGTACTGCATGAAATACACATCACATTACACAGAAAGAGTACTGCATGAAATACACCCTCCCATTACACAGAGAGTACTGCATGAAATACACGTCACATTACACAGAGAGAGTACTGCATGAAATACACGTCACATTACACAGAGAGTACTGCATGAAATACACCCTCACATTACACAGAAAGAGTACTGCATGAAATACACGTCACATTACACAGAAAGAGTACTGCATGAAATACACGTCACATTACACAGAGAGAGTACTGCATGAAATACACCCTCACATTACACAGAAAGAGTACTGCATGAAATACACGTCAGATTACACAGAAAAAGTACTGCATGAAATACACCCTCACATTACACAGAAAGTACCGAGAAAGTACTGCATGAAATACACCCTCACATTACACAGAGAGTACTGCATGAAATACACGTCACATTACACAGAAAGAGTACTGCATGAAATACACGTCACATTACACAGAGAGAGTACTGCATGAAATACACCCTCACATTACACAGAGTACTGCATGAAATACACATCACATTACACAGAAAGTACTGCATGAAATACACCCTCACATTACACAGAAAGAGTACTGCATGAAATACACTCTCACATTATACAGAGAGTACTGCACGAAATACACGTCACATTACACAGAGAGAGTACTGCATGAAATACACCCTCACATTACACAGAGTACTGCATGAAATACACATCACATTTCACAGAAAGTACTGCATGAAATACACCCTCACATTACACAGATAGAGTACTGCATGAAATACACCCTCACATTACACAGAGAGTACTGCATGAAATACACGTCACATTACACAGAAAGAGTACTGCATGAAATACACGTCACATTACACAGAAAGAGTACTGCATGAAATACACGTCACATTACACAGAAAGTACTGTATGAAATACAACCTCACATTACACAGAAAGAGTACTGCATGAAATACACCCTCCCATTACACAGAAAGTACTGCATGAAATACACCCTCCCATTACACAGAGAGAGTACTGCATGAAATACACCCTCCCATTACACAGAGAGAGTACTGCATGAAATAGACCCTCCCATTACACAGAAAGAGTACTGCATGAAATACACCCTCACATTGCACAGAAAGAGTACTGCATGAAATACACCCTCCCATTACACAGAAAGTACTGTATGAAATACACCCTCACATTACACAGGAAGAGTACTGCATGAAATACACCCTCCCATTACACAGAAAGTACTGTATGAAATACACCCTCACATTACACAGAAAGAGTACTGCATGAAATACACGTCACATAACACAGAGAGAGTACTGCATGAAATACACCCTCACATTACACAGAAAGTACTGCATGAAATACACCCTCCCATTACACACAGAGTACTGCATGAAATACACCCTCCCATTACACACAGAGTACTGCATGAAATACACGTCACATTACACAGAGGGAGTACTGCATGAAATACACGTCACCTTACACAGAGAGAGTACTGCATGAAATACACCCTCCCATTACACAGAAAGTACTGCATGAAATACACCCTCCCATTACACAGAAAGTACTGCATAAAATACACCATCCCATTACACACAGAGTACTGCATGAAATACACGTCACAATACACAGACACGTCACCTTACACAGAGAGAGTACTGCATGAAATACACCCTCCCATTACACAGAAAGTACTGCATGAAATACACCCTCCCATTACACAGAAAGTACTGCATGAAATACACCCTCCCATTACACAGAGAGTACTGCATGAAATACACGTCACATTACACAGAGAGAGTACTGCATGAAATACACCCTCACATTACACAGAGAGAGTACTGCATGAAATACACGTCACATTACACAGGGAGAGTACTGCATGAAATACACCCTCACATTACACGGAGAGAGTACTGCATGAAATACACCCTCACATTACACAGAAAGTACTGCATGAAATACACCCTCACATTACACAGAAAGTACTGCATGAAATACACCGTCCCATTACACAGAAAGAGTACTGCATGAAATACACGTCACATTACACAGAAAGAGTACTGCATGAAATACACATCACATTACACAGAGAGAGTACTGCATGAAATACACATCACATTACACAGAAAGTACTTCATGAAATACACCCTCAAATTATACAGAGAGTACTGGATGAAATACACGTCACATTACACAGAGAGAGTACTGCTTGAAATACACCCTCACATTACACAGAAAGTACTGAATGAAATACACCCTCCCATTACACAGAAAGTACTGCATGAAATACACCCTCCCATTACACAGAGAGAGTACTGCATGAAATACACCCTCCCATTACACAGAGAGAGTACTGCATGAAATACACCCTCCCATTACACAGAAAGTACTGCATGAAATACACCCTCCCATTACACAGATAGAGTACTCTATGAAATACACCCTCACATTACACAGAAAGAATACTGCATGAAATACACATGAAATACAGAGAGTACTGCATGAAATACACCCTCCCATTACACAGAAAGTACTGCATGAAATACACCCTCCCATTACACAGATAGAGTACTCTATGAAATACACCCTCACATTACACAGAAAGAATACTGCATGAAATACACCCTCACATTACACAGAAAGAGTACTGCATGAAATACACGTCACATTACACAGAAAGAGTACTGCATGAAATACACGTCACATTACACAGAGAGAGTACTGCATGAAATACACCCTCACATTACACAGAGTACTGCATGAAATACACATCACATTACACAGAAAGTACTGCATGAAATACACCCTCACATTACACGGATAGAGTACTGCATGAAATACACCCTCACATTACACAGATAATACTGCATGAAATACACGTCACATTACACAGAAAGAGTACTGCATGAAATACACGTCACATTACACAGAGAGAGTACTGCATGAAATACACCCTCACATTACACAGAAAGTACTGCATGAAATACACCCTCCCATTACACACAGAGTACTGCATGAAATACACCCTCCCATTACACACAGAGTACTGCATGAAATACACGTCACATTACACAGAGGGAGTACTGCATGAAATACACGTCACCTTACACAGAGAGAGTACTGCATGAAATACACCCTCCCATTACACAGAAAGTACTGCATGAAATACACCCTCCCATTACACAGAAAGAGTACTGCATGAAATACACGTCACATTACACAGAAAGAGTACTGCATGAAATACACGTCACATTACACAGAGAGAGTACTGCATGAAATACACCCTCACATTACACAGAAAGAGTACTGCATGAAATACACGTCAGATTACACAGAAAAAGTACTGCATGAAATACACCCTCACATTACACAGAAAGTACCGAGAAAGTACTGCATGAAATACACCCTCACATTACACAGAGAGTACTGCATGAAATACACGTCACATTACACAGAAAGAGTACTGCATGAAATACACGTCACATTACACAGAGAGAGTACTGCATGAAATACACCCTCACATTACACAGAGTACTGCATGAAATACACATCACATTACACAGAAAGTACTGCATGAAATACACCCTCACATTACACAGAAAGAGTACTGCATGAAATACACTCTCACATTATACAGAGAGTACTGCACGAAATACACGTCACATTACACAGAGAGAGTACTGCATGAAATACACCCTCACATTACACAGAGTACTGCATGAAATACACATCACATTTCACAGAAAGTACTGCATGAAATACACCCTCACATTACACAGATAGAGTACTGCATGAAATACACCCTCACATTACACAGAGAGTACTGCATGAAATACACGTCACATTACACAGAAAGAGTACTGCATGAAATACACGTCACATTACACAGAAAGAGTACTGCATGAAATACACGTCACATTACACAGAAAGTACTGTATGAAATACAACCTCACATTACACAGAAAGAGTACTGCATGAAATACACCCTCCCATTACACAGAAAGTACTGCATGAAATACACCCTCCCATTACACAGAGAGAGTACTGCATGAAATACACCCTCCCATTACACAGAGAGAGTACTGCATGAAATAGACCCTCCCATTACACAGAAAGAGTACTGCATGAAATACACCCTCACATTGCACAGAAAGAGTACTGCATGAAATACACCCTCCCATTACACAGAAAGTACTGTATGAAATACACCCTCACATTACACAGGAAGAGTACTGCATGAAATACACCCTCCCATTACACAGAAAGTACTGTATGAAATACACCCTCACATTACACAGAAAGAGTACTGCATGAAATACACGTCACATAACACAGAGAGAGTACTGCATGAAATACACCCTCACATTACACAGAAAGTACTGCATGAAATACACCCTCCCATTACACACAGAGTACTGCATGAAATACACCCTCCCATTACACACAGAGTACTGCATGAAATACACGTCACATTACACAGAGGGAGTACTGCATGAAATACACGTCACCTTACACAGAGAGAGTACTGCATGAAATACACCCTCCCATTACACAGAAAGTACTGCATGAAATACACCCTCCCATTACACAGAAAGTACTGCATAAAATACACCATCCCATTACACACAGAGTACTGCATGAAATACACGTCACAATACACAGACACGTCACCTTACACAGAGAGAGTACTGCATGAAATACACCCTCCCATTACACAGAAAGTACTGCATGAAATACACCCTCCCATTACACAGAAAGTACTGCATGAAATACACCCTCCCATTACACAGAGAGTACTGCATGAAATACACGTCACATTACACAGAGAGAGTACTGCATGAAATACACCCTCACATTACACAGAGAGAGTACTGCATGAAATACACGTCACATTACACAGGGAGAGTACTGCATGAAATACACCCTCACATTACACGGAGAGAGTACTGCATGAAATACACCCTCACATTACACAGAAAGTACTGCATGAAATACACCCTCACATTACACAGAAAGTACTGCATGAAATACACCGTCCCATTACACAGAAAGAGTACTGCATGAAATACACGTCACATTACACAGAAAGAGTACTGCATGAAATACACATCACATTACACAGAGAGAGTACTGCATGAAATACACATCACATTACACAGAAAGTACTTCATGAAATACACCCTCAAATTATACAGAGAGTACTGGATGAAATACACGTCACATTACACAGAGAGAGTACTGCTTGAAATACACCCTCACATTACACAGAAAGTACTGAATGAAATACACCCTCCCATTACACAGAAAGTACTGCATGAAATACACCCTCCCATTACACAGAGAGAGTACTGCATGAAATACACCCTCCCATTACACAGAGAGAGTACTGCATGAAATACACCCTCCCATTACACAGAAAGTACTGCATGAAATACACCCTCCCATTACACAGATAGAGTACTCTATGAAATACACCCTCACATTACACAGAAAGAATACTGCATGAAATACACATGAAATACAGAGAGTACTGCATGAAATACACCCTCCCATTACACAGAAAGTACTGCATGAAATACACCCTCCCATTACACAGATAGAGTACTCTATGAAATACACCCTCACATTACACAGAAAGAATACTGCATGAAATACACCCTCACATTACACAGAAAGAGTACTGCATGAAATACACGTCACATTACACAGAAAGAGTACTGCATGAAATACACGTCACATTACACAGAGAGAGTACTGCATGAAATACACCCTCACATTACACAGAGTACTGCATGAAATACACATCACATTACACAGAAAGTACTGCATGAAATACACCCTCACATTACACGGATAGAGTACTGCATGAAATACACCCTCACATTACACAGATAATACTGCATGAAATACACGTCACATTACACAGAAAGAGTACTGCATGAAATACACGTCACATTACACAGAGAGAGTACTGCATGAAATACACCCTCACATTACACAGAAAGTACTGCATGAAATACACCCTCCCATTACACACAGAGTACTGCATGAAATACACCCTCCCATTACACACAGAGTACTGCATGAAATACACGTCACATTACACAGAGGGAGTACTGCATGAAATACACGTCACCTTACACAGAGAGAGTACTGCATGAAATACACCCTCCCATTACACAGAAAGTACTGCATGAAATACACCCTCCCATTACACAGAAAGTACTGCATAAAATACACCATCCCATTACACACAGAGTACTGCATGAAATACACGTCACAATACACAGACACGTCACCTTACACAGAGAGAGTACTGCATGAAATACACCCTCCCATTACACAGAAAGTACTGCATGAAATACACCCTCCCATTACACAGAAAGTACTGCATGAAATACACCCTCCCATTACACAGAGAGTACTGCATGAAATACACGTCACATTACACAGAGAGAGTACTGCATGAAATACACCCTCACATTACACAGAGAGAGTACTGCATGAAATACACGTCACATTACACAGGGAGAGTACTGCATGAAATACACCCTCACATTACACGGAGAGAGTACTGCATGAAATACACCCTCACATTACACAGAAAGTACTGCATGAAATACACCCTCACATTACACAGAAAGTACTGCATGAAATACACCGTCCCATTACACAGAAAGAGTACTGCATGAAATACACGTCACATTACACAGAAAGAGTACTGCATGAAATACACATCACATTACACAGAGAGAGTACTGCATGAAATACACATCACATTACACAGAAAGTACTGCATGAAATACACCCTCAAATTATACAGAGAGTACTGGATGAAATACACGTCACATTACACAGAGAGAGTAGTGCTTGAAATACACCCTCACATTACACAGAAAGTACTGAATGAAATACACCCTCCCATTACACAGAAAGTACTGCATGAAATACACCCTCCCATTACACAGAGAGAGTACTGCATGAAATACACCCTCCCATTACACAGAGAGAGTACTGCATGAAATACACCCTCCCATTACACAGAGAGAGTACTGCATGAAATACACCCTCCCATTACACAGAAAGTACTGCATGAAATACACCCTCCCATTACACAGATAGAGTACTCTATGAAATACACCCTCACATTACACAGAAAGAATACTGCATGAAATACACCCTCACATTACACAGAAAGAGTACTGCATGAAATACACGTCACATTACACAGAAAGAGTACTGCATGAAATACACGTCACATTACACAGAGAGAGTACTGCATGAAATACACCCTCACATTACACAGAGTACTGCATGAAATACACATCACATTACACAGAAAGTACTGCATGAAATACACCCTCACATTACACGGATAGAGTACTGCATGAAATACACCCTCACATTACACAGATAATACTGCATGAAATACACGTCACATTACACAGAAAGAGTACTGCATGAAATACACGTCACATTACACAGAGAGAGTACTGCATGAAATACACCCTCACATTACACAGAAAGTACTGTATGAAATACAACCTCACATTACACAGAAAGAGCACTGCATGAAATACACCCTCCCATTACACAGAAAGTACTGCATGAAATACACCCTCCCATTACACAGAGAGAGTACTGCATGAAATACACCCTCCCATTACACAGAGAGAGTACTGCATGAAATAGACCCTCCCATTACACAGAGAGAGTACTGCATGAAATACACCCTCCCATTACACAGAAAGTACTGCATGAAATACACCCTCCCATTACACAGAGACAGTACTCTATGAAATACACCCTCACATTACACAGAAAGAATACTGCATGAAATACACCCTCACATTACACAGAAAGAGTACTGCATGAAATACACGTCACATTACACAGAAAGAGTACTGCATGAAATACACGTCACATTACACAGAGAGAGTACTGCATGAAATACACCCTCACATTACACAGAGTACTGCATGAAATACACATCACATTACACAGAAAGAGTACTGCATGAAATACACCCTCCCATTACACAGAGAGTACTGCATGAAATACACGTCACATTACACAGAGAGAGTACTGCATGAAATACACGTCACATTACACAGAGAGTACTGCATGAAATACACCCTCACATTACACAGAAAGAGTACTGCATGAAATACACGTCACATTACACAGAAAGAGTACTGCATGAAATACACGTCACATTACACAGAGAGAGTACTGCATGAAATACACCCTCACATTACACAGAAAGAGTACTGCATGAAATACACGTCAGATTACACAGAAAAAGTACTGCATGAAATACACCCTCACATTACACAGAAAGTACCGAGAAAGTACTGCATGAAATACACCCTCACATTACACAGAGAGAGTACTGCATGAAATACACCCTCCCATTACACAGAGAGAGTACTGCATGAAATAGACCCTCCCATTACACAGAGAGAGTACTGCATGAAATACACCCTCCCATTACACAGAAAGTACTGCATGAAATACACCCTCCCATTACACAGAGACAGTACTCTATGAAATACACCCTCACATTACACAGAAAGAATACTGCATGAAATACACCCTCACATTACACAGAAAGAGTACTGCATGAAATACACGTCACATTACACAGAAAGAGTACTGCATGAAATACACGTCACATTACACAGAGAGAGTACTGCATGAAATACACCCTCACATTACACAGAGTACTGCATGAAATACACATCACATTACACAGAAAGAGTACTGCATGAAATACACCCTCCCATTACACAGAGAGTACTGCATGAAATACACGTCACATTACACAGAGAGAGTACTGCATGAAATACACGTCACATTACACAGAGAGTACTGCATGAAATACACCCTCACATTACACAGAAAGAGTACTGCATGAAATACACGTCACATTACACAGAAAGAGTACTGCATGAAATACATGTCACATTACACAGAGAGAGTACTGCATGAAATACACCCTCACATTACACAGAAAGAGTACTGCATGAAATACACGTCAGATTACACAGAAAAAGTACTGCATGAAATACTCCCTCACATTACACAGAAAGTACCGAGAAAGTACTGCATGAAATACACCCTCACATTACACAGAGAGTACTGCATGAAATACACGTCACATTACACAGAAAGAGTACTGCATGAAATACACGTCACATTACACAGAGAGAGTACTGCATGAAATACACCCTCACATTACACAGAGTACTGCATGAAATACACATCACATTACACAGAAAGTACTGCATGAAATACACCCTCACATTACACAGAAAGAGTACTGCATGAAATACACTCTCACATTACACAGAGAGTACTGCACGAAATACACGTCACATTACACAGAGAGAGTACTGCATGAAATACACCCTCACATTACACAGAGTACTGCATGAAATACACATCACATTACACAGAAAGTACTGCATGAAATACACCCTCACATTACACAGAGAGTACTGCATGAAATACACGTCACATTACACAGAAAGAGTACTGCATGAAATACACGTCACATTACACAGAAAGAGTACTGCATGAAATACACGTCACATTACACAGAAAGTACTGTATGAAATACAACCTCACATTACACAGAAAGAGTACTGCATGAAATACACCCTCCCATTACACAGAAAGTACTGCATGAAATACACCCTCCCATTACACAGAGAGAGTACTGCATGAAATACACCCTCCCATTACACAGAGAGAGTACTGCATGAAATAGACCCTCCCATTACACAGAAAGAGTACTGCATGAAATACACCCTCACATTGCACAGAAAGAGTACTGCATGAAATACACCCTCCCATTACACAGAAAGTACTGTATGAAATACACCCTCACATTACACAGGAAGAGTACTGCATGAAATACACCCTCCCATTACACAGAAAGTACTGTATGAAATACACCCTCACATTACACAGAAAGAGTACTGCATGAAATACACGTCACATAACACAGAGAGAGTACTGCATGAAATACACCCTCACATTACACAGAAAGTACTGCATGAAATACACCCTCCCATTACACACAGAGTACTGCATGAAATACACCCTCCCATTACACACAGAGTACTGCATGAAATACACGTCACATTACACAGAGGGAGTACTGCATGAAATACACGTCACCTTACACAGAGAGAGTACTGCATGAAATACACCCTCCCATTACACAGAAAGTACTGCATGAAATACACCCTCCCATTACACAGAAAGTACTGCATAAAATACACCATCCCATTACACACAGAGTACTGCATGAAATACACGTCACAATACACAGACACGTCACCTTACACAGAGAGAGTACTGCATGAAATACACCCTCCCATTACACAGAAAGTACTGCATGAAATACACCCTCCCATTACACAGAGAGAGTACTGCATGAAATACACCCTCACATTACACAGAAAGAGTACTGCATGAAATACACTCTCACATTACACAGAGAGTACTGCACGAAATACACGTCACATTACACAGAGAGAGTACTGCATGAAATACACCCTCACATTACACAGAGTACTGCATGAAATACACATCACATTACACAGAAAGTACTGCATGAAATACACCCTCACATTACACAGAGAGTACTGCATGAAATACACGTCACATTACACAGAAAGAGTACTGCATGAAATACACGTCACATTACACAGAAAGAGTACTGCATGAAATACACGTCACATTACACAGAAAGTACTGTATGAAATACAACCTCACATTACACAGAAAGAGTACTGCATGAAATACACCCTCCCATTACACAGAAAGTACTGCATGAAATACACCCTCCCATTACACAGAGAGAGTACTGCATGAAATACACCCTCCCATTACACAGAGAGAGTACTGCATGAAATAGACCCTCCCATTACACAGAAAGAGTACTGCATGAAATACACCCTCACATTGCACAGAAAGAGTACTGCATGAAATACACCCTCCCATTACACAGAAAGTACTGTATGAAATACACCCTCACATTACACAGGAAGAGTACTGCATGAAATACACCCTCCCATTACACAGAAAGTACTGTATGAAATACACCCTCACATTACACAGAAAGAGTACTGCATGAAATACACGTCACATAACACAGAGAGAGTACTGCATGAAATACACCCTCACATTACACAGAAAGTACTGCATGAAATACACCCTCCCATTACACACAGAGTACTGCATGAAATACACCCTCCCATTACACACAGAGTACTGCATGAAATACACGTCACATTACACAGAGGGAGTACTGCATGAAATACACGTCACCTTACACAGAGAGAGTACTGCATGAAATACACCCTCCCATTACACAGAAAGTACTGCATGAAATACACCCTCCCATTACACAGAAAGTACTGCATAAAATACACCATCCCATTACACACAGAGTACTGCATGAAATACACGTCACAATACACAGACACGTCACCTTACACAGAGAGAGTACTGCATGAAATACACCCTCCCATTACACAGAAAGTACTGCATGAAATACACCCTCCCATTACACAGAGAGAGTACTGCATGAAATACACCCTCACATTACACGGATAGAGTACTGCATGAAATACACCCTCACATTACACAGATAATACTGCATGAAATACACGTCACATTACACAGAAAGAGTACTGCATGAAATACACGTCACATTACACAGAGAGAGTACTGCATGAAATACACCCTCACATTACACAGAAAGTACTGTATGAAATACAACCTCACATTACACAGAAAGAGCACTGCATGAAATACACCCTCCCATTACACAGAAAGTACTGCATGAAATACACCCTCCCATTACACAGAGAGAGTACTGCATGAAATACACCCTCCCATTACACAGAGAGAGTACTGCATGAAATAGACCCTCCCATTACACAGAGAGAGTACTGCATGAAATACACCCTCCCATTACACAGAAAGTACTGCATGAAATACACCCTCCCATTACACAGAGACAGTACTCTATGAAATACACCCTCACATTACACAGAAAGAATACTGCATGACATACACCCTCACATTACACAGAAAGAGTACTGCATGAAATACACGTCACATTACACAGAAAGAGTACTGCATGAAATACACGTCACATTACACAGAGAGAGTACTGCATGAAATACACCCTCACATTACACAGAGTACTGCATGAAATACACATCACATTACACAGAAAGAGTACTGCATGAAATACACCCTCCCATTACACAGAGAGTACTGCATGAAATACACGTCACATTACACAGAGAGAGTACTGCATGAAATACACGTCACATTACACAGAGAGTACTGCATGAAATACACCCTCACATTACACAGAAAGAGTACTGCATGAAATACACGTCACATTACACAGAAAGAGTACTGCATGAAATACACGTCACATTACACAGAGAGAGTACTGCATGAAATACACCCTCACATTACACAGAAAGAGTACTGCATGAAATACACGTCAGATTACACAGAAAAAGTACTGCATGAAATACACCCTCACATTACACAGAAAGTACCGAGAAAGTACTGCATGAAATACACCCTCACATTACACAGAGAGTACTGCATGAAATACACGTCACATTACACAGAAAGAGTACTGCATGAAATACACGTCACATTACACAGAGAGAGTACTGCATGAAATACACCCTCACATTACACAGAGTACTGCATGAAATACACATCACATTACACAGAAAGTACTGCATGAAATACACCCTCACATTACACAGAAAGAGTACTGCATGAAATACACTCTCACATTACACAGAGAGTACTGCACGAAATACACGTCACATTACACAGAGAGAGTACTGCATGAAATACACCCTCACATTACACAGAGTACTGCATGAAATACACATCACATTACACAGAAAGTACTGCATGAAATACACCCTCACATTACACAGAGAGTACTGCATGAAATACACGTCACATTACACAGAAAGAGTACTGCATGAAATACACGTCACATTACACAGAAAGAGTACTGCATGAAATACACGTCACATTACACAGAAAGTACTGTATGAAATACAACCTCACATTACACAGAAAGAGTACTGCATGAAATACACCCTCCCATTACACAGAAAGTACTGCATGAAATACACCCTCCCATTACACAGAGAGAGTACTGCATGAAATACACCCTCCCATTACACAGAGAGAGTACTGCATGAAATAGACCCTCCCATTACACAGAAAGAGTACTGCATGAAATACACCCTCACATTGCACAGAAAGAGTACTGCATGAAATACACCCTCCCATTACACAGAAAGTACTGTATGAAATACACCCTCACATTACACAGGAAGAGTACTGCATGAAATACACCCTCCCATTACACAGAAAGTACTGTATGAAATACACCCTCACATTACACAGAAAGAGTACTGCATGAAATACACGTCACATAACACAGAGAGAGTACTGCATGAAATACACCCTCACATTACACAGAAAGTACTGCATGAAATACACCCTCCCATTACACAGAGAGAGTACTGCATGAAATACACCCTCCCATTACACAGAGAGAGTACTGCATGAAATAGACCCTCCCATTACACAGAAAGAGTACTGCATGAAATACACCCTCACATTGCACAGAAAGAGTACTGCATGAAATACACCCTCCCATTACACAGAAAGTACTGTATGAAATACACCCTCACATTACACAGGAAGAGTACTGCATGAAATACACCCTCCCATTACACAGAAAGTACTGTATGAAATACACCCTCACATTACACAGAAAGAGTACTGCATGAAATACACGTCACATAACACAGAGAGAGTACTGCATGAAATACACCCTCACATTACACAGAAAGTACTGCATGAAATACACCCTCCCATTACACACAGAGTACTGCATGAAATACACCCTCCCATTACACACAGAGTACTGCATGAAATACACGTCACATTACACAGAGGGAGTACTGCATGAAATACACGTCACCTTACACAGAGAGAGTACTGCATGAAATACACCCTCCCATTACACAGAAAGTACTGCATGAAATACACCCTCCCATTACACAGAGAGAGTACTGCATGAAATACACCATCACATTACACGGATAGAGTACTGCATGAAATACACCCTCACATTACACAGATAATACTGCATGAAATACACGTCACATTACACAGAAAGAGTACTGCATGAAATACACGTCACATTACACAGAGAGAGTACTGCATGAAATACACCCTCACATTACACAGAAAGTACTGTATGAAATACAACCTCACATTACACAGAAAGAGCACTGCATGAAATACACCCTCCCATTACACAGAAAGTACTGCATGAAATACACCCTCCCATTACACAGAGAGAGTACTGCATGAAATACACCCTCCCATTACACAGAGAGAGTACTGCATGAAATAGACCCTCCCATTACACAGAGAGAGTACTGCATGAAATACACCCTCCCATTACACAGAAAGTACTGCATGAAATACACCCTCCCATTACACAGAGACAGTACTCTATGAAATACACCCTCACATTACACAGAAAGAATACTGCATGAAATACACCCTCACATTACACAGAAAGAGTACTGCATGAAATACACGTCACATTACACAGAAAGAGTACTGCATGAAATACACGTCACATTACACAGAGAGAGTACTGCATGAAATACACCCTCACATTACACAGAGTACTGCATGAAATACACATCACATTACACAGAAAGAGTACTGCATGAAATACACCCTCCCATTACACAGAGAGTACTGCATGAAATACACGTCACATTACACAGAGAGAGTACTGCATGAAATACACGTCACATTACACAGAGAGTACTGCATGAAATACACCCTCACATTACACAGAAAGAGTACTGCATGAAATACACGTCACATTACACAGAAAGAGTACTGCATGAAATACACGTCACATTACACAGAGAGAGTACTGCATGAAATACACCCTCACATTACACAGAAAGAGTACTGCATGAAATACACGTCAGATTACACAGAAAAAGTACTGCATGAAATACACCCTCACATTACACAGAAAGTACCGAGAAAGTACTGCATGAAATACACCCTCACATTACACAGAGAGTACTGCATGAAATACACGTCACATTACACAGAAAGAGTACTGCATGAAATACACGTCACATTACACAGAGAGAGTACTGCATGAAATACACCCTCACATTACACAGAGTACTGCATGAAATACACATCACATTACACAGAGAGAGTACTGCATGAAATACACCCTCACATTACACAGAGAGAGTACTGCATGAAATACACGTCACATTACACAGGGAGAGTACTGCATGAAATACACCCTCACATTACACGGAGAGAGTACTGCATGAAATACACCCTCACATTACACAGAAAGTACTGCATGAAATACACCCTCACATTACACAGAAAGTACTGCATGAAATACACCGTCCCATTACACAGAAAGAGTACTGCATGAAATACACGTCACATTACACAGAAAGAGTACTGCATGAAATACACATCACATTACACAGAGAGAGTACTGCATGAAATACACATCACATTACACAGAAAGTACTGCATGAAATACACCCTCAAATTATACAGAGAGTACTGGATGAAATACACGTCACATTACACAGAGAGAGTACTGCTTGAAATACACCCTCACATTACACAGAAAGTACTGAATGAAATACACCCTCCCATTACACAGAAAGTACTGCATGAAATACACCCTCCCATTACACAGAGAGAGTACTGCATGAAATACACCCTCCCATTACACAGAGAGAGTACTGCATGAAATACACCCTCCCATTACACAGAGAGAGTACTGCATGAAATACACCCTCCCATTACACAGAAAGTACTGCATGAAATACACCCTCCCATTACACAGATAGAGTACTCTATGAAATACACCCTCACATTACACAGAAAGAATACTGCATGAAATACACCCTCACATTACACAGAAAGAGTACTGCATGAAATACACGTCACATTACACAGAAAGAGTACTGCATGAAATACACGTCACATTACACAGAGAGAGTACTCCATGAAATACACCCTCACATTACACAGAGTACTGCATGAAATACACATCACATTACACAGAAAGTACTGCATGAAATACACCCTCACATTACACGGATAGAGTACTGCATGAAATACACCCTCACATTACACAGATAATACTGCATGAAATACACGTCACATTACACAGAAAGAGTACTGCATGAAATACACGTCACATTACACAGAGAGAGTACTGCATGAAATACACCCTCACATTACACAGAAAGTACTGCATGAAATACACCCTCCCATTACACACAGAGTACTGCATGAAATACACCCTCCCATTACACACAGAGTACTGCATGAAATACACGTCACATTACACAGAGGGAGTACTGCATGAAATACACGTCACCTTACACAGAGAGAGTACTGCATGAAATACACCCTCCCATTACACAGAAAGTACTGCATGAAATACACCCTCCCATTACACAGAAAGTACTGCATAAAATACACCATCCCATTACACACAGAGTACTGCATGAAATACACGTCACAATACACAGACACGTCACCTTACACAGAGAGAGTACTGCATGAAATACACCCTCCCATTACACAGAAAGTACTGCATGAAATACACCCTCCCATTACACAGAAAGTACTGCATGAAATACACCCTCCCATTACACAGAGAGTACTGCATGAAATACACGTCACATTACACAGAGAGAGTACTGCATGAAATACATCCTCACATTACACAGAGAGAGTACTGCATGAAATACACGTCACATTACACAGGGAGAGTACTGCATGAAATACACCCTCACATTACACGGAGAGAGTACTGCATGAAATACACCCTCACATTACACAGAAAGTACTGCATGAAATACACCCTCACATTACACAGAAAGTACTGCATGAAATACACCGTCCCATTACACAGAAAGAGTACTGCATGAAATACACGTCACATTACACAGAAAGAGTACTGCATGAAATACACATCACATTACACAGAGAGAGTACTGCATGAAATACACATCACATTACACAGAAAGTACTGCATGAAATACACCCTCAAATTATACAGAGAGTACTGGATGAAATACACGTCACATTACACAGAGAGAGTACTGCTTGAAATACACCCTCACATTACACAGAAAGTACTGAATGAAATACACCCTCCAGTTACACAGAAAGTACTGCATGAAATACACCCTCCCATTACACAGAGAGAGTACTGCATGAAATACACCCTCCCATTACACAGAGAGAGTACTGCATGAAATACACCCTCCCATTACACAGAGAGAGTACTGCATGAAATACACCCTCCCATTACACAGAAAGTACTGCATGAAATACACCCTCCCATTACACAGATAGAGTACTCTATGAAATACACCCTCACATTACACAGAAAGAATACTGCATGAAATACACCCTCACATTACACAGAAAGAGTACTGCATGAAATACACGTCACATTACACAGAAAGAGTACTGCATGAAATACACGTCACATTACACAGAGAGAGTACTGCATAAAATACACCCTCACATTACACAGAGTACTGCATGAAATACACATCACATTACACAGAAAGTACTGCATGAAATACACCCTCACATTACACAGAAAGAGTACTGCATGAAATACACTCTCACATTACACAGAGAGTACTGCACGAAATACACGTCACATTACACAGAGAGAGTACTGCATGAAATACACCCTCACATTACACAGAGTACTGCATGAAATACACATCACATTACACAGAAAGTACTGCATGAAATACACCCTCACATTACACAGAGAGTACTGCATGAAATACACGTCACATTACACAGAAAGAGTACTGCATGAAATACACGTCACATTACACAGAAAGAGTACTGCATGAAATACACGTCACATTACACAGAAAGTACTGTATGAAATACAACCTCACATTACACAGAAAGAGTACTGCATGAAATACACCCTCCCATTACACAGAAAGTACTGCATGAAATACACCCTCCCATTACACAGAGAGAGTACTGCATGAAATACACCCTCCCATTACACAGAGAGAGTACTGCATGAAATAGACCCTCCCATTACACAGAAAGAGTACTGCATGAAATACACCCTCACATTGCACAGAAAGAGTACTGCATGAAATACACCCTCCCATTACACAGAAAGTACTGTATGAAATACACCCTCACATTACACAGGAAGAGTACTGCATGAAATACACCCTCCCATTACACAGAAAGTACTGTATGAAATACACCCTCACATTACACAGAAAGAGTACTGCATGAAATACACGTCACATAACACAGAGAGAGTACTGCATGAAATACACCCTCACATTACACAGAAAGTACTGCATGAAATACACCCTCCCATTACACAGAGAGAGTACTGCATGAAATACACCCTCCCATTACACAGAGAGAGTACTGCATGAAATAGACCCTCCCATTACACAGAAAGAGTACTGCATGAAATACACCCTCACATTGCACAGAAAGAGTACTGCATGAAATACACCCTCCCATTACACAGAAAGTACTGTATGAAATACACCCTCACATTACACAGGAAGAGTACTGCATGAAATACACCCTCCCATTACACAGAAAGTACTGTATGAAATACACCCTCACATTACACAGAAAGAGTACTGCATGAAATACACGTCACATAACACAGAGAGAGTACTGCATGAAATACACCCTCACATTACACAGAAAGTACTGCATGAAATACACCCTCACATTACACACAGAGTACTGCATGAAATACACCCTCCCATTACACACAGAGTACTGCATGAAATACACGTCACATTACACAGAGGGAGTACTGCATGAAATACACGTCACCTTACACAGAGAGAGTACTGCATGAAATACACCCTCCCATTACACAGAAAGTACTGCATGAAATACACCCTCCCATTACACAGAGAGAGTACTGCATGAAATACACCCTCACATTACACGGATAGAGTACTGCATGAAATACACCCTCACATTACACAGATAATACTGCATGAAATACACGTCACATTACACAGAAAGAGTACTGCATGAAATACACGTCACATTACACAGAGAGAGTACTGCATGAAATACACCCTCACATTACACAGAAAGTACTGTATGAAATACAACCTCACATTACACAGAAAGAGCACTGCATGAAATACACCCTCCCATTACACAGAAAGTACTGCATGAAATACACCCTCCCATTACACAGAGAGAGTACTGCATGAAATACACCCTCCCATTACACAGAGAGAGTACTGCATGAAATAGACCCTCCCATTACACAGAGAGAGTACTGCATGAAATACACCCTCCCATTACACAGAAAGTACTGCATGAAATACACCCTCCCATTACACAGAGACAGTACTCTATGAAATACACCCTCACATTACACAGAAAGAATACTGCATGAAATACACCCTCACATTACACAGAAAGAGTACTGCATGAAATACACGTCACATTACACAGAAAGAGTACTGCATGAAATACACGTCACATTACACAGAGAGAGTACTGCATGAAATACACCCTCACATTACACAGAGTACTGCATGAAATACACATCACATTACACAGAAAGAGTACTGCATGAAATACACCCTCCCATTACACAGAGAGTACTGCATGAAATACACGTCACATTACACAGAGAGAGTACTGCATGAAATACACGTCACATTACACAGAGAGTACTGCATGAAATACACCCTCACATTACACAGAAAGAGTACTGCATGAAATACACGTCACATTACACAGAAAGAGTACTGCATGAAATACACGTCACATTACACAGAGAGAGTACTGCATGAAATACACCCTCACATTACACAGAAAGAGTACTGCATGAAATACACGTCAGATTACACAGAAAAAGTACTGCATGAAATACACCCTCACATTACACAGAAAGTACCGAGAAAGTACTGCATGAAATACACCCTCACATTACACAGAGAGTACTGCATGAAATACACGTCACATTACACAGAAAGAGTACTGCATGAAATACACGTCACATTACACAGAGAGAGTACTGCATGAAATACACCCTCACATTACACAGAGTACTGCATGAAATACACATCACATTACACAGAGAGAGTACTGCATGAAATACACCCTCACATTACACAGAGAGAGTACTGCATGAAATACACGTCACATTACACAGGGAGAGTACTGCATGAAATACACCCTCACATTACACGGAGAGAGTACTGCATGAAATACACCCTCACATTACACAGAAAGTACTGCATGAAATACACCCTCACATTACACAGAAAGTACTGCATGAAATACACCGTCCCATTACACAGAAAGAGTACTGCATGAAATACACGTCACATTACACAGAAAGAGTACTGCATGAAATACACATCACATTACACAGAGAGAGTACTGCATGAAATACACATCACATTACACAGAAAGTACTGCATGAAATACACCCTCAAATTATACAGAGAGTACTGGATGAAATACACGTCACATTACACAGAGAGAGTACTGCTTGAAATACACCCTCACATTACACAGAAAGTACTGAATGAAATACACCCTCCCATTACACAGAAAGTACTGCATGAAATACACCCTCCCATTACACAGAGAGAGTACTGCATGAAATACACCCTCCCATTACACAGAGAGAGTACTGCATGAAATACACCCTCCCATTACACAGAGAGAGTACTGCATGAAATACACCCTCCCATTACACAGAAAGTACTGCATGAAATACACCCTCCCATTACACAGATAGAGTACTCTATGAAATACACCCTCACATTACACAGAAAGAATACTGCATGAAATACACCCTCACATTACACAGAAAGAGTACTGCATGAAATACACGTCACATTACACAGAAAGAGTACTGCATGAAATACACGTCACATTACACAGAGAGAGTACTGCATGAAATACACCCTCACATTACACAGAGTACTGCATGAAATACACATCACATTACACGGATAGAGTACTGCATGAAATACACCCTCACATTACACAGATAATACTGCATGAAATACACGTCACATTACACAGAAAGAGTACTGCATGAAATACACGTCACATTACACAGAGAGAGTACTGCATGAAATACACCCTCACATTACACAGAAAGTACTGCATGAAATACACCCTCCCATTACACACAGAGTACTGCATGAAATACACCCTCCCATTACACACAGAGTACTGCATGAAATACACGTCACATTACACAGAGGGAGTACTGCATGAAATACACGTCACCTTACACAGAGAGAGTACTGCATGAAATACACCCTCCCATTACACAGAAAGTACTGCATGAAATACACCCTCCCATTACACAGAAAGTACTGCATAAAATACACCATCCCATTACACACAGAGTACTGCATGAAATACACGTCACAATACACAGACACGTCACCTTACACAGAGAGAGTACTGCATGAAATACACCCTCCCATTACACAGAAAGTACTGCATGAAATACACCCTCCCATTACACAGAAAGTACTGCATGAAATACACCCTCCCATTACACAGAGAGTACTGCATGAAATACACGTCACATTACACAGAGAGAGTACTGCATGAAATACACCCTCACATTACACAGAGAGAGTACTGCATGAAATACACGTCACATTACACAGGGAGAGTACTGCATGAAATACACCCTCACATTACACGGAGAGAGTACTGCATGAAATACACCCTCACATTACACAGAAAGTACTGCATGAAATACACCCTCACATTACACAGAAAGTACTGCATGAAATACACCGTCCCATTACACAGAAAGAGTACTGCATGAAATACACGTCACATTACACAGAAAGAGTACTGCATGAAATACACATCACATTACACAGAGAGAGTACTGCATGAAATACACATCACATTACACAGAAAGTACTGCATGAAATACACCCTCAAATTATACAGAGAGTACTGGATGAAATACACGTCACATTACACAGAGAGAGTACTGCTTGAAATACACCCTCACATTACACAGAAAGTACTGAATGAAATACACCCTCCCATTACACAGAAAGTACTGCATGAAATACACCCTCCCATTACACAGAGAGAGTACTGCATGAAATACACCCTCCCATTACACAGAGAGAGTACTGCATGAAATACACCCTCCCATTACACAGAGAGAGTACTGCATGAAATACACCCTCCCATTACACAGAAAGTACTGCATGAAATACACCCTCCCATTACACAGATAGAGTACTCTATGAAATACACCCTCACATTACACAGAAAGAATACTGCATGAAATACACCCTCACATTACACAGAAAGAGTACTGCATGAAATACACGTCACATTACACAGAAAGAGTACTGCATGAAATACACGTCACATTACACAGAGAGAGTACTGCATGAAATACACCCTCACATTACACAGAGTACTGCATGAAATACACATCACATTACACAGAAAGTACTGCATGAAATACACCCTCACATTACACGGATAGAGTACTGCATGAAATACACCCTCACATTACACAGATAATACTGCATGAAATACACGTCACATTACACAGAAAGAGTACTGCATGAAATACACGTCACATTACACAGAGAGAGTACTGCATGAAATACACCCTCACATTACACAGAAAGTACTGTATGAAATACAACCTCACATTACACAGAAAGAGCACTGGATGAAATACACCCTCCCATTACACAGAAAGTACTGCATGAAATACACCCTCCCATTACACAGAGAGAGTACTGCATGAAATACACCCTCCCATTACACAGAGAGAGTACTGCATGAAATAGACCCTCCCATTACACAGAGAGAGTACTGCATGAAATACACCCTCCCATTACACAGAAAGTACTGCATGAAATACACCCTCCCATTACACAGAGACAGTACTCTATGAAATACACCCTCACATTACACAGAAAGAATACTGCATGAAATACACCCTCACATTACACAGAAAGAGTACTGCATGAAATACACGTCACATTACACAGAAAGAGTACTGCATGAAATACACGTCACATTACACAGAGAGAGTACTGCATGAAATACACCCTCACATTACACAGAGTACTGCATGAAATACACATCACATTACACAGAAAGAGTACTGCATGAAATACACCCTCCCATTACACAGAGAGTACTGCATGAAATACACGTCACATTACACAGAGAGAGTACTGCATGAAATACACGTCACATTACACAGAGAGTACTGCATGAAATACACCCTCACATTACACAGAAAGAGTACTGCATGAAATACACGTCACATTACACAGAAAGAGTACTGCATGAAATACACGTCACATTACACAGAGAGAGTACTGCATGAAATACACCCTCACATTACACAGAAAGAGTACTGCATGAAATACACGTCAGATTACACAGAAAAAGTACTGCATGAAATACACCCTCACATTACACAGAAAGTACCGAGAAAGTACTGCATGAAATACACCCTCACATTACACAGAGAGTACTGCATGAAATACACGTCACATTACACAGAAAGAGTACTGCATGAAATACACGTCACATTACACAGAGAGAGTACTGCATGAAATACACGTCACATTACACAGAGAGAGTACTGCATGAAATACACCCTCACATTACACAGAAAGTACTGCATGAAATACACCCTCCCATTACACACAGAGTACTGCATGAAATACACCCTCCCATTACACACAGAGTACTGCATGAAATACACCCTCACATTACACAGATAATACTGCATGAAATACACGTCACATTACACAGAAAGAGTACTGCATGAAATACACGTCACATTACACAGAGAGAGTACTGCATGAAATACACCCTCACATTACACAGAAAGTACTGCATGAAATACACCCTCCCATTACACACAGAGTACTGCATGAAATACACCCTCCCATTACACACAGAGTACTGCATGAAATACACGTCACATTACACAGAGGGAGTACTGCATGAAATACACGTCACCTTACACAGAGAGAGTACTGCATGAAATACACCCTCCCATTACACAGAAAGTACTGCATGAAATACACCCTCCCATTACACAGAAAGTACTGCATAAAATACACCATCCCATTACACACAGAGTACTGCATGAAATACACGTCACAATACACAGACACGTCACCTTACACAGAGAGAGTACTGCATGAAATACACCCTCCCATTACACAGAAAGTACTGCATGAAATACACCCTCCCATTACACAGAAAGTACTGCATGAAATACACCCTCCCATTACACAGAGAGTACTGCATGAAATACACGTCACATTACACAGAGAGAGTACTGCATGAAATACACCCTCACATTACACAGAGAGAGTACTGCATGAAATACACGTCACATTACACAGGGAGAGTACTGCATGAAATACACCCTCACATTACACGGAGAGAGTACTGCATGAAATACACCCTCACATTACACAGAAAGTACTGCATGAAATACACCCTCACATTACACAGAAAGTACTGCATGAAATACACCGTCCCATTACACAGAAAGAGTACTGCATGAAATACACGTCACATTACACAGAAAGAGTACTGCATGAAATACACATCACATTACACAGAGAGAGTACTGCATGAAATACACATCACATTACACAGAAAGTACTGCATGAAATACACCCTCAAATTATACAGAGAGTACTGGATGAAATACACGTCACATTACACAGAGAGAGTACTGCTTGAAATACACCCTCACATTACACAGAAAGTACTGAATGAAATACACCCTCCCATTACACAGAAAGTACTGCATGAAATACACCCTCCCATTACACAGAGAGAGTACTGCATGAAATACACCCTCCCATTACACAGAGAGAGTACTGCATGAAATACACCCTCCCATTACACAGAGAGAGTACTGCATGAAATACACCCTCCCATTACACAGAAAGTACTGCATGAAATACACCCTCCCATTACACAGATAGAGTACTCTATGAAATACACCCTCACATTACACAGAAAGAATACTGCATGAAATACACCCTCACATTACACAGAAAGAGTACTGCATGAAATACACGTCACATTACACAGAAAGAGTACTGCATGAAATACACGTCACATTACACAGAGAGAGTACTGCATGAAATACACCCTCACATTACACAGAGTACTGCATGAAATACACATCACATTACACAGAAAGTACTGCATGAAATACACCCTCACATTACACAGAAAGAGTACTGCATGAAATACACTCTCACATTACACAGAGAGTACTGCACGAAATACACGTCACATTACACAGAGAGAGTACTGCATGAAATACACCCTCACATTACACAGAGTACTGCATGAAATACACATCACATTACACAGAAAGTACTGCATGAAATACACCCTCACATTACACAGAGAGTACTGCATGAAATACACGTCACATTACACAGAAAGAGTACTGCATGAAATACACGTCACATTACACAGAAAGAGTACTGCATGAAATACACGTCACATTACACAGAAAGTACTGTATGAAATACAACCTCACATTACACAGAAAGAGTACTGCATGAAATACACCCTCCCATTACACAGAAAGTACTGCATGAAATACACCCTCCCATTACACAGAGAGAGTACTGCATGAAATACACCCTCCCATTACACAGAGAGAGTACTGCATGAAATAGACCCTCCCATTACACAGAAAGAGTACTGCATGAAATACACCCTCACATTGCACAGAAAGAGTACTGCATGAAATACACCCTCCCATTACACAGAAAGTACTGTATGAAATACACCCTCACATTACACAGGAAGAGTACTGCATGAAATACACCCTCCCATTACACAGAAAGTACTGTATGAAATACACCCTCACATTACACAGAAAGAGTACTGCATGAAATACACGTCACATAACACAGAGAGAGTACTGCATGAAATACACCCTCACATTACACAGAAAGTACTGCATGAAATACACCCTCCCATTACACAGAGAGAGTACTGCATGAAATACACCCTCCCATTACACAGAGAGAGTACTGCATGAAATAGACCCTCCCATTACACAGAAAGAGTACTGCATGAAATACACCCTCACATTGCACAGAAAGAGTACTGCATGAAATACACCCTCCCATTACACAGAAAGTACTGTATGAAATACACCCTCACATTACACAGGAAGAGTACTGCATGAAATACACCCTCCCATTACACAGAAAGTACTGTATGAAATACACCCTCACATTACACAGAAAGAGTACTGCATGAAATACACGTCACATAACACAGAGAGAGTACTGCATGAAATACACCCTCACATTACACAGAAAGTACTGCATGAAATACACCCTCCCATTACACACAGAGTACTGCATGAAATACACCCTCCCATTACACACAGAGTACTGCATGAAATACACGTCACATTACACAGAGGGAGTACTGCATGAAATACACGTCACCTTACACAGAGAGAGTACTGCATGAAATACACCCTCCCATTACACAGAAAGTACTGCATGAAATACACCCTCCCATTACACAGAGAGAGTACTGCATGAAATACACCCTCACATTACACGGATAGAGTACTGCATGAAATACACCCTCACATTACACAGATAATACTGCATGAAATACACGTCACATTACACAGAAAGAGTACTGCATGAAATACACGTCACATTACACAGAGAGAGTACTGCATGAAATACACCCTCACATTACACAGAAAGTACTGTATGAAATACAACCTCACATTACACAGAAAGAGCACTGCATGAAATACACCCTCCCATTACACAGAAAGTACTGCATGAAATACACCCTCCCATTACACAGAGAGAGTACTGCATGAAATACACCCTCCCATTACACAGAGAGAGTACTGCATGAAATAGACCCTCCCATTACACAGAGAGAGTACTGCATGAAATACACCCTCCCATTACACAGAAAGTACTGCATGAAATACACCCTCCCATTACACAGAGACAGTACTCTATGAAATACACCCTCACATTACACAGAAAGAATACTGCATGAAATACACCCTCACATTACACAGAAAGAGTACTGCATGAAATACACGTCACATTACACAGAAAGAGTACTGCATGAAATACACGTCACATTACACAGAGAGAGTACTGCATGAAATACACCCTCACATTACACAGAGTACTGCATGAAATACACATCACATTACACAGAAAGAGTACTGCATGAAATACACCCTCCCATTACACAGAGAGTACTGCATGAAATACACGTCACATTACACAGAGAGAGTACTGCATGAAATACACGTCACATTACACAGAGAGTACTGCATGAAATACACCCTCACATTACACAGAAAGAGTACTGCATGAAATACACGTCACATTACACAGAAAGAGTACTGCATGAAATACACGTCACATTACACAGAGAGAGTACTGCATGAAATACACCCTCACATTACACAGAAAGAGTACTGCATGAAATACACGTCAGATTACACAGAAAAAGTACTGCATGAAATACACCCTCACATTACACAGAAAGTACCGAGAAAGTACTGCATGAAATACACCCTCACATTACACAGAGAGTACTGCATGAAATACACGTCACATTACACAGAAAGAGTACTGCATGAAATACACGTCACATTACACAGAGAGAGTACTGCATGAAATACACCCTCACATTACACAGAGTACTGCATGAAATACACATCACATTACACAGAGAGAGTACTGCATGAAATACACCCTCACATTACACAGAGAGAGTACTGCATGAAATACACGTCACATTACACAGGGAGAGTACTGCATGAAATACACCCTCACATTACACGGAGAGAGTACTGCATGAAATACACCCTCACATTACACAGAAAGTACTGCATGAAATACACCCTCACATTACACAGAAAGTACTGCATGAAATACACCGTCCCATTACACAGAAAGAGTACTGCATGAAATACACGTCACATTACACAGAAAGAGTACTGCATGAAATACACATCACATTACACAGAGAGAGTACTGCATGAAATACACATCACATTACACAGAAAGTACTGCATGAAATACACCCTCAAATTATACAGAGAGTACTGGATGAAATACACGTCACATTACACAGAGAGAGTACTGCTTGAAATACACCCTCACATTACACAGAAAGTACTGAATGAAATACACCCTCCCATTACACAGAAAGTACTGCATGAAATACACCCTCCCATTACACAGAGAGAGTACTGCATGAAATACACCCTCCCATTACACAGAGAGAGTACTGCATGAAATACACCCTCCCATTACACAGAGAGAGTACTGCATGAAATACACCCTCCCATTACACAGAAAGTACTGCATGAAATACACCCTCCCATTACACAGATAGAGTACTCTATGAAATACACCCTCACATTACACAGAAAGAATACTGCATGAAATACACCCTCACATTACACAGAAAGAGTACTGCATGAAATACACGTCACATTACACAGAAAGAGTACTGCATGAAATACACGTCACATTACACAGAGAGAGTACTGCATGAAATACACCCTCACATTACACAGAGTACTGCATGAAATACACATCACATTACACAGAAAGTACTGCATGAAATACACCCTCACATTACACGGATAGAGTACTGCATGAAATACACCCTCACATTACACAGATAATACTGCATGAAATACACGTCACATTACACAGAAAGAGTACTGCATGAAATACACGTCACATTACACAGAGAGAGTACTGCATGAAATACACCCTCACATTACACAGAAAGTACTGCATGAAATACACCCTCCCATTACACACAGAGTACTGCATGAAATACACCCTCCCATTACACACAGAGTACTGCATGAAATACACGTCACATTACACAGAGGGAGTACTGCATGAAATACACGTCACCTTACACAGAGAGAGTACTGCATGAAATACACCCTCCCATTACACAGAAAGTACTGCATGAAATACACCCTCCCATTACACAGAAAGTACTGCATAAAATACACCATCCCATTACACACAGAGTACTGCATGAAATACACGTCACAATACACAGACACGTCACCTTACACAGAGAGAGTACTGCATGAAATACACCCTCCCATTACACAGAAAGTACTGCATGAAATACACCCTCCCATTACACAGAAAGTACTGCATGAAATACACCCTCCCATTACACAGAGAGTACTGCATGAAATACACGTCACATTACACAGAGAGAGTACTGCATGAAATACACCCTCACATTACACAGAGAGAGTACTGCATGAAATACACGTCACATTACACAGGGAGAGTACTGCATGAAATACACCCTCACATTACACGGAGAGAGTACTGCATGAAATACACCCTCACATTACACAGAAAGTACTGCATGAAATACACCCTCACATTACACAGAAAGTACTGCATGAAATACACCGTCCCATTACACAGAAAGAGTACTGCATGAAATACACGTCACATTACACAGAAAGAGTACTGCATGAAATACACATCACATTACACAGAGAGAGTACTGCATGAAATACACATCACATTACACAGAAAGTACTGCATGAAATACACCCTCAAATTATACAGAGAGTACTGGATGAAATACACGTCACATTACACAGAGAGAGTACTGCTTGAAATACACCCTCACATTACACAGAAAGTACTGAATGAAATACACCCTCCCATTACACAGAAAGTACTGCATGAAATACACCCTCCCATTACACAGAGAGAGTACTGCATGAAATACACCCTCCCATTACACAGAGAGAGTACTGCATGAAATACACCCTCCCATTACACAGAGAGAGTACTGCATGAAATACACCCTCCCATTACACAGAAAGTACTGCATGAAATACACCCTCCCATTACACAGATAGAGTACTCTATGAAATACACCCTCACATTACACAGAAAGAATACTGCATGAAATACACCCTCACATTACACAGAAAGAGTACTGCATGAAATACACGTCACATTACACAGAAAGAGTACTGCATGAAATACACGTCACATTACACAGAGAGAGTACTGCATGAAATACACCCTCACATTACACAGAGTACTGCATGAAATACACATCACATTACACAGAAAGTACTGCATGAAATACACCCTCACATTACACGGATAGAGTACTGCATGAAATACACCCTCACATTACACAGATAATACTGAATGAAATACACGTCACATTACACAGAAAGAGTACTGCATGAAATACACGTCACATTACACAGAGAGAGTACTGCATGAAATACACCCTCACATTACACAGAAAGTACTGTATGAAATACAACCTCACATTACACAGAAAGAGCACTGCATGAAATACACCCTCCCATTACACAGAAAGTACTGCATGAAATACACCCTCCCATTACACAGAGAGAGTACTGCATGAAATACACCCTCCCATTACACAGAGAGAGTACTGCATGAAATAGACCCTCCCATTACACAGAGAGAGTACTGCATGAAATACACCCTCCCATTACACAGAAAGTACTGCATGAAATACACCCTCCCATTACACAGAGACAGTACTCTATGAAATACACCCTCACATTACACAGAAAGAATACTGCATGAAATACACCCTCACATTACACAGAAAGAGTACTGCATGAAATACACGTCACATTACACAGAAAGAGTACTGCATGAAATACACGTCACATTACACAGAGAGAGTACTGCATGAAATACACCCTCACATTACACAGAGTACTGCATGAAATACACATCACATTACACAGAAAGAGTACTGCATGAAATACACCCTCCCATTACACAGAGAGTACTGCATGAAATACACGTCACATTACACAGAGAGAGTACTGCATGAAATACACGTCACATTACACAGAGAGTACTGCATGAAATACACCCTCACATTACACAGAAAGAGTACTGCATGAAATACACGTCACATTACACAGAAAGAGTACTGCATGAAATACACGTCACATTACACAGAGAGAGTACTGCATGAAATACACCCTCACATTACACAGAAAGAGTACTGCATGAAATACACGTCAGATTACACAGAAAAAGTACTGCATGAAATACACCCTCACATTACACAGAAAGTACCGAGAAAGTACTGCATGAAATACACCCTCACATTACACAGAGAGTACTGCATGAAATACACGTCACATTACACAGAAAGAGTACTGCATGAAATACACGTCACATTACACAGAGAGAGTACTGCATGAAATACACCCTCACATTACACAGAGTACTGCATGAAATACACATCACATTACACAGAAAGTACTGCATGAAATACACCCTCACATTACACAGAAAGAGTACTGCATGAAATACACTCTCACATTACACAGAGAGTACTGCACGAAATACACGTCACATTACACAGAGAGAGTACTGCATGAAATACACCCTCACATTACACAGAGTACTGCATGAAATACACATCATATTACACAGAAAGTACTGCATGAAATACACCCTCACATTACACAGAGAGTACTGCATGAAATACACGTCACATTACACAGAAAGAGTACTGCATGAAATACACGTCACATTACACAGAGAGAGTACTGCATGAAATACACCCTCACATTACACAGAAAGTACTGTATGAAATACAACCTCACATTACACAGAAAGAGTACTGCATGAAATACACCCTCCCATTACACAGAAAGTACTGCATGAAATACACCCTCCCATTACACAGAGAGAGTCCTGCATGAAATACACCCTCCCATTACACAGAGAGAGTACTGCATGAAATAGACCCTCCCATTACACAGAGAGAGTACTGCATGAAATACACCCTCCCATTACACAGAAAGTACTGCATGAAATACACCGTCCCATTACACAGAGAGAGTACTGCATGAAATACACCCTCACATTACACAGAGAGAGTACTGCATGAAATACACGTCACATTACACAGAAAGAGTACTGCATGAAATACACGTCACATTACACAGAGAGAGTACTGCATGAAATACACATCACATTACACAGAAAGTACTGCATGAAATACACCCTCAAATTACACAGAGAGTACTGCATGAAATACACTCTCCCATTACACAGAAAGTACTGCATGAAATACACCCTCCCATTACACAGAAAGTACTACATGAAATAAACCCTCCCATTACACAGAGATAGTACTGCATGAAATACACGTCACATTACACAGAGAGAGTACTGCATGAAATACACGTCACATTACACAGAGAGAGTACTGCATGAAATACACATCACATTACACAGAAAGTACTGCATGAAATACACCCTCAAATTACACAGAGAGTACTGCATGAAATACACTCTCCCATTACACAGAAAGTACTGCATGAAATACACCCTCCCATTACACAGAAAGTACTACATGAAATAAACCCTCCCATTACACAGAGATAGTACTGCATGAAATACACCCTCCCATTACACACAGAGTACTGCATGAAATACACGTCACATTACACAGAGGGAGTACTGCATGAAATACACGTCACCTTACACAGAGAGAGTACTGCATGAAATACACCCTCCCATTACACAGAAAGTACTGCATGAAATACACCCTCCCATTACACAGAAAGTACTGCATAAAATACACCATCCCATTACACACAGAGTACTGCATGAAATACACGTCACAATACACAGACACGTCACCTTACACAGAGAGAGTACTGCATGAAATACACCCTCCCATTACACAGAAAGTACTGCATGAAATACACCCTCCCATTACACAGAAAGTACTGCATGAAATACACCCTCCCATTACACAGAGAGTACTGCATGAAATACACGTCACATTACACAGAGAGAGTACTGCATGAAATACACCCTCACATTACACAGAGAGAGTACTGCATGAAATACACGTCACATTACACAGGGAGAGTACTGCATGAAATACACCCTCACATTACACGGAGAGAGTACTGCATGAAATACACCCTCACATTACACAGAAAGTACTGCATGAAATACACCCTCACATTACACAGAAAGTACTGCATGAAATACACCGTCCCATTACACAGAAAGAGTACTGCATGAAATACACGTCACATTACACAGAAAGAGTACTGCATGAAATACACATCACATTACACAGAGAGAGTACTGCATGAAATACACATCACATTACACAGAAAGTACTGCATGAAATACACCCTCAAATTATACAGAGAGTACTGGATGAAATACACGTCACATTACACAGAGAGAGTACTGCTTGAAATACACCCTCACATTACACAGAAAGTACTGCATGAAATACACCCTCCCATTACACAGAAAGTACTGCATGAAATACACCCTCCCATTACACAGAGAGAGTACTGCATGAAATACACCCTCCCATTACACAGAGAGAGTACTGCATGAAATACACCCTCCCATTACACAGAAAGTACTGCATGAAATACACCCTCCCATTACACAGATAGAGTACTCTATGAAATACACCCTCACATTACACAGAAAGAATACTGCATGAAATACACCCTCACATTACACAGAAAGAGTACTGCATGAAATACACGTCACATTACACAGAAAGAGTACTGCATGAAATACACGTCACATTACACAGAGAGAGTACTGCATGAAATACACCCTCACATTACACAGAGTACTGCATGAAATACACATCACATTACACAGAAAGTACTGCATGAAATACACCCTCACATTACACAGAGTACTGCATGAAATACACCCTCACATTACACAGAGAGTACTGCATGAAATACACGTCACATTACACAGAAAGAGTACTGCATGAAATACACGTCACATTACACAGAGAGAGTACTGCATGAAATACACCCTCACATTACACAGAAAGTACTGTATGAAATACAACCTCACATTACACAGAAATAGTACTGCATGAAATACACCCTCCCATTACACAGAAAGTACTGCATGAAATACACCCTCCCATTACACAGAGATAGTACTGCATGAAATACACCCTCACATTACACAAAGAGAGTACTGCATGAAATACACCCTCCCATTACACAGAAAGTACTGCATGAAATACACCCTCCCATTACACAGAGAGAGTACTCTATGAAATACACCCTCACATTACACAGAAATAATACTGCATGAAATACACCCTCACATTACACAGAAAGAGTACTGCATGAAATACACGTCACATTACACAGAAAGAGTACTGCATGAAATACACGTCACATTACACAGAGAGAGTACTGCATGAAATACACCCTCACATTACACAGAGTACTGCATGAAATACACATCACATTACACAGAAAGTACTGCATGAAATACACCCTCACATTACACAGAAAGAGTACTGCATGAAATACACCCTCCCATTACACAGAGAGTACTGCATTAAAATACACGTCACATTACACAGAGAGAGTACTGCATGAAATACACGTCACATTACACAGAGAGTACTGCATGAAATACACCCTCACATCACACGGAAAGAGTACTGCATGAAATACACGTCACATTACACAGAAAGAGTACTGCATGAAATACACGTCACATTACACAGAGAGAGTACTGCATGTAATACACCCTCACATTACACAGAAAGAGTACTGCATGAAATACACCCTCACATCACACAGAAAGAGTACTGCATGAAATACACCCTCACATTACACAGAAATTACCGAGAAAGTACTGCATGAAATACACGTCACATTACACAGAGAGTACTGCATGAAATACACGTCACATTACACAGAGAGAGTACTGCATGAAATACACCCTCACATTACACAGAGTACTGCATGAAATACACATCACATTACACAGAAAGTACTGCATGAAATACACCCTCATATTACACAGAAAGAGTACTTCATGTAATACACTCTCACATTACACAGAGAGTACTGCACGAAATACATGTCACATTACACAGAAAGAGTACTGCATGAAATACACGTCACATTACACAGAGAGAGTACTGCATGAAATACACCCTCACATTACACAGAAAGTACTGTATGAAATACAACCTCACATTACACAGAAAGAGTACTGCATGAAATACACCCTCCCATTACACAGAAAGTACTGCATGAAATACACCCTCCCATTACACAGAGAGAGTACTGCATGAAATAGACCCTCCCATTACACAGAGAGAGTACTGCATGCAATACACCCTCCCATTACACAGAAAGTACTGCATGAAATACACCCTCCCATTACACAGAGAGAGTACTCTATGAAATACACCCTCACATTACACAGAAAGAGTACTGCATGAAATACACGTCACATTACACAGAAAGAGTACTGCATGAAATACACGTCACATTACACAGAGAGAGTACTGCATGAAATACACCCTCACATTACACAGAGTACTGCATGAAATACACATCACATTACACAGAAAGAGTACTGCATGAAATACACCCTCACATTACACAGAAAGAGTACTGCATGAAATACACTCTCACATTACACAGAGTACTGCACGAAATACACGTCACATTACACAGAAAGAGTACTGCATGAAATACACGTCACATTACACAGAGAGAGTACTGCATGAAATACACCCTCACATTACACAGAAAGAGTACTGCATGAAATACACGTCAGATTACACAGAAAGAGTACTGCATGAAATACACCCTCACATTACACAGAAAGTACCGAGAAAGTACTGCATGAAATACACGTCACATTACACAGAGAGTACTGCATGAAATACACGTCACATTACACAGAGAGAGTACTGCATGAAATACACCCTCACATTACACAGAGTACTGCATGAAATACACATCACATTACACAGAAAGTACTGCATGAAATACACCCTCATATTACACAGAAAGAGTACTTCATGTAATACACTCTCACATTACACAGAGAGTACTGCACGAAATACATGTCACATTACACAGAAAGAGTACTGCATGAAATACACGTCACATTACACAGAGAGAGTACTGCATGAAATACACCCTCACATTACACAGAAAGTACTGTATGAAATACAACCTCACATTACACAGAAAGAGTACTGCATGAAATACACCCTCCCATTACACAGAAAGTACTGCATGAAATACACCCTCCCATTACACAGAGAGAGTACTGCATGAAATAGACCCTCCCATTACACAGAGAGAGTACTGCATGAAATACACCCTCCCATTACACAGAAAGTACTGCATGAAATACACCCTCCCATTACACAGAGATAGTACTGCATGAAATACACCCTCACATTACACAAAGAGAGTACTGCATGAAATACACCCTCCCATTACACAGAAAGTACTGCATGAAATACACCCTCCCATTACACAGAGAGAGTACTCTATGAAATACACTCTCACATTACACAGAAATAATACTGCATGAAATACACCCTCACATTACACAGAAAGAGTACTGCATGAAATACACGTCACATTACACAGAAAGAGTACTGCATGAAATACACGTCACATTACACAGAGAGAGTACTGCATGAAATACACCCTCACATTACACAGAGTACTGCATGAAATACACATCACATTACACAGAAAGTACTGCATGAAATACACCCTCACATTACACAGAAAGAGTACTGCATGAAATACACCCTCCCATTACACAGAGAGTACTGCATTAAAATACACGTCACATTACACAGAGAGAGTACTGCATGAAATACACGTCACATTACACAGAGAGTACTGCATGAAATACACCCTCACATCACACGGAAAGAGTACTGCATGAAATACACGTCACATTACACAGAAAGAGTACTGCATGAAATACACGTCACATTACACAGAGAGAGTACTGCATGAAATACACCCTCACATTACACAGAAAGAGTACTGCATGAAATACACGTCAGATTACACAGAAAGAGTACTGCATGAAATACACCCTCACATTACACAGAAAGTACCGAGAAAGTACTGCATGAAATACACGTCACATTACACAGAGAGTACTGCATGAAATACACGTCACATTACACAGAGAGAGTACTGCATGAAATACACCCTCACATTACACAGAGTACTGCATGAAATACACATCACATTACACAGAAAGTACTGCATGAAATACACCCTCATATTACACAGAAAGAGTACTTCATGTAATACACTCTCACATTACACAGAGAGTACTGCACGAAATACATGTCACATTACACAGAAAGAGTACTGCATGAAATACACGTCACATTACACAGAGAGAGTACTGCATGAAATACACCCTCACATTACACAGAAAGTACTGTATGAAATACAACCTCACATTACACAGAAAGAGTACTGCATGAAATACACCCTCCCATTACACAGAAAGTACTGCATGAAATACACCCTCCCATTACACAGAGAGAGTACTGCATGAAATAGACCCTCCCATTACACAGAGAGAGTACTGCATGAAATACACCCTCCCATTACACAGAAAGTACTGCATGAAATACACCCTCCCATTACACAGAGAGAGTACTCTATGAAATACACCCTCACATTACACAGAAAGAGTACTGCATGAAATACACGTCACATTACACAGAAAGAGTACTGCATGAAATACACGTCACATTACACAGAGAGAGTACTGCATGAAATACACCCTCACATTACACAGAGTACTGCATGAAATACACATCACATTACACAGAAAGAGTACTGCATGAAATACACCCTCACATTACACAGAAAGAGTACTGCATGAAATACACTCTCACATTACACAGAGAGTACTGCACGAAATACACGTCACATTACACAGAAAGAGTACTGCATGAAATACACGTCACATTACACAGAGAGAGTACTGCATGAAATACACCCTCACATTACACAGAAAGAGTACTGCATGAAATACACGTCAGATTACACAGAAAGAGTACTGCATGAAATACACCCTCACATTACACAGAAAGTACCGAGAAAGTACTGCATGAAATACACGTCACATTACACAGAGAGTACTGCATGAAATACACGTCACATTACACAGAGAGAGTACTGCATGAAATACACCCTCACATTACACAGAGTACTGCATGAAATACACATCACATTACACAGAAAGTACTGCATGAAATACACCCTCATATTACACAGAAAGAGTACTTCATGTAATACACTCTCACATTACACAGAGAGTACTGCACGAAATACATGTCACATTACACAGAAAGAGTACTGCATGAAATACACGTCACATTACACAGAGAGAGTACTGCATGAAATACACCCTCACATTACACAGAAAGTACTGTATGAAATACAACCTCACATTACACAGAAAGAGTACTGCATGAAATACACCCTCCCATTACACAGAAAGTACTGCATGAAATACACCCTCCCATTACACAGAGAGAGTACTGCATGAAATAGACCCTCCCATTACACAGAGAGAGTACTGCATGAAATACACCCTCCCATTACACAGAAAGTACTGCATGAAATACACCCTCCCATTACACAGAGAGAGTACTCTATGAAATACACCCTCACATTACACAGAAAGAGTACTGCATGAAATACACGTCACATTACACAGAAAGAGTACTGCATGAAATACACGTCACATTACACAGAGAGAGTACTGCATGAAATACACCCTCACATTACACAGAGTACTGCATGAAATACACATCACATTACACAGAAAGAGTACTGCATGAAATACACCCTCACATTACACAGAAAGAGTACTGCATGAAATACACTCTCACATTACACAGAGAGTACTGCACGAAATACACGTCACATTACACAGAGAGAGTACTGCATGAAATACACCCTCACATTACACAGAGTACTGCATGAAATACACATCACATTACACAGAAAGTACTGCATGAAATACACCCTCACATTACACAGATAGAGTACTGCATGAAATACACCCTCACATTACACAGAGAGTACTGCATGAAATACACATCACATTACACAGAAAGAGTACTGCATGAAATACACGTCACATTACACAGAGAGAGTACTGCATGAAATACACCCTCACATTACACAGAAAGTACTGTATGAAATACAACCTCACATTACACAGAAAGAGTACTGCATGAAATACACCCTCCCATTACACAGAAAGTACTGCATGAAATACACCCTCCAATTACACAGAGAGAGTACTGCATGAAATACACCCTCCCATTACACAGAGAGAGTACTGCATGAAATAGACCCTCCCATTACACAGAAAGAGTACTGCATGAAATACATCCTCACATTGCACAGAAAGAGTACTGCATGAAATACACCCTCCCATTACACAGAAAGTACTGTATGAAATACACCCTCACATTACACAGGAAGAGTACTGCATGAAATACACCCTCCCATTACACAGAAAGTACTGTATGAAATACACCCTCACATTACACAGAAAGAGTACTGCATGAAATACACGTCACATAACACAGAGAGAGTACTGCATGAAATACACCCTCACATTACACAGAAAGTACTGCATGAAATACACCCTCCCATTACACACAGAGTACTGCATGAAATACACCCTCCCATTACACACAGAGTACTGCATGAAATACACGTCACATTACACAGAGAGAGTACTGCATGAAATAGACCCTCCCATTACACAGAGAGAGTACTGCATGAAATACACCCTCCCATTACACAGAAAGTACTGCATGAAATACACCCTCCCATTACACAGAGAGAGTACTCTATGAAATACACCCTCACATTACACAGAAAGAGTACTGCATGAAATACACGTCACATTACACAGAAAGAGTACTGCATGAAATACACGTCACATTACACAGAGAGAGTACTGCATGAAATACACCCTCACATTACACAGAGTACTGCATGAAATACACATCACATTACACAGAAAGAGTACTGCATGAAATACACCCTCACATTACACAGAAAGAGTACTGCATGAAATACACTCTCACATTACACAGAGAGTACTGCACGAAATACACGTCACATTACACAGAAAGAGTACTGCATGAAATACACGTCACATTACACAGAGAGAGTACTGCATGAAATACACCCTCACATTACACAGAAAGAGTACTGCATGAAATACACGTCAGATTACACAGAAAGAGTACTGCATGAAATACACCCTCACATTACACAGAAAGTACCGAGAAAGTACTGCATGAAATACACGTCACATTACACAGAGAGTACTGCATGAAATACACGTCACATTACACAGAGAGAGTACTGCATGAAATACACCCTCACATTACACAGAGTACTGCATGAAATACACATCACATTACACAGAAAGTACTGCATGAAATACACCCTCATATTACACAGAAAGAGTACTTCATGTAATACACTCTCACATTACACAGAGAGTACTGCACGAAATACATGTCACATTACACAGAAAGAGTACTGCATGAAATACACGTCACATTACACAGAGAGAGTACTGCATGAAATACACCCTCACATTACACAGAAAGTACTGTATGAAATACAACCTCACATTACACAGAAAGAGTACTGCATGAAATACACCCTCCCATTACACAGAAAGTACTGCATGAAATACACCCTCCCATTACACAGAGAGAGTACTGCATGAAATAGACCCTCCCATTACACAGAGAGAGTACTGCATGAAATACACCCTCCCATTACACAGAAAGTACTGCATGAAATACACCCTCCCATTACACAGAGAGAGTACTCTATGAAATACACCCTCACATTACACAGAAAGAGTACTGCATGAAATACACGTCACATTACACAGAAAGAGTACTGCATGAAATACACGTCACATTACACAGAGAGAGTACTGCATGAAATACACCCTCACATTACACAGAGTACTGCATGAAATACACATCACATTACACAGAAAGAGTACTGCATGAAATACACCCTCACATTACACAGAAAGAGTACTGCATGAAATACACTCTCACATTACACAGAGAGTACTGCACGAAATACACGTCACATTACACAGAGAGAGTACTGCATGAAATACACCCTCACATTACACAGAGTACTGCATGAAATACACATCACATTACACAGAAAGTACTGCATGAAATACACCCTCACATTACACAGATAGAGTACTGCATGAAATACACCCTCACATTACACAGAGAGTACTGCATGAAATACACATCACATTACACAGAAAGAGTACTGCATGAAATACACGTCACATTACACAGAGAGAGTACTGCATGAAATACACCCTCACATTACACAGAAAGTACTGTATGAAATACAACCTCACATTACACAGAAAGAGTACTGCATGAAATACACCCTCCCATTACACAGAAAGTACTGCATGAAATACACCCTCCAATTACACAGAGAGAGTACTGCATGAAATACACCCTCCCATTACACAGAGAGAGTACTGCATGAAATAGACCCTCCCATTACACAGAAAGAGTACTGCATGAAATACATCCTCACATTGCACAGAAAGAGTACTGCATGAAATACACCCTCCCATTACACAGAAAGTACTGTATGAAATACACCCTCACATTACACAGGAAGAGTACTGCATGAAATACACCCTCCCATTACACAGAAAGTACTGTATGAAATACACCCTCACATTACACAGAAAGAGTACTGCATGAAATACACGTCACATAACACAGAGAGAGTACTGCATGAAATACACCCTCACATTACACAGAAAGTACTGCATGAAATACACCCTCCCATTACACACAGAGTACTGCATGAAATACACCCTCCCATTACACACAGAGTACTGCATGAAATACACGTCACATTACACAGAGGGAGTACTGCATGAAATACACGTCACCTTACACAGAGAGAGTACTGCATGAAATACACCCTCCCATTACACAGAAAGTACTGCATGAAATACACCCTCCCATTACACAGAAAGTACTGCATAAAATACACCATCCCATTACACAGAAAGTACTACATGAAATAAACCCTCCCATTACACAGAGAGAGTACTGCATGAAATACACGTCACATTACACAGAGAGAGTACTGCTTGAAATACACCCTCACTTTACACATAAAGTACTGCATGAAATACACCCTCCCATTACACAGAAAGTACTGCATGAAATACACCCTCCCATTACACAGAGAGAGTACTGCATGAAATACACGTCACATTACACAGAAAGTACCGCATGAAATACATGTCACATTACACAGAAAGTACTGCATGAAATACACGTCACATTACACAGAAAGAGTACTGCATGAAATACACGTCACATTACACAGAAAGTACCGCATGAAATACACGTCACATTACACAGAAAGAGTACTGCATGAAATACACGTCACATTACACAGAAAGAGTACTGCATGAAATACACGTCACATTACACAGAAAGAGTACTGCATGAAATACACGTCACATTACACAGAAAGTACTGCATGAAATACACGTCACATTACACAGAAAGTACTGCATGAAATACACCATCACATTACACAGAGAGTACTGCATGAAATACACTCACCCATTACACAGAAAGTACTGCATGAAATACACCCTCCCATTACACAGAAAGTACTACATGAAATAAACCCTCCCATTACACAGAGAGAGTACTGCATAAAATACACGTTACATTACACAGAGAGAGTACTGCTTGAAATACACCCTCACTTTACACAGAAAGTACTGCATGAAATACACCCTCCCATTACACAGAAAGTACTGCATGAAATACACCCTCCCATTACACAGAGAGAGTACTGCATGAAATACACGTCACATTACACAGAGAGAGTACTGCTTGAAATACACCCTCCCATTACACAGAAAGTACTGCATAAAATACACCCTCCCATTACACAGAGAGAGTACTGCATGAAATACATCCTCACATTACACAAAAAATACTGCATGAAATACACCCTCACATTACACAGAAAGTACTGCATGAAATACACCCTCCCATTACACAGAGAGAGTACTGCATGAAATACACCCTCACATTACACAGAAAGAGTACTGCATGAAATACACGTCACATTACACAGAAAGAGTACTGCATGAAATACACGTCACATTACACAGAGAGAGTACTGCATAAAATACACCCTCACATTACACAGAAAGTACTGTATGAAATACAACCTCACATTACACAGAAAGAGTACTGCATGAAATACACCCTCACATTACACAGAAAGAGTACTGCATGAAATACACCCTCCCATTACACAGAAAGTACTGTATGAAATACACCCTCACATTACACAGAGTACTGCATGAAATACACATCAAATTACACAGAAAGTACTGCATGAAATACACCCTCACATTACACAGAAAGAGTACTGCATTAAATACACCCTCACATTACACAGAGAGTACTGCATGAAATACACGTCACATTACACAGAAAGAGTACTGCATGAAATACACGTCACATTACACAGAGAGAGTACTGCATGAAATACACCCTCACATTACACAGAAAGTACTGTATGAAATACAACCTCACATTACACAGGAAGAGTACTGCATAAAATACACCCTCACATTACACAGAAAGAGTACTGCATGAAATATACCCTCACATTACACAGAGAGTACTGCATAAATTACACGTCACATTACACAGAAAGAGTACTGCATGAAATACACGTCACATAACACAGAGAGAGTACTGCATGAAATACACCCTCACATTACACAGAAAGTACTGTATGAAATACACCCTCCCATTACAGAGAAAGTACTGTATGAAATACACCCTCACATTACACAGGAAGAGTACTGCATGAAATACACCCTCACATTACACACAGAGTACTACATGAAATACACGTCACATTACACAGAGAGAGTACTGCATGAAATACACGTCACATTATACAGAAAGAGTACTGCATGAAATACACCCTCACATTACACAGAAAGAGTACTGCATGAAATACACGTCACATTACACAGAAAGAGTACTGCATGAAATACACGTCACATTACACAGAAAGTACTGCATGAAATACACGTCACATTACACAGAAAGTACTGCATGAAATACACCCTCACATTACACCGAGACTACTGCATGAAATACACTCACCCATTACACAGAAAGTACTGCATGAAATACACCCTCCCATTACACAGAAAGTACTACATGAAATAAACCCTCCCATTACACAGAGAGAGTACTGCATGAAATACACGTCACATTACACAGAGAGAGTACTGCTTGAAATACACCCTCACTTTACACAGAAAGTACTTTATGAAATACACCCTCCCATTACACAGAAAGTACTGCATGAAATACACCCTCCCATTACACAGAGAGAGTACTGCATGAAATACACGTCACATTACAGAGAAAGTACCGCATGAAATACATGTCACATTACACAGAAAGTACTGCATGAAATACACGTCACATTACACAGAAAGAGTACTGCATGAAATACACGTCACATTACACAGAAAGTACCGCATGAAATACACGTCACATTACACAGAAAGTACTGCATGAAATACACGTCACATTACACAGAAAGAGTACTGCATGAAATACACGTCACATCACACAGAAAGAGTACTGCATGAAATACACCCTCACATTACACAGAAAGAGTACTGCATGAAATACACGTCACATTACACAGAAAGAGTACTGCATGAAATACACGTCACATTACACAGAAAGAGTACTGCATGAAATACACGTCACATTACACAGAAAGTACTGCATGAAATACACGTCACATTACACCGAAAGTACTGCATGAAATACACCATCACATTACACAGAGAGTACTGCATGAAATACACTCACCCATTACACAGAAAGTACTGCATGAAATACACCCTCCCATTACACAGAAAGTACTACATGAAATAAACCCTCCCATTACACAGAGAGAGTACTGCATGAAATACACGTTACATTACACAGAGAGAGTACTGCTTCAAATACACCCTCACTTTACACAGAAAGTACTGCATGAAATACACCCTCCCATTACACAGAAAGTACTGCATGAAATACACCCTCCCATTACACAGAGAGAGTACTGCATGAAATACACCTCCGATTACACAGAGAGAGTACTGCATGAAATACACCCTCACATTACACAGAAAGAGTACTGCATGAAATACACGTCACATTACACAGAAAGAGTACTGCATGAAATACACGTCACATTACACAGAGAGAGTACTGCATAAAATACACCCTCACATTACACAGAAAGTACTGTATGAAATACAACCTCACATTACACAGAAAGAGTACTGCATGAAATACACCCTCACATTACACAGAAAGAGTACTGCATGAAATACACCCTCCCATTACACAGAAAGTACTGTATGAAATACACCCTCACATTACACAGAGTACTGCATGAAATACACATCAAATTACACAGAAAGTACTGCATGAAATACACCCTCACATTACACAGAAAGAGTACTGCATTAAATACACCCTCACATTACACAGAGAGTACTGCATGAAATACACGTCACATTACACAGAAAGAGTACTGCATGAAATACACGTCACATTACACAGAGAGAGTACTGCATGAAATACACCCTCACATTACACAGAAAGTACTGTATGAAATACAACCTCACATTACACAGAAAGAGTACTGCATGAAATACACGTCACATTACACAGAAAGAGTACTGCATGAAATACACACTCACATTACACAGAAAGAGTACTGCATGAAATACACGTCACATTACACAGAAAGAGTACTGCATGAAATACACGTCACATTACACAGAAAGAGTACTGCATGAAATACACGTCACATTACACAGAAAGTACTGCATGAAATACACCCTCACATTACACAGAGACTACTGCATGAAATACACTCACCCATTACACAGAAAGTACTGCATGAAATACACCCTCCCATTACACAGAAAGTACTACATGAAATAAACCCTCCCATTACACAGAGAGAGTACTGCATGAAATACACGTCACATTACACAGAGAGAGTACTGCTTGAAATACACCCTCACTTTACACAGAAAGTACTTTATGAAATACACCCTCCCATTACACAGAAAGTACTGCATGAAATACACCCTCCCATTACACAGAGAGAGTACTGCATGAAATACACGTCACATTACAGAGAAAGTACCGCATGAAATACATGTCACATTACACAGAAAGTACTGCATGAAATACACGTCACATTACACAGAAAGAGTACTGCATGAAATACACGTCACATTACACAGAAAGTACCGCATGAAATACACGTCACATTACACAGAAAGTACTGCATGAAATACACGTCACATTACACAGAAAGAGTACTGCATGAAATACACGTCACATCACACAGAAAGAGTACTGCATGAAATACACCCTCACATTACACAGAAAGAGTACTGCATGAAATACACGTCACATTACACAGAAAGAGTACTGCATGAAATACACGTCACATTACACAGAAAGAGTACTGCATGAAATACACGTCACATTACACAGAAAGTACTGCATGAAATACACGTCACATTACACCGAAAGTACTGCATGAAATACACCATCACATTACACAGAGAGTACTGCATGAAATACACTCACCCATTACACAGAAAGTACTGCATGAAATACACCCTCCCATTACACAGAAAGTACTACATGAAATAAACCCTCCCATTACACAGAGAGAGTACTGCATGAAATACACGTTACATTACACAGAGAGAGTACTGCTTCAAATACACCCTCACTTTACACAGAAAGTACTGCATGAAATACACCCTCCCATTACACAGAAAGTACTGCATGAAATACACCCTCCCATTACACAGAGAGAGTACTGCATGAAATACACCTCCCATTACACAGAGAGAGTACTGCATGAAATACACCCTCACATTACACAGAAAGAGTACTGCATGAAATACACGTCACATTACACAGAAAGAGTACTGCATGAAATACACGTCACATTACACAGAGAGAGTACTGCATAAAATACACCCTCACATTACACAGAAAGTACTGTATGAAATACAACCTCACATTACACAGAAAGAGTACTGCATGAAATACACCCTCACATTACACAGAAAGAGTACTGCATGAAATACACCCTCCCATTACACAGAAAGTACTGTATGAAATACACCCTCACATTACACAGAGTACTGCATGAAATACACATCAAATTACACAGAAAGTACTGCATGAAATACACCCTCACATTACACAGAAAGAGTACTGCATTAAATACACCCTCACATTACACAGAGAGTACTGCATGAAATACACGTCACATTACACAGAAAGAGTACTGCATGAAATACACGTCACATTACACAGAGAGAGTACTGCATGAAATACACCCTCACATTACACAGAAAGTACTGTATGAAATACAACCTCACATTACACAGAAAGAGTACTGCATGAAATACACGTCACATTACACAGAAAGAGTACTGCATGAAATACACACTCACATTACACAGAAAGAGTACTGCATGAAATACACGTCACATTACACAGAAAGAGTACTGCATGAAATACACGTCACATTACACAGAAAGAGTACTGCATGAAATACACGTCACATTACACAGAAAGTACTGCATGAAATACACGTCACATTACACAGAAAGTACTGCATGAAATACACCATCACATTACACAGAGAGTACTGCATGAAATACACTCACCCATTACACAGAAAGTACTGCATGAAATACACCCTCCCATTACACAGAAAGTACTACATGAAATAAACCCTCCCATTACACAGAGAGAGTACTGCATGAAATACACGTCACATTACACAGAGAGAGTACTGCTTGAAATACACCCTCCCATTACACAGAAAGTACTGCATAAAATACACCCTCCCATTACACAGAGAGAGTACTGCATGAAATACATCCTCACATTACACAAAAAATACTGCTTAAAATACACCCTCCCATTACACAGAAAGTACTGCATAAAATACACCCTCCCATTACACAGAAAGTACTGCATGAAATACACGTCACATTACACCGAAAGTACTGCATGAAATACACCATCACATTACACAGAGAGTACTGCATGAAATACACTCACCCATTACACAGAAAGTACTGCATGAAATACACCCTCCCATTACACAGAAAGTACTACATGAAATAAACCCTCCCATTACACAGAGAGAGTACTGCATGAAATACACGTTACATTACACAGAGAGAGTACTGCTTCAAATACACCCTCACTTTACACAGAAAGTACTGCATGAAATACACCCTCCCATTACACAGAAAGTACTGCATGAAATACACCCTCCCATTACACAGAGAGAGTACTGCATGAAATACACCTCCGATTACACAGAGAGAGTACTGCATGAAATACACCCTCACATTACACAGAAAGAGTACTGCATGAAATACACGTCACATTACACAGAAAGAGTACTGCATGAAATACACGTCACATTACACAGAGAGAGTACTGCATAAAATACACCCTCACATTACACAGAAAGTACTGTATGAAATACAACCTCACATTACACAGAAAGAGTACTGCATGAAATACACCCTCACATTACACAGAAAGAGTACTGCATGAAATACACCCTCCCATTACACAGAAAGTACTGTATGAAATACACCCTCACATTACACAGAGTACTGCATGAAATACACATCAAATTACACAGAAAGTACTGCATGAAATACACCCTCACATTACACAGAAAGAGTACTGCATTAAATACACCCTCACATTACACAGAGAGTACTGCATGAAATACACGTCACATTACACAGAAAGAGTACTGCATGAAATACACGTCACATTACACAGAGAGAGTACTGCATGAAATACACCCTCACATTACACAGAAAGTACTGTATGAAATACAACCTCACATTACACAGAAAGAGTACTGCATGAAATACACGTCACATTACACAGAAAGAGTACTGCATGAAATACACACTCACATTACACAGAAAGAGTACTGCATGAAATACACGTCACATTACACAGAAAGAGTACTGCATGAAATACACGTCACATTACACAGAAAGAGTACTGCATGAAATACACGTCACATTACACAGAAAGTACTGCATGAAATACACCCTCACATTACACAGAGACTACTGCATGAAATACACTCACCCATTACACAGAAAGTACTGCATGAAATACACCCTCCCATTACACAGAAAGTACTACATGAAATAAACCCTCCCATTACACAGAGAGAGTACTGCATGAAATACACGTCACATTACACAGAGAGAGTACTGCTTGAAATACACCCTCACTTTACACAGAAAGTACTTTATGAAATACACCCTCCCATTACACAGAAAGTACTGCATGAAATACACCCTCCCATTACACAGAGAGAGTACTGCATGAAATACACGTCACATTACAGAGAAAGTACCGCATGAAATACATGTCACATTACACAGAAAGTACTGCATGAAATACACGTCACATTACACAGAAAGAGTACTGCATGAAATACACGTCACATTACACAGAAAGTACCGCATGAAATACACGTCACATTACACAGAAAGTACTGCATGAAATACACGTCACATTACACAGAAAGAGTACTGCATGAAATACACGTCACATCACACAGAAAGAGTACTGCATGAAATACACCCTCACATTACACAGAAAGAGTACTGCATGAAATACACGTCACATTACACAGAAAGAGTACTGCATGAAATACACGTCACATTACACAGAAAGAGTACTGCATGAAATACACGTCACATTACACAGAAAGTACTGCATGAAATACACGTCACATTACACCGAAAGTACTGCATGAAATACACCATCACATTACACAGAGAGTACTGCATGAAATACACTCACCCATTACACAGAAAGTACTGCATGAAATACACCCTCCCATTACACAGAAAGTACTACATGAAATAAACCCTCCCATTACACAGAGAGAGTACTGCATGAAATACACGTTACATTACACAGAGAGAGTACTGCTTCAAATACACCCTCACTTTACACAGAAAGTACTGCATGAAATACACCCTCCCATTACACAGAAAGTACTGCATGAAATACACCCTCCCATTACACAGAGAGAGTACTGCATGAAATACACCTCCCATTACACAGAGAGAGTACTGCATGAAATACACCCTCACATTACACAGAAAGAGTACTGCATGAAATACACGTCACATTACACAGAAAGAGTACTGCATGAAATACACGTCACATTACACAGAGAGAGTACTGCATAAAATACACCCTCACATTACACAGAAAGTACTGTATGAAATACAACCTCACATTACACAGAAAGAGTACTGCATGAAATACACCCTCACATTACACAGAAAGAGTACTGCATGAAATACACCCTCCCATTACACAGAAAGTACTGTATGAAATACACCCTCACATTACACAGAGTACTGCATGAAATACACATCAAATTACACAGAAAGTACTGCATGAAATACACCCTCACATTACACAGAAAGAGTACTGCATTAAATACACCCTCACATTACACAGAGAGTACTGCATGAAATACACGTCACATTACACAGAAAGAGTACTGCATGAAATACACGTCACATTACACAGAGAGAGTACTGCATGAAATACACCCTCACATTACACAGAAAGTACTGTATGAAATACAACCTCACATTACACAGAAAGAGTACTGCATGAAATACACGTCACATTACACAGAAAGAGTACTGCATGAAATACACACTCACATTACACAGAAAGAGTACTGCATGAAATACACGTCACATTACACAGAAAGAGTACTGCATGAAATACACGTCACATTACACAGAAAGAGTACTGCATGAAATACACGTCACATTACACAGAAAGTACTGCATGAAATACACGTCACATTACACAGAAAGTACTGCATGAAATACACCATCACATTACACAGAGAGTACTGCATGAAATACACTCACCCATTACACAGAAAGTACTGCATGAAATACACCCTCCCATTACACAGAAAGTACTACATGAAATAAACCCTCCCATTACACAGAGAGAGTACTGCATGAAATACACGTCACATTACACAGAGAGAGTACTGCTTGAAATACACCCTCCCATTACACAGAAAGTACTGCATAAAATACACCCTCCCATTACACAGAGAGAGTACTGCATGAAATACATCCTCACATTACACAAAAAATACTGCTTAAAATACACCCTCCCATTACACAGAAAGTACTGCATAAAATACACCCTCCCATTACACAGAAAGTACTGCATGAAATACACGTCACATTACACCGAAAGTACTGCATGAAATACACCATCACATTACACAGAGAGTACTGCATGAAATACACTCACCCATTACACAGAAAGTACTGCATGAAATACACCCTCCCATTACACAGAAAGTACTACATGAAATAAACCCTCCCATTACACAGAGAGAGTACTGCATGAAATACACGTTACATTACACAGAGAGAGTACTGCTTCAAATACACCCTCACTTTACACAGAAAGTACTGCATGAAATACACCCTCCCATTACACAGAAAGTACTGCATGAAATACACCCTCACATTACACAGAGAGAGTACTGCATGAAATACACCTCCCATTACACAGAGAGAGTACTGCATGAAATACACCCTCACATTACACAGAAAGAGTACTGCATGAAATACACGTCACATTACACAGAAAGAGTACTGCATGAAATACACGTCACATTACACAGAGAGAGTACTGCATAAAATACACCCTCACATTACACAGAAAGTACTGTATGAAATACAACCTCACATTACACAGAAAGAGTACTGCATGAAATACACCCTCACATTACACAGAAAGAGTACTGCATGAAATACACCCTCCCATTACACAGAAAGTACTGTATGAAATACACCCTCACATTACACAGAGTACTGCATGAAATACACATTAAATTACACAGAAAGTACTGCATGAAATACACCCTCACATTACACAGAAAGAGTACTGCATTAAATACACCCTCACATTACACAGAGAGTACTGCATGAAATACACGTCACATTACACAGAAAGAGTACTGCATGAAATACACGTCACATTACACAGAGAGAGTACTGCATGAAATACACCCTCACATTACACAGAAAGTACTGTATGAAATACAACCTCACATTACACAGAAAGAGTACTGCATGAAATACACGTCACATTACACAGAAAGAGTACTGCATGAAATACACACTCACATTACACAGAAAGAGTACTGCATGAAATACACGTCACATTACACAGAAAGAGTACTGCATGAAATACACGTCACATTACACAGAAAGAGTACTGCATGAAATACACGTCACATTACACAGAAAGTACTGCATGAAATACACGTCACATTACACAGAAAGTACTGCATGAAATACACCATCACATTACACAGAGAGTACTGCATGAAATACACTCACCCATTACACAGAAAGTACTGCATGAAATACACCCTCCCATTACACAGAAAGTACTACATGAAATAAACCCTCCCATTACACAGAGAGAGTACTGCATGAAATACACGTCACATTACACAGAGAGAGTACTGCTTGAAATACACCCTCCCATTACACAGAAAGTACTGCATAAAATACACCCTCCCATTACACAGAGAGAGTACTGCATGAAATACATCCTCACATTACACAAAAAATACTGCATGAAATACACCCTCACATTACACAGAAAGTACTGCATGAAATACACCCTCCCATTACACAGAGAGAGTACTGCATGAAATACACCCTCACATTACACAGAAAGAGTACTGCATGAAATACACGTCACATTACACAGAAAGAGTACTGCATGAAATACACGTCACATTACACAGAGAGAGTACTGCATAAAATACACCCTCACATTACACAGAAAGTACTGTATGAAATACAACCTCACATTACACAGAAAGAGTACTGCATGAAATACACCCTCACATTACACAGAAAGAGTACTGCATGAAATACACCCTCCCATTACACAGAAAGTACTGTATGAAATACACCCTCACATTACACAGAGTACTGCATGAAATACACATCAAATTACACAGAAAGTACTGCATGAAATACACCCTCACATTACACAGAAAGAGTACTGCATTAAATACACCCTCACATTACACAGAGAGTACTGCATGAAATACACGTCACATTACACAGAAAGAGTACTGCATGAAATACACGTCACATTACACAGAGAGAGTACTGCATGAAATACACCCTCACATTACACAGAAAGTACTGTATGAAATACAACCTCACATTACACAGGAAGAGTACTGCATAAAATACACCCTCACATTACACAGAAAGAGTACTGCATGAAATATACCCTCACATTACACAGAGAGTACTGCATAAATTACACGTCACATTACACAGAAAGAGTACTGCATGAAATACACGTCACATAACACAGAGAGAGTACTGCATGAAATACACCCTCACATTACACAGAAAGTACTGTATGAAATACACCCTCCCATTACAGAGAAAGTACTGTATGAAATACACCCTCACATTACACAGGAAGATTACTGCATGAAATACACCCTCACATTACACACAGAGTACTACATGAAATACACGTCACATTACACAGAGAGAGTACTGCATGAAATACACGTCACATTATACAGAAAGAGTACTGCATGAAATACACCCTCACATTACACAGAAAGAGTACTGCATGAAATACACGTCACATTACACAGAAAGAGTACTGCATGAAATACACGTCACATTACACAGAAAGTACTGCATGAAATACACGTCACATTACACAGAAAGTACTGCATGAAATACACCCTCACATTACACAGAGACTACTGCATGAAATACACTCACCCATTACACAGAAAGTACTGCATGAAATACACCCTCCCATTACACAGAAAGTACTACATGAAATAAACCCTCCCATTACACAGAGAGAGTACTGCATGAAATACACGTCACATTACACAGAGAGAGTACTGCTTGAAATACACCCTCACTTTACACAGAAAGTACTTTATGAAATACACCCTCCCATTACACAGAAAGTACTGCATGAAATACACCCTCCCATTACACAGAGAGAGTACTGCATGAAATACACGTCACATTACAGAGAAAGTACCGCATGAAATACATGTCACATTACACAGAAAGTACTGCATGAAATACACGTCACATTACACAGAAAGAGTACTGCATGAAATACACGTCACATTACACAGAAAGTACCGCATGAAATACACGTCACATTACACAGAAAGTACTGCATGAAATACACGTCACATTACACAGAAAGAGTACTGCATGAAATACACGTCACATCACACAGAAAGAGTACTGCATGAAATACATCCTCACATTACACAGAAAGAGTACTGCATGAAATACACGTCACATTACACAGAAAGAGTACTGCATGAAATACACGTCACATTACACAGAAAGAGTACTGCATGAAATACACGTCACATTACACAGAAAGTACTGCATGAAATACACGTCACATTACACCGAAAGTACTGCATGAAATACACCATCACATTACACAGAGAGTACTGCATGAAATACACTCACCCATTACACAGAAAGTACTGCATGAAATACACCCTCCCATTACACAGAAAGTACTACATGAAATAAACCCTCCCATTACACAGAGAGAGTACTGCATGAAATACACGTTACATTACACAGAGAGAGTACTGCTTCAAATACACCCTCACTTTACACAGAAAGTACTGCATGAAATACACCCTCCCATTACACAGAAAGTACTGCATGAAATACACCCTCCCATTACACAGAGAGAGTACTGCATGAAATACACCTCCCATTACACAGAGAGAGTACTGCATGAAATACACCCTCACATTACACAGAAAGAGTACTGCATGAAATACACGTCACATTACACAGAAAGAGTACTGCATGAAATACACGTCACATTACACAGAGAGAGTACTGCATAAAATACACCCTCACATTACACAGAAAGTACTGTATGAAATACAACCTCACATTACACAGAAAGAGTACTGCATGAAATACACCCTCACATTACACAGAAAGAGTACTGCATGAAATACACCCTCCCATTACACAGAAAGTACTGTATGAAATACACCCTCACATTACACAGAGTACTGCATGAAATACACATCAAATTACACAGAAAGTACTGCATGAAATACACCCTCACATTACACAGAAAGAGTACTGCATTAAATACACCCTCACATTACACAGAGAGTACTGCATGAAATACACGTCACATTACACAGAAAGAGTACTGCATGAAATACACGTCACATTACACAGAGAGAGTACTGCATGAAATACACCCTCACATTACACAGAAAGTACTGTATGAAATACAACCTCACATTACACAGAAAGAGTACTGCATGAAATACACGTCACATTACACAGAAAGAGTACTGCATGAAATACACACTCACATTACACAGAAAGAGTACTGCATGAAATACACGTCACATTACACAGAAAGAGTACTGCATGAAATACACGTCACATTACACAGAAAGAGTACTGCATGAAATACACGTCACATTACACAGAAAGTACTGCATGAAATACACGTCACATTACACAGAAAGTACTGCATGAAATACACCATCACATTACACAGAGAGTACTGCATGAAATACACTCACCCATTACACAGAAAGTACTGCATGAAATACACCCTCCCATTACACAGAAAGTACTACATGAAATAAACCCTCCCATTACACAGAGAGAGTACTGCATGAAATACACGTTACATTACACAGAGAGAGTACTGCTTGAAATACACCCTCACTTTACACAGAAAGTACTGCATGAAATACACCCTCCCATTACACAGAAAGTACTGCATGAAATACACCCTCCCATTACACAGAGAGAGTACTGCATGAAATACACGTCACATTACACAGAGAGAGTACTGCTTGAAATACACCCTCCCATTACACAGAAAGTACTGCATGAAATACACCCTCCCATTACACAGAGAGAGTACTGCATGAAATACATCCTCACATTACACAGAAAGTACTGCATGAAATACACCCTCACATTACACAGAAAGTACTGCATGAAATACACCCTCCCATTACACAGAGAGAGTACTGCATGAAATACACCCTCACATTACACAGAAAGAGTACTGCATGAAATACACGTCACATTACACAGAAAGAGTACTGCATGAAATACACGTCACATTACACAGAGAGAGTACTGCATAAAATACACCCTCACATTACACAGAAAGTACTGTATGAAATACAACCTCACATTACACAGAAAGAGTACTGCATGAAATACACCCTCACATTACACAGAAAGAGTACTGCATGAAATACACCCTCCCATTACACAGAAAGTACTGTATGAAATACACCCTCACATTACACAGAGTACTGCATGAAATACACATCAAATTACACAGAAAGTACTGCATGAAATACATCCTCACATTACACAGAAAGAGTACTGCTTTAAATACACCCTGACATTACACAGAGAGTACTGCATGAAATACACGTCACATTACACAGAAAGAGTACTGCATGAAATACACGTCACATTACACAGAGAGAGTACTGCATGAAATACACCCTCACATTACACAGAAAGTACTGTATGAAATACAACCTCACATTACACAGAGAGAGTACTGCATAAAATACACCCTCACATTACACACAAAGAGTACTGCATGAAATACACCCCCACATTACACAGAAAGAGTACTGCATGAAATACACCCTCCCATTACACAGAAAGTACTGTATGAAATACACCCTCACATTACACAGGAAGAGTACTGCATAAAATACACCCTCACATTACACAGAAAGAGTACTGCATTAAATACACCCTCACATTACACAGAGAGTACTGCATGAAATACACGTCACATTACACAGAAAGAGTACTGCATGAAATACACGTCACATTACACAGAGAGAGTACTGCATGAAATACACCCTCACATTACACAGAAAGTACTGTATGAAATACAACCTCACATTACACAGGAAGAGTACTGCATAAAATACACCCTCACATTACACAGAAAGAGTACTGCATGAAATATACCCTCACATTACACAGAGAGTACTGCATAAATTACACGTCACATTACACAGAAAGAGTACTGCATGAAATACACGTCACATAACACAGAGAGAGTACTGCATGAAATACACCCTCACATTACACAGAAAGTACTGTATGAAATACACCCTCCCATTACAGAGAAAGTACTGTATGAAATACACCCTCACATTACACAGGAAGAGTACTGCATGAAATACACCCTCACATTACACACAGAGTACTACATGAAATACACGTCACATTACACAGAGAGAGTACTGCATGAAATACACGTCACATTATACAGAAAGAGTACTGCATGAAATACACCCTCACATTACACAGAAAGAGTACTGCATGAAATACACGTCACATTACACAGAAAGAGTACTGCATGAAATACACGTCACATTACACAGAAAGTACTGCATGAAATACACGTCACATTACACAGAAAGTACTGCATGAAATACACCTTCACATTACACAGAGACTACTGCATGAAATACACTCACCCATTACACAGAAAGTACTGCATGAAATACACCCTCCCATTACACAGAAAGTACTACATGAAATAAACCCTCCCATTACACAGAGAGAGTACTGCATGAAATACACGTCACATTACACAGAGAGAGTACTGCTTGAAATACACCCTCACTTTACACAGAAAGTACTTTATGAAATACACCCTCCCATTACACAGAAAGTACTGCATGAAATACACCCTCCCATTACACAGAGAGAGTACTGCATGAAATACACGTCACATTACAGAGAAAGTACCGCATGAAATACATGTCACATTACACAGAAAGTACTGCATGAAATACACGTCACATTACACAGAAAGAGTACTGCATGAAATACACGTCACATTACACAGAAAGTACCGCATGAAATACACGTCACATTACACAGAAAGTACTGAGTGAAATACACGTCACATTACACAGAAAGAGTACTGCATGAAATACACGTCACATCACACAGAAAGAGTACTGCATGAAATACACCCTCACATTACACAGAAAGAGTACTGCATGAAATACACGTCACATTACACAGAAAGAGTACTGCATGAAATACACGTCACATTACACAGAAAGAGTACTGCATGAAATACACGTCACATTACACAGAAAGTACTGCATGAAATACACGTCACATTACACCGAAAGTACTGCATGAAATACACCATCACATTACACAGAGAGTACTGCATGAAATACACTCACCCATTACACAGAAAGTACTGCATGAAATACACCCTCCCATTACACAGAAAGTACTACATGAAATAAACCCTCCCATTACACAGAGAGAGTACTGCATGAAATACACGTTACATTACACAGAGAGAGTACTGCTTCAAATACACCCTCACTTTACACAGAAAGTACTGCATGAAATACACCCTCCCATTACACAGAAAGTACTGCATGAAATACACCCTCCCATTACACAGAGAGAGTACTGCATGAAATACACCTCCCATTACACAGAGAGAGTACTGCATGAAATACACCCTCACATTACACAGAAAGAGTACTGCATGAAATACACGTCACATTACACAGAAAGAGTACTGCATGAAATACACGTCACATTACACAGAGAGAGTACTGCATAAAATACACCCTCACATTACACAGAAAGTACTGTATGAAATACAACCTCACATTACACAGAAAGAGTACTGCATGAAATACACCCTCACATTACACAGAAAGAGTACTGCATGAAATACACCCTCCCATTACACAGAAAGTACTGTATGAAATACACCCTCACATTACACAGAGTACTGCATGAAATACACATCAAATTACACAGAAAGTACTGCATGAAATACACCCTCACATTACACAGAAAGAGTACTGCATTAAATACACCCTCACATTACACAGAGAGTACTGCATGAAATACACGTCACATTACACAGAAAGAGTACTGCATGAAATACACGTCACATTACACAGAGAGAGTACTGCATGAAATACACCCTCACATTACACAGAAAGTACTGTATGAAATACAACCTCACATTACACAGAAAGAGTACTGCATGAAATACACGTCACATTACACAGAAAGAGTACTGCATGAAATACACACTCACATTACACAGAAAGAGTACTGCATGAAATACACGTCACATTACACAGAAAGAGTACTGCATGAAATACACGTCACATTACACAGAAAGAGTACTGCATGAAATACACGTCACATTACACAGAAAGTACTGCATGAAATACACGTCACATTACACAGAAAGTACTGCATGAAATACACCATCACATTACACAGAGAGTACTGCATGAAATACACTCACCCATTACACAGAAAGTACTGCATGAAATACACCCTCCCATTACACAGAAAGTACTACATGAAATAAACCCTCCCATTACACAGAGAGAGTACTGCATGAAATACACGTCACATTACACAGAGAGAGTACTGCTTGAAATACACCCTCCCATTACACAGAAAGTACTGCATAAAATACACCCTCCCATTACACAGAGAGAGTACTGCATGAAATACATCCTCACATTACACAAAAAATACTGCTTAAAATACACCCTCCCATTACACAGAAAGTACTGCATAAAATACACCCTCCCATTACACAGAAAGTACTGCATGAAATACACGTCACATTACACCGAAAGTACTGCATGAAATACACCATCACATTACACAGAGAGTACTGCATGAAATACACTCACCCATTACACAGAAAGTACTGCATGAAATACACCCTCCCATTACACAGAAAGTACTACATGAAATAAACCCTCCCATTACACAGAGAGAGTACTGCATGAAATACACGTTACATTACACAGAGAGAGTACTGCTTCAAATACACCCTCACTTTACACAGAAAGTACTGCATGAAATACACCCTCCCATTACACAGAAAGTACTGCATGAAATACACCCTCACATTACACAGAGAGAGTACTGCATGAAATACACCTCCCATTACACAGAGAGAGTACTGCATGAAATACACCCTCACATTACACAGAAAGAGTACTGCATGAAATACACGTCACATTACACAGAAAGAGTACTGCATGAAATACACGTCACATTACACAGAGAGAGTACTGCATAAAATACACCCTCACATTACACAGAAAGTACTGTATGAAATACAACCTCACATTACACAGAAAGAGTACTGCATGAAATACACCCTCACATTACACAGAAAGAGTACTGCATGAAATACACCCTCCCATTACACAGAAAGTACTGTATGAAATACACCCTCACATTACACAGAGTACTGCATGAAATACACATTAAATTACACAGAAAGTACTGCATGAAATACACCCTCACATTACACAGAAAGAGTACTGCATTAAATACACCCTCACATTACACAGAGAGTACTGCATGAAATACACGTCACATTACACAGAAAGAGTACTGCATGAAATACACGTCACATTACACAGAGAGAGTACTGCATGAAATACACCCTCACATTACACAGAAAGTACTGTATGAAATACAACCTCACATTACACAGAAAGAGTACTGCATGAAATACACGTCACATTACACAGAAAGAGTACTGCATGAAATACACACTCACATTACACAGAAAGAGTACTGCATGAAATACACGTCACATTACACAGAAAGAGTACTGCATGAAATACACGTCACATTACACAGAAAGAGTACTGCATGAAATACACGTCACATTACACAGAAAGTACTGCATGAAATACACGTCACATTACACAGAAAGTACTGCATGAAATACACCATCACATTACACAGAGAGTACTGCATGAAATACACTCACCCATTACACAGAAAGTACTGCATGAAATACACCCTCCCATTACACAGAAAGTACTACATGAAATAAACCCTCCCATTACACAGAGAGAGTACTGCATGAAATACACGTCACATTACACAGAGAGAGTACTGCTTGAAATACACCCTCCCATTACACAGAAAGTACTGCATAAAATACACCCTCCCATTACACAGAGAGAGTACTGCATGAAATACATCCTCACATTACACAAAAAATACTGCATGAAATACACCCTCACATTACACAGAAAGTACTGCATGAAATACACCCTCCCATTACACAGAGAGAGTACTGCATGAAATACACCCTCACATTACACAGAAAGAGTACTGCATGAAATACACGTCACATTACACAGAAAGAGTACTGCATGAAATACACGTCACATTACACAGAGAGAGTACTGCATAAAATACACCCTCACATTACACAGAAAGTACTGTATGAAATACAACCTCACATTACACAGAAAGAGTACTGCATGAAATACACCCTCACATTACACAGAAAGAGTACTGCATGAAATACACCCTCCCATTACACAGAAAGTACTGTATGAAATACACCCTCACATTACACAGAGTACTGCATGAAATACACATCAAATTACACAGAAAGTACTGCATGAAATACACCCTCACATTACACAGAAAGAGTACTGCATTAAATACACCCTCACATTACACAGAGAGTACTGCATGAAATACACGTCACATTACACAGAAAGAGTACTGCATTAAATACACCCTCACATTACACAGAGAGAGTACTGCATGAAATACACCCTCACATTACACAGAAAGTACTGTATGAAATACAACCTCACATTACACAGGAAGAGTACTGCATAAAATACACCCTCACATTACACAGAAAGAGTACTGCATGAAATATACCCTCACATTACACAGAGAGTACTGCATAAATTACACGTCACATTACACAGAAAGAGTACTGCATGAAATACACGTCACATAACACAGAGAGAGTACTGCATGAAATACACCCTCACATTACACAGAAAGTACTGTATGAAATACACCCTCCCATTACAGAGAAAGTACTGTATGAAATACACCCTCACATTACACAGGAAGATTACTGCATGAAATACACCCTCACATTACACACAGAGTACTACATGAAATACACGTCACATTACACAGAGAGAGTACTGCATGAAATACACGTCACATTATACAGAAAGAGTACTGCATGAAATACACCCTCACATTACACAGAAAGAGTACTGCATGAAATACACGTCACATTACACAGAAAGAGTACTGCATGAAATACACGTCACATTACACAGAAAGTACTGCATGAAATACACGTCACATTACACAGAAAGTACTGCATGAAATACACCCTCACATTACACAGAGACTACTGCATGAAATACACTCACCCATTACACAGAAAGTACTGCATGAAATACACCCTCCCATTACACAGAAAGTACTGCATGAAATACACCCTCCCATTACACAGAGAGAGTACTGCATGAAATACACGTCACATTACAGAGAAAGTACCGCATGAAATACATGTCACATTACACAGAAAGTACTGCATGAAATACACGTCACATTACACAGAAAGAGTACTGCATGAAATACACGTCACATTACACAGAAAGTACCGCATGAAATACACGTCACATTACACAGAAAGTACTGCATGAAATACACGTCACATTACACAGAAAGAGTACTGCATGAAATACACGTCACATCACAAAGAAAGAGTACTGCATGAAATACATCCTCACATTACACAGAAAGAGTACTGCATGAAATACACGTCACATTACACAGAAAGAGTACTGCATGAAATACACGTCACATTACACAGAAAGAGTACTGCATGAAATACACGTCACATTACACAGAAAGTACTGCATGAAATACACGTCACATTACACCGAAAGTACTGCATGAAATACACCATCACATTACACAGAGAGTACTGCATGAAATACACTCACCCATTACACAGAAAGTACTGCATGAAATACACCCTCCCATTACACAGAAAGTACTACATGAAATAAACCCTCCCATTACACAGAGAGAGTACTGCATGAAATACACGTTACATTACACAGAGAGAGTACTGCTTCAAATACACCCTCACTTTACACAGAAAGTACTGCATGAAATACACCCTCCCATTACACAGAAAGTACTGCATGAAATACACCCTCCCATTACACAGAGAGAGTACTGCATGAAATACACCTCCCATTACACAGAGAGAGTACTGCATGAAATACACCCTCACATTACACAGAAAGAGTACTGCATGAAATACACGTCACATTACACAGAAAGAGTACTGCATGAAATACACGTCACATTACACAGAGAGAGTACTGCATAAAATACACCCTCACATTACACAGAAAGTACTGTATGAAATACAACCTCACATTACACAGAAAGAGTACTGCATGAAATACACCCTCACATTACACAGAAAGAGTACTGCATGAAATACACCCTCCCATTACACAGAAAGTACTGTATGAAATACACCCTCACATTACACAGAGTACTGCATGAAATACACATCAAATTACACAGAAAGTACTGCATGAAATACACCCTCACATTACACAGAAAGAGTACTGCATTAAATACACCCTCACATTACACAGAGAGTACTGCATGAAATACACGTCACATTACACAGAAAGAGTACTGCATGAAATACACGTCACATTACACAGAGAGAGTACTGCATGAAATACACCCTCACATTACACAGAAAGTACTGTATGAAATACAACCTCACATTACACAGAAAGAGTACTGCATGAAATACACGTCACATTACACAGAAAGAGTACTGCATGAAATACACACTCACATTACACAGAAAGAGTACTGCATGAAATACACGTCACATTACACAGAAAGAGTACTGCATGAAATACACGTCACATTACACAGAAAGAGTACTGCATGAAATACACGTCACATTACACAGAAAGTACTGCATGAAATACACGTCACATTACACAGAAAGTACTGCATGAAATACACCATCACATTACACAGAGAGTACTGCATGAAATACACTCACCCATTACACAGAAAGTACTACATGAAATAAACCCTCCCATTACACAGAGAGAGTACTGCATGAAATACACGTTACATTACACAGAGAGAGTACTGCTTGAAATACACCCTCACTTTACACAGAAAGTACTGCATGAAATACACCCTCCCATTACACAGAAAGTACTGCATGAAATACACCCTCCCATTACACAGAGAGAGTACTGCATGAAATACACGTCACATTACACAGAGAGAGTACTGCTTGAAATACACCCTCCCATTACACAGAAAGTACTGCATGAAATACACCCTCCCATTACACAGAGAGAGTACTGCATGAAATACATCCTCACATTACACAGAAAGTACTGCATGAAATACACCCTCACATTACACAGAAAGTACTGCATGAAATACACCCTCCCATTACACAGAGAGAGTACTGCATGAAATACACCCTCACATTACACAGAAAGAGTACTGCATGAAATACACGTCACATTACACAGAAAGAGTACTGCATGAAATACACGTCACATTACACAGAGAGAGTACTGCATAAAATACACCCTCACATTACACAGAAAGTACTGTATGAAATACAACCTCACATTACACAGAAAGAGTACTGCATGAAATACACCCTCACATTACACAGAAAGAGTACTGCATGAAATACACCCTCCCATTACACAGAAAGTACTGTATGAAATACACCCTCACATTACACAGAGTACTGCATGAAATACACATCAAATTACACAGAAAGTACTGCATGAAATACATCCTCACATTACACAGAAAGAGTACTGCTTTAAATACACCCTCACATTACACAGAGAGTACTGCATGAAATACACGTCACATTACACAGAAAGAGTACTGCATGAAATACACGTCACATTACACAGAGAGAGTACTGCATGAAATACACCCTCACATTACACAGAAAGTACTGTATGAAATACAACCTCACATTACACAGAGAGAGTACTGCATAAAATACACCCTCACATTACACACAAAGAGTACTGCATGAAATACACCCCCACATTACACAGAAAGAGTACTGCATGAAATACACCCTCCCATTACACAGAAAGTACTGTATGAAATACACCCTCACATTACACAGGAAGAGTACTGCATAAAATACACCCTCACATTACACAGAAAGAGTACTGCATTAAATACACCCTCACATTACACAGAGAGTACTGCATGAAATACACGTCACATTACACAGAAAGAGTACTGCATGAAATACACGTCACATTACACAGAGAGAGTACTGCATGAAATACACCCTCACATTACACAGAAAGTACTGTATGAAATACAACCTCACATTACACAGGAAGAGTACTGCATAAAATACACCCTCACATTACACAGAAAGAGTACTGCATGAAATATACCCTCACATTACACAGAGAGTACTGCATAAATTACACGTCACATTACACAGAAAGAGTACTGCATGAAATACACGTCACATAACACAGAGAGAGTACTGCATGAAATACACCCTCACATTACACAGAAAGTACTGTATGAAATACACCCTCCCATTACAGAGAAAGTACTGTATGAAATACACCCTCACATTACACAGGAAGAGTACTGCATGAAATACACCCTCACATTACACACAGAGTACTACATGAAATACACGTCACATTACACAGAGAGAGTACTGCATGAAATACACGTCACATTATACAGAAAGAGTACTGCATGAAATACACCCTCACATTACACAGAAAGAGTACTGCATGAAATACACGTCACATTACACAGAAAGAGTACTGCATGAAATACACGTCACATTACACAGAAAGTACTGCATGAAATACACGTCACATTACACAGAAAGTACTGCATGAAATACACCTTCACATTACACAGAGACTACTGCATGAAATACACTCACCCATTACACAGAAAGTACTGCATGAAATACACCCTCCCATTACACAGAAAGTACTACATGAAATAAACCCTCCCATTACACAGAGAGAGTACTGCATGAAATACACGTCACATTACACAGAGAGAGTACTGCTTGAAATACACCCTCACTTTACACAGAAAGTACTTTATGAAATACACCCTCCCATTACACAGAAAGTACTGCATGAAATACACCCTCCCATTACACAGAGAGAGTACTGCATGAAATACACGTCACATTACAGAGAAAGTACCGCATGAAATACATGTCACATTACACAGAAAGTACTGCATGAAATACACGTCACATTACACAGAAAGAGTACTGCATGAAATACACGTCACATTACACAGAAAGTACCGCATGAAATACACGTCACATTACACAGAAAGTACTGAGTGAAATACACGTCACATTACACAGAAAGAGTACTGCATGAAATACACGTCACATCACACAGAAAGAGTACTGCATGAAATACACCCTCACATTACACAGAAAGAGTACTGCATGAAATACACGTCACATTACACAGAAAGAGTACTGCATGAAATACACGTCACATTACACAGAAAGAGTACTGCATGAAATACACGTCACATTACACAGAAAGTACTGCATGAAATACACGTCACATTACACCGAAAGTACTGCATGAAATACACCATCACATTACACAGAGAGTACTGCATGAAATACACTCACCCATTACACAGAAAGTACTGCATGAAATACACCCTCCCATTACACAGAAAGTACTACATGAAATAAACCCTCCCATTACACAGAGAGAGTACTGCATGAAATACACGTTACATTACACAGAGAGAGTACTGCTTCAAATACACCCTCACTTTACACAGAAAGTACTGCATGAAATACACCCTCCCATTACACAGAAAGTACTGCATGAAATACACCCTCCCATTACACAGAGAGAGTACTGCATGAAATACACCTCCCATTACACAGAGAGAGTACTGCATGAAATACACCCTCACATTACACAGAAAGAGTACTGCATGAAATACACGTCACATTACACAGAGAGAGTACTGCATAAAATACACCCTCACATTACACAGAAAGTACTGTATGAAATACAACCTCACATTACACAGAAAGAGTACTGCATGAAATACACCCTCACATTACACAGAAAGAGTACTGCATGAAATACACCCTCCCATTACACAGAAAGTACTGTATGAAATACACCCTCACATTACACAGAGTACTGCATGAAATACACATCAAATTACACAGAAAGTACTGCATGAAATACACCCTCACATTACACAGAAAGAGTACTGCATTAAATACACCCTCACATTACACAGAGAGTACTGCATGAAATACACGTCACATTACACAGAAAGAGTACTGCATGAAATACACGTCACATTACACAGAGAGAGTACTGCATGAAATACACCCTCACATTACACAGAAAGTACTGTATGAAATACAACCTCACATTACACAGAAAGAGTACTGCATGAAATACACGTCACATTACACAGAAAGAGTACTGCATGAAATACACACTCACATTACACAGAAAGAGTACTGCATGAAATACACGTCACATTACACAGAAAGAGTACTGCATGAAATACACGTCACATTACACAGAAAGAGTACTGCATGAAATACACGTCACATTACACAGAGAGAGTACTGCATGAAATACACCCTCACATTACACAGAAAGTACTGTATGAAATACAACCTCACATTACACAGAAAGAGTACTGCATGAAATACACGTCACATTACACAGAAAGAGTACTGCATGAAATACACACTCACATTACACAGAAAGAGTACTGCATGAAATACACGTCACATTACACAGAAAGAGTACTGCATGAAATACACGTCACATCACACAGAAAGAGTACTGCATGAAATACACCCTCACATTACACAGAAAGAGTACTGCATGAAATACACGTCACATTACACAGAAAGAGTACTGCATGAAATACACGTCACATTACACAGAAAGAGTACTGCATGAAATACACGTCACATTACACAGAAAGTACTGCATGAAATACACGTCACATTACACCGAAAGTACTGCATGAAATACACCATCACATTACACAGAGAGTACTGCATGAAATACACTCACCCATTACACAGAAAGTACTGCATGAAATACACCCTCCCATTACACAGAAAGTACTACATGAAATAAACCCTCCCATTACACAGAGAGAGTACTGCATGAAATACACGTTACATTACACAGAGAGAGTACTGCTTCAAATACACCCTCACTTTACACAGAAAGTACTGCATGAAATACACCCTCCCATTACACAGAAAGTACTGCATGAAATACACCCTCCCATTACACAGAGAGAGTACTGCATGAAATACACCTCCCATTACACAGAGAGAGTACTGCATGAAATACACCCTCACATTACACAGAAAGAGTACTGCATGAAATACACGTCACATTACACAGAGAGAGTACTGCATAAAATACACCCTCACATTACACAGAAAGTACTGTATGAAATACAACCTCACATTACACAGAAAGAGTACTGCATGAAATACACCCTCACATTACACAGAAAGAGTACTGCATGAAATACACCCTCCCATTACACAGAAAGTACTGTATGAAATACACCCTCACATTACACAGAGTACTGCATGAAATACACATCAAATTACACAGAAAGTACTGCATGAAATACACCCTCACATTACACAGAAAGAGTACTGCATTAAATACACCCTCACATTACACAGAGAGTACTGCATGAAATACACGTCACATTACACAGAAAGAGTACTGCATGAAATACACGTCACATTACACAGAGAGAGTACTGCATGAAATACACCCTCACATTACACAGAAAGTACTGTATGAAATACAACCTCACATTACACAGAAAGAGTACTGCATGAAATACACGTCACATTACACAGAAAGAGTACTGCATGAAATACACACTCACATTACACAGAAAGAGTACTGCATGAAATACACGTCACATTACACAGAAAGAGTACTGCATGAAATACACGTCACATTACACAGAAAGAGTACTGCATGAAATACACGTCACATTACACAGAGAGAGTACTGCATGAAATACACCCTCACATTACACAGAAAGTACTGTATGAAATACAACCTCACATTACACAGAAAGAGTACTGCATGAAATACACGTCACATTACACAGAAAGAGTACTGCATGAAATACACACTCACATTACACAGAAAGAGTACTGCATGAAATACACGTCACATTACACAGAAAGAGTACTGCATGAAATACACGTCACATTACACAGAAAGAGTACTGCATGAAATACACGTCACATTACACAGAAAGTACTGCATGAAATACACGTCACATTACACAGAAAGTACTGCATGAAATACACCATCACATTACACAGAGAGTACTGCATGAAATACACTCACCCATTACACAGAAAGTACTGCATGAAATACACCCTCCCATTACACAGAAAGTACTACATGAAATAAACCCTCCCATTACACAGAGAGAGTACTGCATGAAATACACGTTACATTACACAGAGAGAGTACTGCTTGAAATACACCCTCACTTTACACAGAAAGTACTGCATGAAATACACCCTCCCATTACACAGAAAGTACTGCATGAAATACACCCTCCCATTACACAGAGAGAGTACTGCATGAAATACACGTCACATTACACAGAGAGAGTACTGCTTGAAATACACCCTCCCATTACACAGAAAGTACTGCATGAAATACACCCTCCCATTACACAGAGAGAGTACTGCATGAAATACATCCTCACATTACACAGAAAGTACTGCATGAAATACACCCTCACATTACACAGAAAGTACTGCATGAAATACACCCTCCCATTACACAGAGAGAGTACTGCATGAAATACACCCTCACATTACACAGAAAGAGTACTGCATGAAATACACGTCACATTACACAGAAAGAGTACTGCATGAAATACACGTCACATTACACAGAGAGAGTACTGCATAAAATACACCCTCACATTACACAGAAAAGACTGTATGAAATACAACCTCACATTACACAGAAAGAGTACTGCATGAAATACACGTCACATTACACAGAAAGTACCGCATGAAATACACGTCACATTACACAGAAAGTACTGAGTGAAATACACGTCACATTACACAGAAAGAGTACTGCATGAAATACACGTCACATCACACAGAAAGAGTACTGCATGAAATACACCCTCACATTACACAGAAAGAGTACTGCATGAAATACACGTCACATTACACAGAAAGAGTACTGCATGAAATACACGTCACATTACACAGAAAGAGTACTGCATGAAATACACGTCACATTACACAGAAAGTACTGCATGAAATACACGTCACATTACACCGAAAGTACTGCATGAAATACACCATCACATTACACAGAGAGTACTGCATGAAATACACTCACCCATTACACAGAAAGTACTGCATGAAATACACCCTCCCATTACACAGAAAGTACTACATGAAATAAACCCTCCCATTACACAGAGAGAGTACTGCATGAAATACACGTTACATTACACAGAGAGAGTACTGCTTCAAATACACCCTCACTTTACACAGAAAGTACTGCATGAAATACACCCTCCCATTACACAGAAAGTACTGCATGAAATACACCCTCCCATTACACAGAGAGAGTACTGCATGAAATACACCTCCCATTACACAGAGAGAGTACTGCATGAAATACACCCTCACATTACACAGAAAGAGTACTGCATGAAATACACGTCACATTACACAGAAAGAGTACTGCATGAAATACACGTCACATTACACAGAGAGAGTACTGCATAAAATACACCCTCACATTACACAGAAAGTACTGTATGAAATACAACCTCACATTACACAGAAAGAGTACTGCATGAAATACACCCTCACATTACACAGAAAGAGTACTGCATGAAATACACCCTCCCATTACACAGAAAGTACTGTATGAAATACACCCTCACATTACACAGAGTACTGCATGAAATACACATCAAATTACACAGAAAGTACTGCATGAAATACACCCTCACATTACACAGAAAGAGTACTGCATTAAATACACCCTCACATTACACAGAGAGTACTGCATGAAATACACGTCACATTACACAGAAAGAGTACTGCATGAAATACACGTCACATTACACAGAGAGAGTACTGCATGAAATACACCCTCACATTACACAGAAAGTACTGTATGAAATACAACCTCACATTACACAGAAAGAGTACTGCATGAAATACACGTCACATTACACAGAAAGAGTACTGCATGAAATACACACTCACATTACACAGAAAGAGTACTGCATGAAATACACGTCACATTACACAGAAAGAGTACTGCATGAAATACACGTCACATTACACAGAAAGAGTACTGCATGAAATACACGTCACATTACACAGAAAGTACTGCATGAAATACACGTCACATTACACAGAAAGTACTGCATGAAATACACCATCACATTACACAGAGAGTACTGCATGAAATACACTCACCCATTACACAGAAAGTACTGCATGAAATACACCCTCCCATTACACAGAAAGTACTACATGAAATAAACCCTCCCATTACACAGAGAGAGTACTGCATGAAATACACGTTACATTACACAGAGAGAGTACTGCTTGAAATACACCCTCACTTTACACAGAAAGTACTGCATGAAATACACCCTCCCATTACACAGAAAGTACTGCATGAAATACACCCTCCCATTACACAGAGAGAGTACTGCATGAAATACACGTCACATTACACAGAGAGAGTACTGCTTGAAATACACCCTCCCATTACACAGAAAGTACTGCATGAAATACACGTTACATTACACAGAGAGAGTACTGCTTCAAATACACCCTCACTTTACACAGAAAGTACTGCATGAAATACACCCTCCCATTACACAGAGAGAGTACTGCATGAAATACACCCTCACATTACACAGAAAGAGTACTGCATGAAATACACGTCACATTACACAGAAAGAGTACTGCATGAAATACACGTCACATTACACAGAGAGAGTACTGCATAAAATACACCCTCACATTACACAGAAAGTACTGTATGAAATACAACCTCACATTACACAGAAAGAGTACTGCATGAAATACACCCTCACATTACACAGAAAGAGTACTGCATGAAATACACCCTCCCATTACACAGAAAGTACTGTATGAAATACACCCTCACATTACACAGAGTACTGCATGAAATACACATCAAATTACACAGAAAGTACTGCATGAAATACATCCTCACATTACACAGAAAGAGTACTGCTTTAAATACACCCTCACATTACACAGAGAGTACTGCATGAAATACACGTCACATTACACAGAAAGAGTACTGCATGAAATACACGTCACATTACACAGAGAGAGTACTGCATGAAATACACCCTCACATTACACAGAAAGTACTGTATGAAATACAACCTCACATTACACAGAGAGAGTACTGCATAAAATACACCCTCACATTACACACAAAGAGTACTGCATGAAATACACCCCCACATTACACAGAAAGAGTACTGCATGAAATACACCCTCCCATTACACAGAAAGTACTGTATGAAATACACCCTCACATTACACAGGAAGAGTACTGCATAAAATACACCCTCACATTACACAGAAAGAGTACTGCATTAAATACACGTCACATTACACAGAAAGTACTGCATGAAATACACGTCACATTACACCGAAAGTACTGCATGAAATACACCATCACATTACACAGAGAGTACTGCATGAAATACACTCACCCATTACACAGAAAGTACTGCATGAAATACACCCTCCCATTACACAGAAAGTACTACATGAAATAAACCCTCCCATTACACAGAGATAGTACTGCATGAAATACACGTTACATTACACAGAGAGAGTACTGCTTCAAATACACCCTCACTTTACACAGAAAGTACTGCATGAAATACACCCTCCCATTACACAGAAAGTACTGCATGAAATACACCCTCCCATTACACAGAGAGAGTACTGCATGAAATACACCTCCCATTACACAGAGAGAGTACTGCATGAAATACACCCTCACATTAGACAGAAAGAGTACTGCATGAAATACACGTCACATTACACAGAAAGAGTACTGCATGAAATACACGTCACATTACACAGAGAGAGTACTGCATAAAATACACCCTCACATTACACAGAAAGTACTGTATGAAATACAACCTCACATTACACAGAAAGAGTACTGCATGAAATACACCCTCACATTACACAGAAAGAGTACTGCATGAAATACACCCTCCCATTACACAGAAAGTACTGTATGAAATACACCCTCACATTACACAGAGTACTGCATGAAATACACATCAAATTACACAGAAAGTACTGCATGAAATACACCCTCACATTACACAGAAAGAGTACTGCATTAAATACACCCTCACATTACACAGAGAGTACTGCATGAAATACACGTCACATTACACAGAAAGAGTACTGCATGAAATACACGTCACATTACACAGAGAGAGTACTGCATGAAATACACCCTCACATTACACAGAAAGTACTGTATGAAATACAACCTCACATTACACAGGAAGAGTACTGCATAAAATACACCCTCACATTACACAGAAAGAGTACTGCATGAAATATACCCTCACATTACACAGAGAGTACTGCATAAATTACACGTCACATTACACAGAAAGAGTACTGCATGAAATACACGTCACATAACACAGAGAGAGTACTGCATGAAATACACCCTCACATTACACAGAAAGTACTGTATGAAATACACCCTCCCATTACAGAGAAAGTACTGTATGAAATACACCCTAACATTACACAGGAAGAGTACTGCATGAAATACACCCTCACATTACACACAGAGTACTACATGAAATACACGTCACATTACACAGAGAGAGTACTGCATGAAATACACGTCACATTATACAGAAAGAGTACTGCATGAAATACACCCTCACATTACACAGAAAGAGTACTGCATGAAATACACGTCACATTACACAGAAAGAGTACTGCATGAAATACACGTCACATTACACAGAAAGTACTGCATGAAATACACGTCACATTACACAGAAAGTACTGCATGAAATACACCTTCACATTACACAGAGACTACTGCATGAAATACACTCACCCATTACACAGAAAGTACTGCATGAAATACACCCTCCCATTACACAGAAAGTACTACATGAAATAAACCCTCCCATTACACAGAGAGAGTACTGCATGAAATACACGTCACATTACACAGAGAGAGTACTGCTTGAAATACACCCTCACTTTACACAGAAAGTACTTTATGAAATACACCCTCCCATTACACAGAAAGTACTGCATGAAATACACCCTCCCATTACACAGAGAGAGTACTGCATGAAATACACGTCACATTACAGAGAAAGTACCGCATGAAATACATGTCACATTACACAGAAAGTACTGCATGAAATACACGTCACATTACACAGAAAGAGTACTGCATGAAATACACGTCACATTACACAGAAAGTACCGCATGAAATACACGTCACATTACACAGAAAGTACTGAGTGAAATACACGTCACATTACACAGAAAGAGTACTGCATGAAATACACGTCACATCACACAGAAAGAGTACTGCATGAAATACACCCTCACATTACACAGAAAGAGTACTGCATGAAATACACGTCACATTACACAGAAAGAGTACTGCATGAAATACACGTCACATTACACAGAAAGAGTACTGCATGAAATACACGTCACATTACACAGAAAGTACTGCATGAAATACACGTCACATTACACCGAAAGTACTGCATGAAATACACCATCACATTACACAGAGAGTACTGCATGAAATACACTCACCCATTACACAGAAAGTACTGCATGAAATACACCCTCCCATTACACAGAAAGTACTACATGAAATAAACCCTCCCATTACACAGAGAGAGTACTGCATGAAATACACGTTACATTACACAGAGAGAGTACTGCTTCAAATACACCCTCACTTTACACAGAAAGTACTGCATGAAATACACCCTCCCATTACACAGAAAGTACTGCATGAAATACACCCTCCCATTACACAGAGAGAGTACTGCATGAAATACACCTCCCATTACACAGAGAGAGTACTGCATGAAATACACCCTCACATTACACAGAAAGAGTACTGCATGAAATACACGTCACATTACACAGAAAGAGTACTGCATGAAATACACGTCACATTACACAGAGAGAGTACTGCATAAAATACACCCTCACATTACACAGAAAGTACTGTATGAAATACAACCTCACATTACACAGAAAGAGTACTGCATGAAATACACCCTCACATTACACAGAAAGAGTACTGCATGAAATACACCCTCCCATTACACAGAAAGTACTGTATGAAATACACCCTCACATTACACAGAGTACTGCATGAAATACACATCAAATTACACAGAAAGTACTGCATGAAATACACCCTCACATTACACAGAAAGAGTACTGCATTAATTACACCCTCACATTACACAGAGAGTACTGCATGAAATACACGTCACATTACACAGAAAGAGTACTGCATGAAATACACGTCACATTACACAGAGAGAGTACTGCATGAAATACACCCTCACATTACACAGAAAGTACTGTATGAAATACAACCTCACATTACACAGAAAGAGTACTGCATGAAATACACGTCACATTACACAGAAAGAGTACTGCATGAAATACACACTCACATTACACAGAAAGAGTACTGCATGAAATACACGTCACATTACACAGAAAGAGTACTGCATGAAATACACGTCACATTACACAGAAAGAGTACTGCATGAAATACACGTCACATTACACAGAAAGTACTGCATGAAATACACGTCACATTACACAGAAAGTACTGCATGAAATACACCATCACATTACACAGAGAGTACTGCATGAAATACACTCACCCATTACACAGAAAGTACTGCATGAAATACACCCTCCCATTACACAGAAAGTACTACATGAAATAAACCCTCCCATTACACAGAGAGAGTACTGCATGAAATACACGTTACATTACACAGAGAGAGTACTGCTTGAAATACACCCTCACTTTACACAGAAAGTACTGCATGAAATACACCCTCCCATTACACAGAAAGTACTGCATGAAATACACCCTCCCATTACACAGAGAGAGTACTGCATGAAATACACGTCACATTACACAGAGAGAGTACTGCTTGAAATACACCCTCCCATTACACAGAAAGTACTGCATGAAATACACCCTCCCATTACACAGAGAGAGTACTGCATGAAATACATCCTCACATTACACAGAAAGTACTGCATGAAATACACCCTCACATTACACAGAAAGTACTGCATGAAATACACCCTCCCATTACACAGAGAGAGTACTGCATGAAATACACCCTCACATTACACAGAAAGAGTACTGCATGAAATACACGTCACATTACACAGAAAGAGTACTGCATGAAATACACGTCACATTACACAGAGAGAGTACTGCATAAAATACACCCTCACATTACACAGAAAGTACTGTATGAAATACAACCTCACATTACACAGAAAGAGTACTGCATGAAATACACCCTCACATTACACAGAAAGAGTACTGCATGAAATACACCCTCCCATTACACAGAAATTACTGTATGAAATACACCCTCACATTACACAGAGTACTGCATGAAATACACATCAAATTACACAGAAAGTACTGCATGAAATACATCCTCACATTACACAGAAAGAGTACTGCTTTAAATACACCCTCACATTACACAGAGAGTACTGCATGAAATACACGTCACATTACACAGAAAGAGTACTGCATGAAATACACGTCACATTACACAGAGAGAGTACTGCATGAAATACACCCTCACATTACACAGAAAGTACTGTATGAAATACAACCTCACATTACACAGAGAGAGTACTGCATAAAATACACCCTCACATTACACACAAAGAGTACTGCATGAAATACACCCCCACATTACACAGAAAGAGTACTGCATGAAATACACCCTCCCATTACACAGAAAGTACTGTATGAAATACACCCTCACATTACACAGGAAGAGTACTGCATAAAATACACCCTCACATTACACAGAAAGAGTACTGCATTAAATACACGTCACATTACACAGAAAGTACTGCATGAAATACACGTCACATTACACCGAAAGTACTGCATGAAATACACCATCACATTACACAGAGAGTACTGCATGAAATACACTCACCCATTACACAGAAAGTACTGCATGAAATACACCCTCCCATTACACAGAAAGTACTACATGAAATAAACCCTCCCATTACACAGAGAGAGTACTGCATGAAATACACGTTACATTACACAGAGAGAGTACTGCTTCAAATACACCCTCACTTTACACAGAAAGTACTGCATGAAATACACCCTCCCATTACACAGAAAGTACTGCATGAAATACACCCTCCCATTACACAGAGAGAGTACTGCATGAAATACACCTCCCATTACACAGAGAGAGTACTGCATGAAATACACCCTCACATTACACAGAAAGAGTACTGCATGAAATACACGTCACATTACACAGAAAGAGTACTGCATGAAATACACGTCACATTACACAGAGAGAGTACTGCATAAAATACACCCTCACATTACACAGAAAGTACTGTATGAAATACAACCTCACATTACACAGAAAGAGTACTGCATGAAATACACCCTCACATTACACAGAAAGAGTACTGCATGAAATACACCCTCCCATTACACAGAAAGTACTGTATGAAATACACCCTCACATTACACAGAGTACTGCATGAAATACACATCAAATTACACAGAAAGTACTGCATGAAATACACCCTCACATTACACAGAAAGAGTACTGCATTAAATACACCCTCACATTACACAGAGAGTACTGCATGAAATACACGTCACATTACACAGAAAGAGTACTGCATGAAATACACGTCACATTACACAGAGAGAGTACTGCATGAAATACACCCTCACATTACACAGAAAGTACTGTATGAAATACAACCTCACATTACACAGAAAGAGTACTGCATGAAATACACGTCACATTACACAGAAAGAGTACTGCATGAAATACACACTCACATTACACAGAAAGAGTACTGCATGAAATACACGTCACATTACACAGAAAGAGTACTGCATGAAATACACGTCACATTACACAGAAAGAGTACTGCATGAAATACACGTCACATTACACAGAAAGTACTGCATGAAATACACGTCACATTACACAGAAAGTACTGCATGAAATACACCATCACATTACACAGAGAGTACTGCATGAAATACACTCACCCATTACACAGAAAGTACTGCATGAACTACACCCTCCCATTACACAGAAAGTACTACATGAAATAAACCCTCCCATTACACAGAGAGAGTACTGCATGAAATACACGTTACATTACACAGAGAGAGTACTGCTTGAAATACACCCTCACTTTACACAGAAAGTACTGCATGAAATACACCCTCCCATTACACAGAAAGTACTGCATGAAATACACCCTCCCATTACACAGAGAGAGTACTGCATGAAATACACGTCACATTACACAGAGAGAGTACTGCTTGAAATACACCCTCCCATTACACAGAAAGTACTGCATGAAATACACCCTCCCATTACACAGAGAGAGTACTGCATGAAATACATCCTCACATTACACAGAAAGTACTGCATGAAATACACCCTCACATTACACAGAAAGTACTGCATGAAATACACCCTCCCATTACACAGAGAGAGTACTGCATGAAATACACCCTCACATTACACAGAAAGAGTACTGCATGAAATACACGTCACATTACACAGAAAGAGTACTGCATGAAATACACGTCACATTACACAGAGAGAGTACTGCATAAAATACACCCTCACATTACACAGAAAGTACTGTATGAAATACAACCTCACATTACACAGAAAGAGTACTGCATGAAATACACCCTCACATTACACAGAAAGAGTACTGCATGAAATACACCCTCCCATTACACAGAAAGTACTGTATGAAATACACCCTCACATTACACAGAGTACTGCATGAAATACACATCAAATTACACAGAAAGTACTGCATGAAATACATCCTCACATTACACAGAAAGAGTACTGCTTTAAATACACCCTCACATTACACAGAGAGTACTGCATGAAATACACGTCACATTACACAGAAAGAGTACTGCATGAAATACACGTCACATTACACAGAGAGAGTACTGCATGAAATACACCCTCACATTACACAGAAAGTACTGTATGAAATACAACCTCACATTACACAGAGAGAGTACTGCATAAAATACACCCTCACATTACACACAAAGAGTACTGCATGAAATACACCCCCACATTACACAGAAAGAGTACTGCATGAAATACACCCTCCCATTACACAGAAAGTACTGTATGAAATACACCCTCACATTACACAGGAAGAGTACTGCATAAAATACACCCTCACATTACACAGAAAGAGTACTGCATTAAATACACCCTCACATTACACAGAAAGTACTGTATGAAATACAACCTCACATTACACAGAAAGAGTACTGCATGAAATACACCCTCACATTACACAGAAAGAGTACTGCATGAAATACACCCTCCCATTACACAGAAAGTACTGTATGAAATACACCCTCACATTACACAGAGTACTGCATGAAATACACATCAAATTACACAGAAAGTACTGCATGAAATACACCCTCACATTACACAGAAAGAGTACTGCATTAAATACACCCTCACATTACACAGAGAGTACTGCATGAAATACACGTCACATTACACAGAAAGAGTACTGCATGAAATACACGTCACATTACACAGAGAGAGTACTGCATGAAATACACCCTCACATTACACAGAAAGTACTGTATGAAATACAACCTCACATTACACAGAAAGAGTACTGCATGAAATACACGTCACATTACACAGAAAGAGTACTGCATGAAATACACACTCACATTACACAGAAAGAGTACTGCATGAAATACACGTCACATTACACAGAAAGAGTACTGCATGAAATACACGTCACATTACACAGAAAGAGTACTGCATGAAATACACGTCACATTACACAGAAAGTACTGCATGAAATACACGTCACATTACACAGAAAGTACTGCATGAAATACACCATCACATTACACAGAGAGTACTGCATGAAATACACTCACCCATTACACAGAAAGTACTGCATGAACTACACCCTCCCATTACACAGAAAGTACTACATGAAATAAACCCTCCCATTACACAGAGAGAGTACTGCATGAAATACACGTTACATTACACAGAGAGAGTACTGCTTGAAATACACCCTCACTTTACACAGAAAGTACTGCATGAAATACACCCTCCCATTACACAGAAAGTACTACATGAAATACACCCTCCCATTACACAGAGAGAGTACTGCATGAAATACACGTCACATTACACAGAGAGAGTACTGCTTGAAATACACCCTCCCATTACACAGAAAGTACTGCATGAAATACACCCTCCCATTACACAGAGAGAGTACTGCATGAAATACATCCTCACATTACACAGAAAGTACTGCATGAAATACACCCTCACATTACACAGAAAGTACTGCATGAAATACACCCTCCCATTACACAGAGAGAGTACTGCATGAAATACACCCTCACATTACACAGAAAGAGTACTGCATGAAATACACGTCACATTACACAGAAAGAGTACTGCATGAAATACACGTCACATTACACAGAGAGAGTACTGCATAAAATACACCCTCACATTACACAGAAAGTACTGTATGAAATACAACCTCACATTACACAGAAAGAGTACTGCATGAAATACACCCTCACATTACACAGAAAGAGTACTGCATGAAATACACCCTCCCATTACACAGAAAGTACTGTATGAAATACACCCTCACATTACACAGAGTACTGCATGAAATACACATCAAATTACACAGAAAGTACTGCATGAAATACATCCTCACATTACACAGAAAGAGTACTGCTTTAAATACACCCTCACATTACACAGAGAGTACTGCATGAAATACACGTCACATTACACAGAAAGAGTACTGCATGAAATACACGTCACATTACACAGAGAGAGTACTGCATGAAATACACCCTCACATTACACAGAAAGTACTGTATGAAATACAACCTCACATTACACAGAGAGAGTACTGCATAAAATACACCCTCACATTACACACAAAGAGTACTGCATGAAATACACCCCCACATTACACAGAAAGAGTACTGCATGAAATACACCCTCCCATTACACAGAAAGTACTGTATGAAATACACCCTCACATTACACAGGAAGAGTACTGCATAAAATACACCCTCACATTACACAGAAAGAGTACTGCATTAAATACACCCTCACATTACACAGAGAGTACTGCATGAAATACACGTCACATTACACAGAAAGAGTACTGCATGAAATACACGTCACATTACACAGAGAGAGTACTGCATGAAATACACCCTCACATTACACAGAAAGTACTGTATGAAATACAACCTCACATTACACAGGAAGAGTACTGCATAAAATACACCCTCACATTACACAGAAAGAGTACTGCATGAAATATACCCTCACATTACACAGAGAGTACTGCATAAATTACACGTCACATTACACAGAAAGAGTACTGCATGAAATACACCCCCACATTACACAGAAAGAGTACTGCATGAAATACACCCTCCCATTACACAGAAAGTACTGTATGAAATACACCCTCACATTACACAGGAAGAGTACTGCATAAAATACACCCTCACATTACACAGAAAGAGTACTGCATTAAATACACGTCACATTACACAGAAAGTACTGCATGAAATACACGTCACATTACACCGAAAGTACTGCATGAAATACACCATCACATTACACAGAGAGTACTGCATGAAATACACTCACCCATTACACAGAAAGTACTGCATGAAATACACCCTCCCATTACACAGAAAGTACTACATGAAATAAACCCTCCCATTACACAGAGAGAGTACTGCATGAAATACACGTTACATTACACAGAGAGAGTACTGCTTCAAATACACCCTCACTTTACACAGAAAGTACTGCATGAAATACACCCTCCCATTACACAGAAAGTACTGCATGAAATACACCCTCCCATTACACAGAGAGAGTACTGCATGAAATACACCTCCCATTACACAGAGAGAGTACTGCATGAAATACACCCTCACATTACACAGAAAGAGTACTGCATGAAATACACGTCACATTACACAGAAAGAGTACTGCATGAAATACACGTCACATTACACAGAGAGAGTACTGCATAAAATACACCCTCACATTACACAGAAAGTACTGTATGAAATACAACCTCACATTACACAGAAAGAGTACTGCATGAAATACACCCTCACATTACACAGAAAGAGTACTGCATGAAATACACCCTCCCATTACACAGAAAGTACTGTATGAAATACACCCTCACATTACACAGAGTACTGCATGAAATACACATCAAATTACACAGAAAGTACTGCATGAAATACACCCTCACATTACACAGAAAGAGTACTGCATTAAATACACCCTCACATTACACAGAGAGTACTGCATGAAATACACGTCACATTACACAGAAAGAGTACTGCATGAAATACACGTCACATTACACAGAGAGAGTACTGCATGAAATACACCCTCACATTACACAGAAAGTACTGTATGAAATACAACCTCACATTACACAGAAAGAGTACTGCATGAAATACACGTCACATTACACAGAAAGAGTACTGCATGAAATACACACTCACATTACACAGAAAGAGTACTGCATGAAATACACGTCACATTACACAGAAAGAGTACTGCATGAAATACACGTCACATTACACAGAAAGTACTGCATGAAATACACGTCACATTACACAGAAAGTACTGCATGAAATACACCATCACATTACACAGAGAGTACTGCATGAAATACACTCACCCATTACACAGAAAGTACTGCATGAAATACACCCTCCCATTACACAGAAAGTACTACATGAAATAAACCCTCCCATTACACAGAGAGAGTACTGCATGAAATACACGTTACATTACACAGAGAGAGTACTGCTTGAAATACACCCTCACTTTACACAGAAAGTACTGCATGAAATACACCCTCCCATTACACAGAAAGTACTGCATGAAATACACCCTCCCATTACACAGAGAGAGTACTGCATGAAATACACGTCACATTACACAGAGAGAGTACTGCTTGAAATACACCCTCCCATTACACAGAAAGTACTGCATGAAATACACCCTCCCATTACACAGAGAGAGTACTGCATGAAATACATCCTCACATTACACAGAAAGTACTGCATGAAATACACCCTCACATTACACAGAAAGTACTGCATGAAATACACCCTCCCATTACACAGAGAGAGTACTGCATGAAATACACCCTCACATTACACAGAAAGAGTACTGCATGAAATACACGTCACATTACACAGAAAGAGTACTGCATGAAATACACGTCACATTACACAGAGAGAGTACTGCATAAAATACACCCTCACATTACACAGAAAGTACTGTATGAAATACAACCTCACATTACACAGAAAGAGTACTGCATGAAATACACCCTCACATTACACAGAAAGAGTACTGCATGAAATACACCCTCCCATTACACAGAAAGTACTGTATGAAATACACCCTCACATTACACAGAGTACTGCATGAAATACACATCAAATTACACAGAAAGTACTGCATGAAATACATCCTCACATTACACAGAAAGAGTACTGCTTTAAATACACCCTCACATTACACAGAGAGTACTGCATGAAATACACGTCACATTACACAGAAAGAGTACTGCATGAAATACACGTCACATTACACAGAGAGAGTACTGCATGAAATACACCCTCACATTACACAGAAAGTACTGTATGAAATACAACCTCACATTACACAGAGAGAGTACTGCATAAAATACACCCTCACATTACACACAAAGAGTACTGCATGAAATACACCCCCACATTACACAGAAAGAGTACTGCATGAAATACACCCTCCCATTACACAGAAAGTACTGTATGAAATACACCCTCACATTACACAGGAAGAGTACTGCATAAAATACACCCTCACATTACACAGAAAGAGTACTGCATTAAATACACCCTCACATTACACAGAGAGTACTGCATGAAATACACGTCACATTACACAGAAAGAGTACTGCATGAAATACACGTCACATTACACAGAGAGAGTACTGCATGAAATACACCCTCACATTACACAGAAAGTACTGTATGAAATACAACCTCACATTACACAGGAAGAGTACTGCATAAAATACACCCTCACATTACACAGAAAGAGTACTGCATGAAATATACCCTCACATTACACAGAGAGTACTGCATAAATTACACGTCACATTACACAGAAAGAGTACTGCATGAAATACACGTCACATAACACAGAGAGAGTACTGCATGAAATACACCCTCACATTACACAGAAAGTACTGTATGAAATACAACCTCACAGTACACAGAGAGAGTACTGCATAAAATACACCCTCACATTACACACAAAGAGTACTGCATGAAATACACCCCCACATTACACAGAAAGAGTACTGCATGAAATACACCCTCCCATTACACAGAAAGTACTGTATGAAATACACCCTCACATTACACAGGAAGAGTACTGCATAAAATACACCCTCACATTACACAGAAAGAGTACTGCATTAAATACACCCTCACATTACACAGAGAGTACTGCATGAAATACACGTCACATTACACAGAAAGAGTACTGCATGAAATACACGTCACATTACACAGAGAGAGTACTGCATGAAATACACCCTCACATTACACAGAAAGTACTGTATGAAATACAACCTCACATTACACAGGAAGAGTACTGCATAAAATACACCCTCACATTACACAGAAAGAGTACTGCATGAAATATACCCTCACATTACACAGAGAGTACTGCATAAATTACACGTCACATTACACAGAAAGAGTACTGCATGAAATACACGTCACATAACACAGAGAGAGTACTGCATGAAATACACCCTCACATTACACAGAAAGTACTGTATGAAATACACCCTCCCATTACAGAGAAAGTACTGTATGAAATACACCCTCACATTACACAGGAAGAGTACTGCATGAAATACACCCTCACATTACACACAGAGTACTACATGAAATACACGTCACATTACACAGAGAGAGTACTGCATGAAATACACGTCACATTATACAGAAAGAGTACTGCATGAAATACACCCTCACATTACACAGAAAGAGTACTGCATGAAATACACGTCACATTACACAGAAAGAGTACTGCATGAAATACACGTCACATTACACAGAAAGTACTGCATGAAATACACGTCACATTACACAGAAAGTACTGCATGAAATACACCTTCACATTACACAGAGACTACTGCATGAAATACACTCACCCATTACACAGAAAGTACTGCATGAAATACACCCTCCCATTACACAGAAAGTACTACATGAAATAAACCCTCCCATTACACAGAGAGAGTACTGCATGAAATACACGTCACATTACACAGAGAGAGTACTGCTTGAAATACACCCTCACTTTACACAGAAAGTACTTTATGAAATACACCCTCCCATTACACAGAAAGTACTGCATGAAATACACCCTCCCATTACACAGAGAGAGTACTGCATGAAATACACGTCACATTACAGAGAAAGTACCGCATGAAATACATGTCACATTACACAGAAAGTACTGCATGAAATACACGTCACATTACACAGAAAGAGTACTGCATGAAATACACGTCACATTACACAGAAAGTACCGCATGAAATACACGTCACATTACACAGAAAGTACTGCATGAAATACACGTCACATTACACAGAAAGAGTACTGCATGAAATACACGTCACATCACACAGAAAGAGTACTGCATGAAATACACCCTCACATTACACAGAAAGAGTACTGCATGAAATACACGTCACATTACACAGAAAGAGTACTGCATGAAATAAACGTCACATTACACAGAAAGAGTACTGCATGAAATACACGTCACATTACACAGAAAGTACTGCATGAAATACACGTCACATTACACCGAAAGTACTGCATGAAATACACCATCACATTACACAGAGAGTACTGCATGAAATACACTCACCCATTACACAGAAAGTACTGCATGAAATACACCCTCCCATTACACAGAAAGTACTACATGAAATAAACCCTCCCATTACACAGAGAGAGTACTGCATGAAATACACGTTACATTACACAGAGAGAGTACTGCTTCAAATACACCCTCACTTTACACAGAAAGTACTGCATGAAATACACCCTCCCATTACACAGAAAGTACTGCATGAAATACACCCTCCCATTACACAGAGAGAGTACTGCATGAAATACACCTCCCATTACACAGAGAGAGTACTGCATGAAATACACCCTCACATTACACAGAAAGAGTACTGCATGAAATACACGTCACATTACACAGAAAGAGTACTGCATGAAATACACGTCACATTACACAGAGAGAGTACTGCATAAAATACACCCTCACATTACACAGAAAGTACTGTATGAAATACAACCTCACATTACACAGAAAGAGTACTGCATGAAATACACCCTCACATTACACAGAAAGAGTACTGCATGAAATACACCCTCCCATTACACAGAAAGTACTGTATGAAATACACCCTCACATTACACAGAGTACTGCATGAAATACACATCAAATTACACAGAAAGTACTGCATGAAATACACCCTCACATTACACAGAAAGAGTACTGCATTAAATACACCCTCACATTACACAGAGAGTACTGCATGAAATACACGTCACATTACACAGAAAGAGTACTGCATGAAATACACGTCACATTACACAGAGAGAGTACTGCATGAAATACACCCTCACATTACACAGAAAGTACTGTATGAAATACAACCTCACATTACACAGAAAGAGTACTGCATGAAATACACGTCACATTACACAGAAAGTACTGCATGAAATACACCCTCACATTACACAGAAAGTACTGCATGAAATACACCCTCCCATTACACAGAGAGAGTACTGCATGAAATACACCCTCACATTACACAGAAAGAGTACTGCATGAAATACACGTCACATTACACAGAAAGAGTACTGCATGAAATACACGTCACATTACACAGAGAGAGTACTGCATAAAATACACCCTCACATTACACAGAAAGTACTGTATGAAATACAACCTCACATTACACAGAAAGAGTACTGCATGAAATACACCCTCACATTACACAGAAAGAGTACTGCATGAAATACACCCTCCCATTACACAGAAAGTACTGTATGAAATACACCCTCACATTACACAGAGTACTGCATGAAATACACATCAAATTACACAGAAAGTACTGCATGAAATACATCCTCACATTACACAGAAAGAGTACTGCTTTAAATACACCCTCACATTACACAGAGAGTACTGCATGAAATACACGTCACATTACACAGAAAGAGTACTGCATGAAATACACGTCACATTACACAGAGAGAGTACTGCATGAAATACACCCTCACATTACACAGAAAGTACTGTATGAAATACAACCTCACATTACACAGAGAGAGTACTGCATAAAATACACCCTCACATTACACACAAAGAGTACTGCATGAAATACACCCCCACATTACACAGAAAGAGTACTGCATGAAATACACCCTCCCATTACACAGAAAGTACTGTATGAAATACACCCTCACATTACACAGGAAGAGTACTGCATAAAATACACCCTCACATTACACAGAAAGAGTACTGCATTAAATACACCCTCACATTACACAGAGAGTACTGCATGAAATACACGTCACATTACACAGAAAGAGTACTGCATGAAATACACGTCACATTACACAGAGAGAGTACTGCATGAAATACACCCTCACATTACACAGAAAGTACTGTATGAAATACAACCTCACATTACACAGGAAGAGTACTGCATAAAATACACCCTCACATTACACAGAAAGAGTACTGCATGAAATATACCCTCACATTACACAGAGAGTACTGCATAAATTACACGTCACATTACACAGAAAGAGTACTGCATGAAATACACGTCACATAACACAGAGAGAGTACTGCATGAAATACACCCTCACATTACACAGAAAGTACTGTATGAAATACACCCTCCCATTACAGAGAAAGTACTGTATGAAATACACCCTCACATTACACAGGAAGAGTACTGCATGAAATACACCCTCACATTACACACAGAGTACTACATGAAATACACGTCACATTACACAGAGAGAGTACTGCATGAAATACACGTCACATTATACAGAAAGAGTACTGCATGAAATACACCCTCACATTACACAGAAAGAGTACTGCATGAAATACACGTCACATTACACAGAAAGAGTACTGCATGAAATACACGTCACATTACACAGAAAGTACTGCATGAAATACACGTCACATTACACAGAAAGTACTGCATGAAATACACCTTCACATTACACAGAGACTACTGCATGAAATACACTCACCCATTACACAGAAAGTACTGCATGAAATACACCCTCCCATTACACAGAAAGTACTACATGAAATAAACCCTCCCATTACACAGAGAGAGTACTGCATGAAATACACGTCACATTACACAGAGAGAGTACTGCTTGAAATACACCCTCACTTTACACAGAAAGTACTTTATGAAATACACCCTCCCATTACACAGAAAGTACTGCATGAAATACACCCTCCCATTACACAGAGAGAGTACTGCATGAAATACACGTCACATTACAGAGAAAGTACCGCATGAAATACATGTCACATTACACAGAAAGTACTGCATGAAATACACGTCACATTACACAGAAAGAGTACTGCATGAAATACACGTCACATTACACAGAAAGTACCGCATGAAATACACGTCACATTACACAGAAAGTACTGCATGAAATACACGTCACATTACACAGAAAGAGTACTGCATGAAATACACGTCACATCACACAGAAAGAGTACTGCATGAAATACACCCTCACATTACACAGAAAGAGTACTGCATGAAATACACGTCACATTACACAGAAAGAGTACTGCATGAAATAAACGTCACATTACACAGAAAGAGTACTGCATGAAATACACGTCACATTACACAGAAAGTACTGCATGAAATACACGTCACATTACACCGAAAGTACTGCATGAAATACACCATCACATTACACAGAGAGTACTGCATGAAATACACTCACCCATTACACAGAAAGTACTGCATGAAATACACCCTCCCATTACACAGAAAGTACTACATGAAATAAACCCTCCCATTACACAGAGAGAGTACTGCATGAAATACACGTTACATTACACAGAGAGAGTACTGCTTCAAATACACCCTCACTTTACACAGAAAGTACTGCATGAAATACACCCTCCCATTACACAGAAAGTACTGCATGAAATACACCCTCCCATTACACAGAGAGAGTACTGCATGAAATACACCTCCCATTACACAGAGAGAGTACTGCATGAAATACACCCTCACATTACACAGAAAGAGTACTGCATGAAATACACGTCACATTACACAGAAAGAGTACTGCATGAAATACACGTCACATTACACAGAGAGAGTACTGCATAAAATACACCCTCACATTACACAGAAAGTACTGTATGAAATACAACCTCACATTACACAGAAAGAGTACTGCATGAAATACACCCTCACATTACACAGAAAGAGTACTGCATGAAATACACCCTCCCATTACACAGAAAGTACTGTATGAAATACACCCTCACATTACACAGAGTACTGCATGAAATACACATCAAATTACACAGAAAGTACTGCATGAAATACACCCTCACATTACACAGAAAGAGTACTGCATTAAATACACCCTCACATTACACAGAGAGTACTGCATGAAATACACGTCACATTACACAGAAAGAGTACTGCATGAAATACACGTCACATTACACAGAGAGAGTACTGCATGAAATACACCCTCACATTACACAGAAAGTACTGTATGAAATACAACCTCACATTACACAGAAAGAGTACTGCATGAAATACACGTCACATTACACAGAAAGAGTACTGCATGAAATACACACTCACATTACACAGAAAGAGTACTGCATGAAATACACGTCACATTACACAGAAAGAGTACTGCATGAAATACACGTCACATTACACAGAAAGAGTACTGCATGAAATACACGTCACATTACACAGAAAGTACTGCATGAAATACACGTCACATTACACAGAAAGTACTGCATGAAATACACCATCACATTACACAGAGAGTACTGCATGAAATACACTCACCCATTACACAGAAAGTACTGCATGAAATACACCCTCCCATTACACAGAAAGTACTACATGAAATAAACCCTCCCATTACACAGAGAGAGTACTGCATGAAATACACGTTACATTACACAGAGAGAGTACTGCTTGAAATACACCCTCACTTTACACAGAAAGTACTGCATGAAATACACCCTCCCATTACACAGAAAGTACTGCATGAAATACACCCTCCCATTACACAGAGAGAGTACTGCATGAAATACACGTCACATTACACAGAGAGAGTACTGCTTGAAATACACCCTCCCATTACACAGAAAGTACTGCATGAAATACACCCTCCCATTACACAGAGAGAGTACTGCATGAAATACATCCTCACATTACACAGAAAGTACTGCATGAAATACACCCTCACATTACACAGAAAGTACTGCATGAAATACACCCTCCCATTACACAGAGAGAGTACTGCATGAAATACACCCTCACATTACACAGAAAGAGTACTGCATGAAATACACGTCACATTACACAGAAAGAGTACTGCATGAAATACACGTCACATTACACAGAGAGAGTACTGCATAAAATACACCCTCACATTACACAGAAAGTACTGTATGAAATACAACCTCACATTACACAGAAAGAGTACTGCATGAAATACACCCTCACATTACACAGAAAGAGTACTGCATGAAATACACCCTCCCATTACACAGAAAGTACTGTATGAAATACACCCTCACATTACACAGAGTACTGCATGAAATACACATCAAATTACACAGAAAGTACTGCATGAAATACATCCTCACATTACACAGAAAGAGTACTGCTTTAAATACACCCTCACATTACACAGAGAGTACTGCATGAAATACACGTCACATTACACAGAAAGAGTACTGCATGAAATACACGTCACATTACACAGAGAGAGTACTGCATGAAATACACCCTCCCATTACACAGAGAGAGTACTGCATGAAATACATCCTCACATTACACAGAAAGTACTGCATGAAATACACCCTCACATTACACAGAAAGTACTGCATGAAATACACCCTCCCATTACACAGAGAGAGTACTGCATGAAATACACCCTCACATTACACAGAAAGAGTACTGCATGAAATACACGTCACATTACACAGAAAGAGTACTGCATGAAATACACGTCACATTACACAGAGAGAGTACTGCATAAAATACACCCTCACATTACACAGAAAGTACTGTATGAAATACAACCTCACATTACACAGAAAGAGTACTGCATGAAATACACCCTCACATTACACAGAAAGAGTACTGCATGAAATACACCCTCCCATTACACAGAAAGTACTGTATGAAATACACCCTCACATTACACAGAGTACTGCATGAAATACACATCAAATTACACAGAAAGTACTGCATGAAATACATCCTCACATTACACAGAAAGAGTACTGCTTTAAATACACCCTCACATTACACAGAGAGTACTGCATGAAATACACGTCACATTACACAGAAAGAGTACTGCATGAAATACACGTCACATTACACAGAGAGAGTACTGCATGAAATACACCCTCACATTACACAGAAAGTACTGTATGAAATACAACCTCACATTACACAGAGAGAGTACTGCATAAAATACACCCTCACATTACACACAAAGAGTACTGCATGAAATACACCCCCACATTACACAGAAAGAGTACTGCATGAAATACACCCTCCCATTACACAGAAAGTACTGTATGAAATACACCCTCACATTACACAGGAAGAGTACTGCATAAAATACACCCTCACATTACACAGAAAGAGTACTGCATTAAATACACCCTCACATTACACAGAGAGTACTGCATGAAATACACGTCACATTACACAGAAAGAGTACTGCATGAAATACACGTCACATTACACAGAGAGAGTACTGCATGAAATACACCCTCACATTACACAGAAAGTACTGTATGAAATACAACCTCACATTACACAGGAAGAGTACTGCATAAAATACACCCTCACATTACACAGAAAGAGTACTGCATGAAATATACCCTCACATTACACAGAGAGTACTGCATAAATTACACGTCACATTACACAGAAAGAGTACTGCATGAAATACACGTCACATAACACAGAGAGAGTACTGCATGAAATACACCCTCACATTACACAGAAAGTACTGTATGAAATACACCCTCCCATTACAGAGAAAGTACTGTATGAAATACACCCTCACATTACACAGGAAGAGTACTGCATGAAATACACCCTCACATTACACACAGAGTACTACATGAAATACACGTCACATTACACAGAGAGAGTACTGCATGAAATACACGTCACATTATACAGAAAGAGTACTGCATGAAATACACCCTCACATTACACAGAAAGAGTACTGCATGAAATACACGTCACATTACACAGAAAGAGTACTGCATGAAATACACGTCACATTACACAGAAAGTACTGCATGAAATACACGTCACATTACACAGAAAGTACTGCATGAAATACACCTTCACATTACACAGAGACTACTGCATGAAATACACTCACCCATTACACAGAAAGTACTGCATGAAATACACCCTCCCATTACACAGAAAGTACTACATGAAATAAACCCTCCCATTACACAGAGAGAGTACTGCATGAAATACACGTCACATTACACAGAGAGAGTACTGCTTGAAATACACCCTCACTTTACACAGAAAGTACTTTATGAAATACACCCTCCCATTACACAGAAAGTACTGCATGAAATACACCCTCCCATTACACAGAGAGAGTACTGCATGAAATACACGTCACATTACAGAGAAAGTACCGCATGAAATACATGTCACATTACACAGAAAGTACTGCATGAAATACACGTCACATTACACAGAAAGAGTACTGCATGAAATACACGTCACATTACACAGAAAGTACCGCATGAAATACACGTCACATTACACAGAAAGTACTGAGTGAAATACACGTCACATTACACAGAAAGAGTACTGCATGAAATACACGTCACATCACACAGAAAGAGTACTGCATGAAATACACCCTCACATTACACAGAAAGAGTACTGCATGAAATACACGTCACATTACACAGAAAGAGTACTGCATGAAATACACGTCACATTACACAGAAAGAGTACTGCATGAAATACACGTCACATTACTTAGAAAGTACTGCATGAAATACACGTCACATTACACCGAAAGTACTGCATGAAATACACCATCACATTACACAGAGAGTACTGCATGAAATACACTCACCCATTACACAGAAAGTACTGCATGAAATACACTCACCCATTACACAGAAAGTACTGCATGAAATACACCCTCCCATTACACAGAAAGTACTACATGAAATAAACCCTCCCATTACACAGAGAGAGTACTGCATGAAATACACGTTACATTACACAGAGAGAGTACTGCTTCAAATACACCCTCACTTTACACAGAAAGTACTGCATGAAATACACCCTCCCATTACACAGAAAGTACTGCATGAAATACACCCTCCCATTACACAGAGAGTACTGCATGAAATACACCTCCCATTACACAGAGAGAGTACTGCATGAAATACACCCTCACATTACACAGAAAGAGTACTGCATGAAATACACGTCACATTACACAGAAAGAGTACTGCATGAAATACACGTCACATTACACAGAGAGAGTACTGCATAAAATACACCCTCACATTACACAGAAAGTACTGTATGAAATACAACCTCACATTACACAGAAAGAGTACTGCATGAAATACACCCTCACATTACACAGAGTACTGCATGAAATACACATCAAATTACACAGAAAGTACTGCATGAAATACACCCTCACATTACACAGAAAGAGTACTGCATTAAATACACCCTCACATTACACAGAGAGTACTGCATGAAATACACGTCACATTACACAGAAAGAGTACTGCATGAAATACACGTCACATTACACAGAGAGAGTACTGCATGAAATACACCCTCACATTACACAGAAAGGACTGTATGAAATACAACCTCACATTACACAGAAAGAGTACTGCATGAAATACACGTCACATTACACAGAAAGAGTACTGCATGAAATACACACTCACATTACACAGAAAGAGTACTGCATGAAATACACGTCACATTACACAGAAAGAGTACTGCATGAAATACACGTCACATTACACAGAAAGAGTACTGCATGAAATACACGTCACATTACACAGAAAGTACTGCATGAAATACACGTCACATTACACAGAAAGTACTGCATGAAATACACCATCACATTACACAGAGAGTACTGCATGAAATACACTCACCCATTACACAGAAAGTACTGCATGAAATACACCCTCCCATTACACAGAAAGTACTACATGAAATAAACCCTCCCATTACACAGAGAGAGTACTGCATGAAATACACGTTACATTACACAGAGAGAGTACTGCTTGAAATACACCCTCACTTTACACAGAAAGTACTGCATGAAATACACCCTCCCATTACACAGAAAGTACTGCATGAAATACACCCTCCCATTACACAGAGAGAGTACTGCATGAAATACACGTCACATTACACAGAGAGAGTACTGCTTGAAATACACCCTCCCATTACACAGAAAGTACTGCATGAAATACACCCTCCCATTACACAGAGAGAGTACTGCATGAAATACATCCTCACATTACACAGAAAGTACTGCATGAAATACACCCTCACATTACACAGAAAGTACTGCATGAAATACACCCTCCCATTACACAGAGAGAGTACTGCATGAAATACACCCTCACATTACACAGAAAGAGTACTGCATGAAATACACGTCACATTACACAGAAAGAGTACTGCATGAAATACACCCTCACATTACACAGAAAGTACTGTATGAAATACAACCTCACATTACACAGAAAGAGTACTGCATGAAATACACGTCACATTACACAGAAAGAGTACTGCATGAAATACACGTCACATTACACAGAAAGTACTGCATGAAATACACGTCACATTACACCGAAAGTACTGCATGAAATACACCATCACATTACACAGAGAGTACTGCATGAAATACACTCACCCATTACACAGAAAGTACTGCATGAAATACACCCTCCCATTACACAGAAAGTACTACATGAAATAAACCCTCCCATTACACAGAGAGAGTACTGCATGAAATACACGTTACATTACACAGAGAGAGTACTGCTTCAAATACACCCTCACTTTACACAGAAAGTACTGCATGAAATACACCCTCCCATTACACAGAAAGTACTGCATGAAATACACCCTCCCATTACACAGAGAGAGTACTGCATGAAATACACCTCCCATTACACAGAGAGAGTACTGCATGAAATACACCCTCACATTACACAGAAAGAGTACTGCATGAAATACACGTCACATTACACAGAGAGAGTACTGCATAAAATACACCCTCACATTACACAGAAAGTACTGTATGAAATACAACCTCACATTACACAGAAAGAGTACTGCATGAAATACACCCTCACATTACACAGAGTACTGCATGAAATACACATCAAATTACACAGAAAGTACTGCATGAAATACACCCTCACATTACACAGAAAGAGTACTGCATTAAATACACCCTCACATTACACAGAGAGTACTGCATGAAATACACGTCACATTACACAGAAAGAGTACTGCATGAAATACACGTCACATTACACAGAGAGAGTACTGCATGAAATACACCCTCACATTACACAGAAAGTACTGTATGAAATACAACCTCACATTACACAGAAAGAGTACTGCATGAAATACACGTCACATTACACAGAAAGAGTACTGCATGAAATACACACTCACATTACACAGAAAGAGTACTGCATGAAATACACTTCACATTACACAGAAAGAGTACTGCATGAAATACACGTCACATTACACAGAAAGAGTACTGCATGAAATACACGTCACATTACACAGAAAGTACTGCATGAAATACACGTCACATTACACAGAAAGTACTGCATGAAATACACCATCACATTACACAGAGAGTACTGCATGAAATACACTCACCCATTACACAGAAAGTACTGCATGAAATACACCCTCCCATTACACAGAAAGTACTACATGAAATAAACCCTCCCATTACACAGAGAGAGTACTGCATGAAATACACGTTACATTACACAGAGAGAGTACTGCTTGAAATACACCCTCACTTTACACAGAAAGTACTGCATGAAATACACCCTCCCATTACACAGAAAGTACTGCATGAAATACACCCTCCCATTACACAGAGAGAGTACTGCATGAAATACACGTCACATTACACAGAGAGAGTACTGCTTGAAATACACCCTCCCATTACACAGAAAGTACTGCATGAAATACACCCTCCCATTACACAGAGAGAGTACTGCATGAAATACATCCTCACATTACACAGAAAGTACTGCATGAAATACACCCTCACATTACACAGAAAGTACTGCATGAAATACACCCTCCCATTACACAGAGAGAGTACTGCATGAAATACACCCTCACATTACACAGAAAGAGTACTGCATGAAATACACGTCACATTACACAGAAAGAGTACTGCATGAAATACACGTCACATTACACAGAGAGAGTACTGCATAAAATACACCCTCACATTACACAGAAAGTACTGTATGAAATACAACCTCACATTACACAGAAAGAGTACTGCATGAAATACACCCTCACATTACACAGAAAGAGTACTGCATGAAATACACCCTCCCATTACACAGAAAGTACTGTATGAAATACACCCTCACATTACACAGAGTACTGCATGAAATACACATCAAATTACACAGAAAGTACTGCATGAAATACATCCTCACATTACACAGAAAGAGTACTGCTTTAAATACACCCTCACATTACACAGAGAGTACTGCATGAAATACACGTCACATTACACAGAAAGAGTACTGCATGAAATACACGTCACATTACACAGAGAGAGTACTGCATGAAATACACCCTCACATTACACAGAAAGTACTGTATGAAATACAACCTCACATTACACAGAGAGAGTACTGCATAAAATACACCCTCACATTACACACAAAGAGTACTGCATGAAATACACCCCCACATTACACAGAAAGAGTACTGCATGAAATACACCCTCCCATTACACAGAAAGTACTGTATGAAATACACCCTCACATTACACAGGAAGAGTACTGCATAAAATACACCCTCACATTACACAGAAAGAGTACTGCATGAAATACACCCTCACATTACACAGAGAGTACTGCATAAATTACACGTCACATTACACAGAAAGAGTACTGCATGAAATACACGTCACATAACACAGAGAGAGTACTGCATGAAATACACCCTCACATTACACAGAAAGTACTGTATGAAATACACCCTCCCATTACAGAGAAAGTACTGTATGAAATACACCCTCACATTACACAGGAAGAGTACTGCATGAAATACACCCTCACATTACACACAGAGTACTACATGAAATACACGTCACATTACACAGAGAGAGTACTGCATGAAATACACGTCACATTACACAGAAAGAGTACTGCATGAAATACACCCTCACATTACACAGAAAGAGTACTGCATGAAATACACGTCACATTACACAGAAAGAGTACTGCATGAAATACACGTCACATTACACAGAAAGTACTGCATGAAATACACGTCACATTACACAGAAAGTACTGCATGAAATACACCCTCACATTACACAGAGACTACTGCATGAAATACACTCACCCATTACACAGAAAGTACTGCATGAAATACACCCTCCCATTACACAGAAAGTACTACATGAAATAAACCCTCCCATTACACAGAGAGAGTACTGCATGAAATACACGTCACATTACACAGAAAGAGTACTGCATGAAATACACGTCACATTACACAGAAAGTACTGCATGAAATACACGTCACATTACACAGAAAGTACTGCATGAAATACACCCTCACATTACACAGAGACTACTGCATGAAATACACTCACCCATTACACAGAAAGTACTGCATGAAATACACCCTCCCATTACACAGAAAGTACTGCATGAAATACACCCTCCCATTACACAGAGAGAGTACTGCATGAAATACACCCTCCCATTACACAGAGAGAGTACTGCATGAAATAGACCCTCCCATTACACAGAGAGAGTACTGCATGAAATACACCCTCCCATTACACAGAAAGTACTGCATGAAATACACCCTCCCATTACACAGAGACAGTACTCTATGAAATACACCCTCACATTACACAGAAAGAATACTGCATGAAATACACCCTCACATTACACAGAAAGAGTACTGCATGAAATACACGTCACATTACACAGAAAGAGTACTGCATGAAATACACGTCACATTACACAGAGAGAGTACTGCATGAAATACACCCTCACATTACACAGAGTACTGCATGAAATACACATCACATTACACAGAAAGAGTACTGCATGAAATACACCCTCCCATTACACAGAGAGTACTGCATGAAATACACGTCACATTACACAGAGAGAGTACTGCATGAAATACACGTCACATTACACAGAGAGTACTGCATGAAATACACCCTCACATTACACAGAAAGAGTACTGCATGAAATACACGTCACATTACACAGAAAGAGTACTGCATGAAATACACGTCACATTACACAGAGAGAGTACTGCATGAAATACACCCTCACATTACACAGAAAGAGTACTGCATGAAATACACGTCAGATTACACAGAAAAAGTACTGCATGAAATACACCCTCACATTACACAGAAAGTACCGAGAAAGTACTGCATGAAATACACCCTCACATTACACAGAGAGTACTGCATGAAATACACGTCACATTACACAGAAAGAGTACTGCATGAAATACACGTCACATTACACAGAGAGAGTACTGCATGAAATACACCCTCACATTACACAGAGTACTGCATGAAATACACATCACATTACACAGAGAGAGTACTGCATGAAATACACCCTCACATTACACAGAGAGAGTACTGCATGAAATACACGTCACATTACACAGGGAGAGTACTGCATGAAATACACCCTCACATTACACGGAGAGAGTACTGCATGAAATACACCCTCACATTACACAGAAAGTACTGCATGAAATACACCCTCACATTACACAGAAAGTACTGCATGAAATACACCGTCCCATTACACAGAAAGAGTACTGCATGAAATACACGTCACATTACACAGAAAGAGTACTGCATGAAATACACATCACATTACACAGAGAGAGTACTGCATGAAATACACATCACATTACACAGAAAGTACTGCATGAAATACACCCTCAAATTATACAGAGAGTACTGGATGAAATACACGTCACATTACACAGAGAGAGTACTGCTTGAAATACACCCTCACATTACACAGAAAGTACTGAATGAAATACACCCTCCCATTACACAGAAAGTACTGCATGAAATACACCCTCCCATTACACAGAGAGAGTACTGCATGAAATACACCCTCCCATTACACAGAGAGAGTACTGCATGAAATACACCCTCCCATTACACAGAGAGAGTACTGCATGAAATACACCCTCCCATTACACAGAAAGTACTGCATGAAATACACCCTCCCATTACACAGATAGAGTACTCTATGAAATACACCCTCACATTACACAGAAAGAATACTGCATGAAATACACCCTCACATTACACAGAAAGAGTACTGCATGAAATACACGTCACATTACACAGAAAGAGTACTGCATGAAATACACGTCACATTACACAGAGAGAGTACTGCATGAAATACACCCTCACATTACACAGAGTACTGCATGAAATACACATCACATTACACAGAAAGTACTGCATGAAATACACCCTCACATTACACGGATAGAGTACTGCATGAAATACACCCTCACATTACACAGATAATACTGCATGAAATACACGTCACATTACACAGAAAGAGTACTGCATGAAATACACGTCACATTACACAGAGAGAGTACTGCATGAAATACACCCTCACATTACACAGAAAGTACTGCATGAAATACACCCTCCCATTACACACAGAGTACTGCATGAAATACACCCTCCCATTACACACAGAGTACTGCATGAAATACACGTCACATTACACAGAGGGAGTACTGCATGAAATACACGTCACCTTACACAGAGAGAGTACTGCATGAAATACACCCTCCCATTACACAGAAAGTACTGCATGAAATACACCCTCCCATTACACAGAAAGTACTGCATAAAATACACCATCCCATTACACACAGAGTACTGCATGAAATACACGTCACAATACACAGACACGTCACCTTACACAGAGAGAGTACTGCATGAAATACACCCTCCCATTACACAGAAAGTACTGCATGAAATACACCCTCCCATTACACAGAAAGTACTGCATGAAATACACCCTCCCATTACACAGAGAGTACTGCATGAAATACACGTCACATTACACAGAGAGAGTACTGCATGAAATACACCCTCACATTACACAGAGAGAGTACTGCATGAAATACACGTCACATTACACAGGGAGAGTACTGCATGAAATACACCCTCACATTACACGGAGAGAGTACTGCATGAAATACACCCTCACATTACACAGAAAGTACTGCATGAAATACACCCTCACATTACACAGAAAGTACTGCATGAAATACACCGTCCCATTACACAGAAAGAGTACTGCATGAAATACACGTCACATTACACAGAAAGAGTACTGCATGAAATACACATCACATTACACAGAGAGAGTACTGCATGAAATACACATCACATTACACAGAAAGTACTGCATGAAATACACCCTCAAATTATACAGAGAGTACTGGATGAAATACACGTCACATTACACAGAGAGAGTACTGCTTGAAATACACCCTCACATTACACAGAAAGTACTGAATGAAATACACCCTCCCATTACACAGAAAGTACTGCATGAAATACACCCTCCCATTACACAGAGAGAGTACTGCATGAAATACACCCTCCCATTACACAGAGAGAGTACTGCATGAAATACACCCTCCCATTACACAGAGAGAGTACTGCATGAAATACACCCTCCCATTACACAGAAAGTACTGCATGAAATACACCCTCCCATTACACAGATAGAGTACTCTATGAAATACACCCTCACATTACACAGAAAGAATACTGCATGAAATACACCCTCACATTACACAGAAAGAGTACTGCATGAAATACACGTCACATTACACAGAAAGAGTACTGCATGAAATACACGTCACATTACACAGAGAGAGTACTGCATGAAATACACCCTCACATTACACAGAGTACTGCATGAAATACACATCACATTACACAGAAAGTACTGCATGAAATACACCCTCACATTACACGGATAGAGTACTGCATGAAATACACCCTCACATTACACAGATAATACTGCATGAAATACACGTCACATTACACAGAAAGAGTACTGCATGAAATACACGTCACATTACACAGAGAGAGTACTGCATGAAATACACCCTCACATTACACAGAAAGTACTGTATGAAATACAACCTCACATTACACAGAAAGAGCACTGCATGAAATACACCCTCCCATTACACAGAAAGTACTGCATGAAATACACCCTCCCATTACACAGAGAGAGTACTGCATGAAATACACCCTCCCATTACACAGAGAGAGTACTGCATGAAATAGACCCTCCCATTACACAGAGAGAGTACTGCATGAAATACACCCTCCCATTACACAGAAAGTACTGCATGAAATACACCCTCCCATTACACAGAGACAGTACTCTATGAAATACACCCTCACATTACACAGAAAGAATACTGCATGAAATACACCCTCACATTACACAGAAAGAGTACTGCATGAAATACACGTCACATTACACAGAAAGAGTACTGCATGAAATACACGTCACATTACACAGAGAGAGTACTGCATGAAATACACCCTCACATTACACAGAGTACTGCATGAAATACACATCACATTACACAGAAAGAGTACTGCATGAAATACACCCTCCCATTACACAGAGAGTACTGCATGAAATACACGTCACATTACACAGAGAGAGTACTGCATGAAATACACGTCACATTACACAGAGAGTACTGCATGAAATACACCCTCACATTACACAGAAAGAGTACTGCATGAAATACACGTCACATTACACAGAAAGAGTACTGCATGAAATACACGTCACATTACACAGAGAGAGTACTGCATGAAATACACCCTCACATTACACAGAAAGAGTACTGCATGAAATACACGTCAGATTACACAGAAAAAGTACTGCATGAAATACACCCTCACATTACACAGAAAGTACCGAGAAAGTACTGCATGAAATACACCCTCACATTACACAGAGAGTACTGCATGAAATACACGTCACATTACACAGAAAGAGTACTGCATGAAATACACGTCACATTACACAGAGAGAGTACTGCATGAAATACACCCTCACATTACACAGAGTACTGCATGAAATACACATCACATTACACAGAAAGTACTGCATGAAATACACCCTCACATTACACAGAAAGAGTACTGCATGAAATACACTCTCACATTACACAGAGAGTACTGCACGAAATACACGTCACATTACACAGAGAGAGTACTGCATGAAATACACCCTCACATTACACAGAGTACTGCATGAAATACACATCACATTACACAGAAAGTACTGCATGAAATACACCCTCACATTACACAGAGAGTACTGCATGAAATACACGTCACATTACACAGAAAGAGTACTGCATGAAATACACGTCACATTACACAGAGAGAGTACTGCATGAAATACACCCTCACATTACACAGAAAGTACTGTATGAAATACAACCTCACATTACACAGAAAGAGTACTGCATGAAATACACCCTCCCATTACACAGAAAGTACTGCATGAAATACACCCTCCCATTACACAGAGAGAGTCCTGCATGAAATACACCCTCCCATTACACAGAGAGAGTACTGCATGAAATAGACCCTCCCATTACACAGAGAGAGTACTGCATGAAATACACCCTCCCATTACACAGAAAGTACTGCATGAAATACACCCTCCCATTACACAGAGAGAGTACTCTATGAAATACACCCTCACATTACACAGAAAGAATACTGCATGAAATACACCCTCACATTACACAGAAAGACTACTGCATGAAATACACGTCACATTACACAGAAAGAGTACTGCATGAAATACACGTCACATTACACAGAGAGAGTACTGCATGAAATACACCCTCACATTACACAGAGTACTGCATGAAATACACATCACATTACACAGAAAGAGTACTGCATGAAATACACCCTCCCATTACACAGAGAGTACTGCATGAAATACACGTCACATTACACAGAGAGAGTACTGCATGAAATACACGTCACATTACACAGAGAGTACTGCATGAAATACACCCTCACATTACACAGAAACAGTACTGCATGAAATACACGTCACATTACACAGAAAGAGTACTGCATGAAATACACGTCACATTACACAGAGAGAGTACTGCATGAAATACACCCTCACATTACACAGAAAGAGTACTGCATGAAATACACGTCAGATTACATAGAAAGAGTACTGCATGAAATACACCCTCATATTACACAGAAAGTACCGAGAAAGTACTGCATGAAATACACCCTCACATTACACAGAGAGTACTGCATGAAATACACGTCACATTACACAGAAAGAGTACTGCATTAAATACACGTCACATTACACAGAGAGAGTACTGCATGAAATACACCCTCACATTACACAGAGTACTGCATGAAATACACATCACATTACACAGAAAGTACTGCATGAAATACACCCTCACATTACACAGAAAGAGTACTGCATGAAATACACGTCACATTACACAGAGAGAGTACTGCATGAAATACACGTCACATTACACAGAAAGAGTACTGCATGAAATACACGTCACATTACACAGAGAGAGTACTGCATGAAATACACGTCACATTACACAGAGAGAGTACTGCATGAAATACACCCTCACATTACACAGAGAGAGTACTGCATGAAATACACGTCACATTACACAGGGAGAGTACTGCATGAAATACACCCTCACATTACACGGAGAGAGTACTGCATGAAATACACCCTCACATTACACAGAAAGTACTGCATGAAATACACCCTCACATTACACAGAAAGTACTGCATGAAATACACCGTCCCATTACACAGAGAGAGTACTGCATGAAATACACCCTCACATTACACAGAGAGAGTACTGCATGAAATACACGTCACATTACACAGAAAGAGTACTGCATGAAATACACGTCACATTACACAGAGAGAGTACTGCATGAAATACACATCACATTACACAGAAAGTACTGCATGAAATACACCCTCAAATTACACAGAGAGTACTGCATGAAATACACTCTCCCATTACACAGAAAGTACTGCATGAAATACACCCTCCCATTACACAGAAAGTACTACATGAAATAAACCCTCCCATTACACAGAGATAGTACTGCATGAAATACACGTCACATTACACAGAGAGAGTACTACTTGAAATACACCCTCACATTACACAGAAAGTACTGCATGAAATACACCCTCCCATTACACAGAAAGTACTGCATGAAATACACCCTCCCATTACACAGAGAGAGTACTGCATGAAATACACCCTCCCATTACACAGAGAGAGTACTGCATGAAATACACCCTCCCATTACACAGAAAGTACTGCATGAAATACACCCTCCCATTACACAGATAGAGTACTCTATGAAATACACCCTCACATTACACAGAAAGAATACTGCATGAAATACACCCTCACATTACACAGAAAGAGTACTGCATGAAATACACGTCACATTACACAGAAAGAGTACTGCATGAAATACACGTCACATTACACAGAGAGAGTACTGCATGAAATACACCCTCACATTACACAGAGTACTGCATGAAATACACATCACATTACACAGAAAGTACTGCATGAAATACACCCTCACATTACACAGAGTACTGCATGAAATACACCCTCACATTACACAGAGAGTACTGCATGAAATACACGTCACATTACACAGAAAGAGTACTGCATGAAATACACGTCACATTACACAGAGAGAGTACTGCATGAAATACACCCTCACATTACACAGAAAGTACTGTATGAAATACAACCTCACATTACACAGAAATAGTACTGCATGAAATACACCCTCCCATTACACAGAAAGTACTGCATGAAATACACCCTCCCATTACACAGAGATAGTACTGCATGAAATACACCCTCACATTACACAAAGAGAGTACTGCATGAAATACACCCTCCCATTACACAGAAAGTACTGCATGAAATACACCCTCCCATTACACAGAGAGAGTACTCTATGAAATACACCCTCACATTACACAGAAATAATACTGCATGAAATACACCCTCACATTACACAGAAAGAGTACTGCATGAAATACACGTCACATTACACAGAAAGAGTACTGCATGAAATACACGTCACATTACACAGAGAGAGTACTGCATGAAATACACCCTCACATTACACAGAGTACTGCATGAAATACACATCACATTACACAGAAAGTACTGCATGAAATACACCCTCACATTACACAGAAAGAGTACTGCATGAAATACACCCTCCCATTACACAGAGAGTACTGCATTAAAATACACGTCACATTACACAGAGAGAGTACTGCATGAAATACACGTCACATTACACAGAGAGTACTGCATGAAATACACCCTCACATCACACGGAAAGAGTACTGCATGAAATACACGTCACATTACACAGAAAGAGTACTGCATGAAATACACGTCACATTACACAGAGAGAGTACTGCATGAAATACACCCTCACATTACACAGAAAGAGTACTGCATGAAATACACCCTCACATCACACAGAAAGAGTACTGCATGAAATACACCCTCACATTACACAGAAAGTACCGAGAAAGTACTGCATGAAATACACGTCACATTACACAGAGAGTACTGCATGAAATACACGTCACATTACACAGAGAGAGTACTGCATGAAATACACCCTCACATTACACAGAGTACTGCATGAAATACACATCACATTACACAGAAAGTACTGCATGAAATACACCCTCATATTACACAGAAAGAGTACTTCATGTAATACACTCTCACATTACACAGAGAGTACTGCACGAAATACATGTCACATTACACAGAAAGAGTACTGCATGAAATACACGTCACATTACACAGAGAGAGTACTGCATGAAATACACCCTCACATTACACAGAAAGTACTGTATGAAATACAACCTCACATTACACAGAAAGAGTACTGCATGAAATACACCCTCCCATTACACAGAAAGTACTGCATGAAATACACCCTCCCATTACACAGAGAGAGTACTGCATGAAATAGACCCTCCCATTACACAGAGAGAGTACTGCATGAAATACACCCTCCCATTACACAGAAAGTACTGCATGAAATACACCCTCCCATTACACAGAGAGAGTACTCTATGAAATACACCCTCACATTACACAGAAAGAGTACTGCATGAAATACACGTCACATTACACAGAAAGAGTACTGCATGAAATACACGTCACATTACACAGAGAGAGTACTGCATGAAATACACCCTCACATTACACAGAGTACTGCATGAAATACACATCACATTACACAGAAAGAGTACTGCATGAAATACACCCTCACATTACACAGAAAGAGTACTGCATGAAATACACTCTCACATTACACAGAGTACTGCACGAAATACACGTCACATTACACAGAAAGAGTACTGCATGAAATACACGTCACATTACACAGAGAGAGTACTGCATGAAATACACCCTCACATTACACAGAAAGAGTACTGCATGAAATACACGTCAGATTACACAGAAAGAGTACTGCATGAAATACACCCTCACATTACACAGAAAGTACCGAGAAAGTACTGCATGAAATACACGTCACATTACACAGAGAGTACTGCATGAAATACACGTCACATTACACAGAGAGAGTACTGCATGAAATACACCCTCACATTACACAGAGTACTGCATGAAATACACATCACATTACACAGAAAGTACTGCATGAAATACACCCTCATATTACACAGAAAGAGTACTTCATGTAATACACTCTCACATTACACAGAGAGTACTGCACGAAATACATGTCACATTACACAGAAAGAGTACTGCATGAAATACACGTCACATTACACAGAGAGAGTACTGCATGAAATACACCCTCACATTACACAGAAAGTACTGTATGAAATACAACCTCACATTACACAGAAAGAGTACTGCATGAAATACACCCTCCCATTACACAGAAAGTACTGCATGAAATACACCCTCCCATTACACAGAGAGAGTACTGCATGAAATAGACCCTCCCATTACACAGAGAGAGTACTGCATGAAATACACCCTCCCATTACACAGAAAGTACTGCATGAAATACACCCTCCCATTACACAGAGATAGTACTGCATGAAATACACCCTCACATTACACAAAGAGAGTACTGCATGAAATACACCCTCCCATTACACAGAAAGTACTGCATGAAATACACCCTCCCATTACACAGAGAGAGTACTCTATGAAATACACTCTCACATTACACAGAAATAATACTGCATGAAATACACCCTCACATTACACAGAAAGAGTACTGCATGAAATACACGTCACATTACACAGAAAGAGTACTGCATGAAATACACGTCACATTACACAGAGAGAGTACTGCATGAAATACACCCTCACATTACACAGAGTACTGCATGAAATACACATCACATTACACAGAAAGTACTGCATGAAATACACCCTCACATTACACAGAAAGAGTACTGCATGAAATACACCCTCCCATTACACAGAGAGTACTGCATTAAAATACACGTCACATTACACAGAGAGAGTACTGCATGAAATACACGTCACATTACACAGAGAGTACTGCATGAAATACACCCTCACATCACACGGAAAGAGTACTGCATGAAATACACGTCACATTACACAGAAAGAGTACTGCATGAAATACACGTCACATTACACAGAGAGAGTACTGCATGAAATACACCCTCACATTACACAGAAAGAGTACTGCATGAAATACACGTCAGATTACACAGAAAGAGTACTGCATGAAATACACCCTCACATTACACAGAAAGTACCGAGAAAGTACTGCATGAAATACACGTCACATTACACAGAGAGTACTGCATGAAATACACGTCACATTACACAGAGAGAGTACTGCATGAAATACACCCTCACATTACACAGAGTACTGCATGAAATACACATCACATTACACAGAAAGTACTGCATGAAATACACCCTCATATTACACAGAAAGAGTACTTCATGTAATACACTCTCACATTACACAGAGAGTACTGCACGAAATACATGTCACATTACACAGAAAGAGTACTGCATGAAATACACGTCACATTACACAGAGAGAGTACTGCATGAAATACACCCTCACATTACACAGAAAGTACTGTATGAAATACAACCTCACATTACACAGAAAGAGTACTGCATGAAATACACCCTCCCATTACACAGAAAGTACTGCATGAAATACACCCTCCCATTACACAGAGAGAGTACTGCATGAAATAGACCCTCCCATTACACAGAGAGAGTACTGCATGAAATACACCCTCCCATTACACAGAAAGTACTGCATGAAATACACCCTCCCATTACACAGAGAGAGTACTCTATGAAATACACCCTCACATTACACAGAAAGAGTACTGCATGAAATACACGTCACATTACACAGAAAGAGTACTGCATGAAATACACGTCACATTACACAGAGAGAGTACTGCATGAAATACACCCTCACATTACACAGAGTACTGCATGAAATACACATCACATTACACAGAAAGAGTACTGCATGAAATACACCCTCACATTACACAGAAAGAGTACTGCATGAAATACACTCTCACATTACACAGAGAGTACTGCACGAAATACACGTCACATTACACAGAAAGAGTACTGCATGAAATACACGTCACATTACACAGAGAGAGTACTGCATGAAATACACCCTCACATTACACAGAAAGAGTACTGCATGAAATACACGTCAGATTACACAGAAAGAGTACTGCATGAAATACACCCTCACATTACACAGAAAGTACCGAGAAAGTACTGCATGAAATACACGTCACATTACACAGAGAGTACTGCATGAAATACACGTCACATTACACAGAGAGAGTACTGCATGAAATACACCCTCACATTACACAGAGTACTGCATGAAATACACATCACATTACACAGAAAGTACTGCATGAAATACACCCTCATATTACACAGAAAGAGTACTTCATGTAATACACTCTCACATTACACAGAGAGTACTGCACGAAATACATGTCACATTACACAGAAAGAGTACTGCATGAAATACACGTCACATTACACAGAGAGAGTACTGCATGAAATACACCCTCACATTACACAGAAAGTACTGTATGAAATACAACCTCACATTACACAGAAAGAGTACTGCATGAAATACACCCTCCCATTACACAGAAAGTACTGCATGAAATACACCCTCCCATTACACAGAGAGAGTACTGCATGAAATAGACCCTCCCATTACACAGAGAGAGTACTGCATGAAATACACCCTCCCATTACACAGAAAGTACTGCATGAAATACACCCTCCCATTACACAGAGAGAGTACTCTATGAAATACACCCTCACATTACACAGAAAGAGTACTGCATGAAATACACGTCACATTACACAGAAAGAGTACTGCATGAAATACACGTCACATTACACAGAGAGAGTACTGCATGAAATACACCCTCACATTACACAGAGTACTGCATGAAATACACATCACATTACACAGAAAGAGTACTGCATGAAATACACCCTCACATTACACAGAAAGAGTACTGCATGAAATACACTCTCACATTACACAGAGAGTACTGCACGAAATACACGTCACATTACACAGAGAGGGTACTGCATGAAATACACCCTCACATTACACAGAGTACTGCATGAAATACACATCACATTACACAGAAAGTACTGCATGAAATACACCCTCACATTACACAGATAGAGTACTGCATGAAATACACCCTCACATTACACAGAGAGTACTGCATGAAATACACATCACATTACACAGAAAGAGTACTGCATGAAATACACGTCACATTACACAGAGAGAGTACTGCATGAAATACACCCTCACATTACACAGAAAGTACTGTATGAAATACAACCTCACATTACACAGAAAGAGTACTGCATGAAATACACCCTCCCATTACACAGAAAGTACTGCATGAAATACACCCTCCAATTACACAGAGAGAGTACTGCATGAAATACACCCTCCCATTACACAGAGAGAGTACTGCATGAAATAGACCCTCCCATTACACAGAAAGAGTACTGCATGAAATACATCCTCACATTGCACAGAAAGAGTACTGCATGAAATACACCCTCCCATTACACAGAAAGTACTGTATGAAATACACCCTCACATTACACAGGAAGAGTACTGCATGAAATACACCCTCCCATTACACAGAAAGTACTGTATGAAATACACCCTCACATTACACAGAAAGAGTACTGCATGAAATACACGTCACATAACACAGAGAGAGTACTGCATGAAATACACCCTCACATTACACAGAAAGTACTGCATGAAATACACCCTCCCATTACACACAGAGTACTGCATGAAATACACCCTCCCATTACACACAGAGTACTGCATGAAATACACGTCACATTACACAGAGAGAGTACTGCATGAAATAGACCCTCCCATTACACAGAGAGAGTACTGCATGAAATACACCCTCCCATTACACAGAAAGTACTGCATGAAATACACCCTCCCATTACACAGAGAGAGTACTCTATGAAATACACCCTCACATTACACAGAAAGAGTACTGCATGAAATACACGTCACATTACACAGAAAGAGTACTGCATGAAATACACGTCACATTACACAGAGAGAGTACTGCATGAAATACACCCTCACATTACACAGAGTACTGCATGAAATACACATCACATTACACAGAAAGAGTACTGCATGAAATACACCCTCACATTACACAGAAAGAGTACTGCATGAAATACACTCTCACATTACACAGAGAGTACTGCACGAAATACACGTCACATTACACAGAAAGAGTACTGCATGAAATACACGTCACATTACACAGAGAGAGTACTGCATGAAATACACCCTCACATTACACAGAAAGAGTACTGCATGAAATACACGTCAGATTACACAGAAAGAGTACTGCATGAAATACACCCTCACATTACACAGAAAGTACCGAGAAAGTACTGCATGAAATACACGTCACATTACACAGAGAGTACTGCATGAAATACACGTCACATTACACAGAGAGAGTACTGCATGAAATACACCCTCACATTACACAGAGTACTGCATGAAATACACATCACATTACACAGAAAGTACTGCATGAAATACACCCTCATATTACACAGAAAGAGTACTTCATGTAATACACTCTCACATTACACAGAGAGTACTGCACGAAATACATGTCACATTACACAGAAAGAGTACTGCATGAAATACACGTCACATTACACAGAGAGAGTACTGCATGAAATACACCCTCACATTACACAGAAAGTACTGTATGAAATACAACCTCACATTACACAGAAAGAGTACTGCATGAAATACACCCTCCCATTACACAGAAAGTACTGCATGAAATACACCCTCCCATTACACAGAGAGAGTACTGCATGAAATAGACCCTCCCATTACACAGAGAGAGTACTGCATGAAATACACCCTCCCATTACACAGAAAGTACTGCATGAAATACACCCTCCCATTACACAGAGAGAGTACTCTATGAAATACACCCTCACATTACACAGAAAGAGTACTGCATGAAATACACGTCACATTACACAGAAAGAGTACTGCATGAAATACACGTCACATTACACAGAGAGAGTACTGCATGAAATACACCCTCACATTACACAGAGTACTGCATGAAATACACATCACATTACACAGAAAGAGTACTGCATGAAATACACCCTCACATTACACAGAAAGAGTACTGCATGAAATACACTCTCACATTACACAGAGAGTACTGCACGAAATACACGTCACATTACACAGAGAGAGTACTGCATGAAATACACCCTCACATTACACAGAGTACTGCATGAAATACACATCACATTACACAGAAAGTACTGCATGAAATACACCCTCACATTACACAGATAGAGTACTGCATGAAATACACCCTCACATTACACAGAGAGTACTGCATGAAATACACATCACATTACACAGAAAGAGTACTGCATGAAATACACGTCACATTACACAGAGAGAGTACTGCATGAAATACACCCTCACATTACACAGAAAGTACTGTATGAAATACAACCTCACATTACACAGAAAGAGTACTGCATGAAATACACCCTCCCATTACACAGAAAGTACTGCATGAAATACACCCTCCAATTACACAGAGAGAGTACTGCATGAAATACACCCTCCCATTACACAGAGAGAGTACTGCATGAAATAGACCCTCCCATTACACAGAAAGAGTACTGCATGAAATACATCCTCACATTGCACAGAAAGAGTACTGCATGAAATACACCCTCCCATTACACAGAAAGTACTGTATGAAATACACCCTCACATTACACAGGAAGAGTACTGCATGAAATACACCCTCCCATTACACAGAAAGTACTGTATGAAATACACCCTCACATTACACAGAAAGAGTACTGCATGAAATACACGTCACATAACACAGAGAGAGTACTGCATGAAATACACCCTCACATTACACAGAAAGTACTGCATGAAATACACCCTCCCATTACACACAGAGTACTGCATGAAATACACCCTCCCATTACACACAGAGTACTGCATGAAATACACGTCACATTACACAGAGGGAGTACTGCATGAAATACACGTCACCTTACACAGAGAGAGTACTGCATGAAATACACCCTCCCATTACACAGAAAGTACTGCATGAAATACACCCTCCCATTACACAGAAAGTACTGCATAAAATACACCATCCCATTACACAGAAAGTACTACATGAAATAAACCCTCCCATTACACAGAGAGAGTACTGCATGAAATACACGTCACATTACACAGAGAGAGTACTGCTTGAAATACACCCTCACTTTACACATAAAGTACTGCATGAAATACACCCTCCCATTACACAGAAAGTACTGCATGAAATACACCCTCCCATTACACAGAGAGAGTACTGCATGAAATACACGTCACATTACACAGAAAGTACCGCATGAAATACATGTCACATTACACAGAAAGTACTGCATGAAATACACGTCACATTACACAGAAAGAGTACTGCATGAAATACACGTCACATTACACAGAAAGTACCGCATGAAATACACGTCACATTACACAGAAAGAGTACTGCATGAAATACACGTCACATTACACAGAAAGAGTACTGCATGAAATACACGTCACATTACACAGAAAGAGTACTGCATGAAATACACGTCACATTACACAGAAAGTACTGCATGAAATACACGTCACATTACACAGAAAGTACTGCATGAAATACACCATCACATTACACAGAGAGTACTGCATGAAATACACTCACCCATTACACAGAAAGTACTGCATGAAATACACCCTCCCATTACACAGAAAGTACTACATGAAATAAACCCTCCCATTACACAGAGAGAGTACTGCATAAAATACACGTTACATTACACAGAGAGAGTACTGCTTGAAATACACCCTCACTTTACACAGAAAGTACTGCATGAAATACACCCTCCCATTACACAGAAAGTACTGCATGAAATACACCCTCCCATTACACAGAGAGAGTACTGCATGAAATACACGTCACATTACACAGAGAGAGTACTGCTTGAAATACACCCTCCCATTACACAGAAAGTACTGCATAAAATACACCCTCCCATTACACAGAGAGAGTACTGCATGAAATACATCCTCACATTACACAAAAAATACTGCATGAAATACACCCTCACATTACACAGAAAGTACTGCATGAAATACACCCTCCCATTACACAGAGAGAGTACTGCATGAAATACACCCTCACATTACACAGAAAGAGTACTGCATGAAATACACGTCACATTACACAGAAAGAGTACTGCATGAAATACACGTCACATTACACAGAGAGAGTACTGCATAAAATACACCCTCACATTACACAGAAAGTACTGTATGAAATACAACCTCACATTACACAGAAAGAGTACTGCATGAAATACACCCTCACATTACACAGAAAGAGTACTGCATGAAATACACCCTCCCATTACACAGAAAGTACTGTATGAAATACACCCTCACATTACACAGAGTACTGCATGAAATACACATCAAATTACACAGAAAGTACTGCATGAAATACACCCTCACATTACACAGAAAGAGTACTGCATTAAATACACCCTCACATTACACAGAGAGTACTGCATGAAATACACGTCACATTACACAGAAAGAGTACTGCATGAAATACACGTCACATTACACAGAGAGAGTACTGCATGAAATACACCCTCACATTACACAGAAAGTACTGTATGAAATACAACCTCACATTACACAGGAAGAGTACTGCATAAAATACACCCTCACATTACACAGAAAGAGTACTGCATGAAATATACCCTCACATTACACAGAGAGTACTGCATAAATTACACGTCACATTACACAGAAAGAGTACTGCATGAAATACACGTCACATAACACAGAGAGAGTACTGCATGAAATACACCCTCACATTACACAGAAAGTACTGTATGAAATACACCCTCCCATTACAGAGAAAGTACTGTATGAAATACACCCTCACATTACACAGGAAGAGTACTGCATGAAATACACCCTCACATTACACACAGAGTACTACATGAAATACACGTCACATTACACAGAGAGAGTACTGCATGAAATACACGTCACATTATACAGAAAGAGTACTGCATGAAATACACCCTCACATTACACAGAAAGAGTACTGCATGAAATACACGTCACATTACACAGAAAGAGTACTGCATGAAATACACGTCACATTACACAGAAAGTACTGCATGAAATACACGTCACATTACACAGAAAGTACTGCATGAAATACACCCTCACATTACACCGAGACTACTGCATGAAATACACTCACCCATTACACAGAAAGTACTGCATGAAATACACCCTCCCATTACACAGAAAGTACTACATGAAATAAACCCTCCCATTACACAGAGAGAGTACTGCATGAAATACACGTCACATTACACAGAGAGAGTACTGCTTGAAATACACCCTCACTTTACACAGAAAGTACTTTATGAAATACACCCTCCCATTACACAGAAAGTACTGCATGAAATACACCCTCCCATTACACAGAGAGAGTACTGCATGAAATACACGTCACATTACAGAGAAAGTACCGCATGAAATACATGTCACATTACACAGAAAGTACTGCATGAAATACACGTCACATTACACAGAAAGAGTACTGCATGAAATACACGTCACATTACACAGAAAGTACCGCATGAAATACACGTCACATTACACAGAAAGTACTGCATGAAATACACGTCACATTACACAGAAAGAGTACTGCATGAAATACACGTCACATCACACAGAAAGAGTACTGCATGAAATACACCCTCACATTACACAGAAAGAGTACTGCATGAAATACACGTCACATTACACAGAAAGAGTACTGCATGAAATACACGTCACATTACACAGAAAGAGTACTGCATGAAATACACGTCACATTACACAGAAAGTACTGCATGAAATACACGTCACATTACACCGAAAGTACTGCATGAAATACACCATCACATTACACAGAGAGTACTGCATGAAATACACTCACCCATTACACAGAAAGTACTGCATGAAATACACCCTCCCATTACACAGAAAGTACTACATGAAATAAACCCTCCCATTACACAGAGAGAGTACTGCATGAAATACACGTTACATTACACAGAGAGAGTACTGCTTCAAATACACCCTCACTTTACACAGAAAGTACTGCATGAAATACACCCTCCCATTACACAGAAAGTACTGCATGAAATACACCCTCCCATTACACAGAGAGAGTACTGCATGAAATACACCTCCGATTACACAGAGAGAGTACTGCATGAAATACACCCTCACATTACACAGAAAGAGTACTGCATGAAATACACGTCACATTACACAGAAAGAGTACTGCATGAAATACACGTCACATTACACAGAGAGAGTACTGCATAAAATACACCCTCACATTACACAGAAAGTACTGTATGAAATACAACCTCACATTACACAGAAAGAGTACTGCATGAAATACACCCTCACATTACACAGAAAGAGTACTGCATGAAATACACCCTCCCATTACACAGAAAGTACTGTATGAAATACACCCTCACATTACACAGAGTACTGCATGAAATACACATCAAATTACACAGAAAGTACTGCATGAAATACACCCTCACATTACACAGAAAGAGTACTGCATTAAATACACCCTCACATTACACAGAGAGTACTGCATGAAATACACGTCACATTACACAGAAAGAGTACTGCATGAAATACACGTCACATTACACAGAGAGAGTACTGCATGAAATACACCCTCACATTACACAGAAAGTACTGTATGAAATACAACCTCACATTACACAGAAAGAGTACTGCATGAAATACACGTCACATTACACAGAAAGAGTACTGCATGAAATACACACTCACATTACACAGAAAGAGTACTGCATGAAATACACGTCACATTACACAGAAAGAGTACTGCATGAAATACACGTCACATTACACAGAAAGAGTACTGCATGAAATACACGTCACATTACACAGAAAGTACTGCATGAAATACACCCTCACATTACACAGAGACTACTGCATGAAATACACTCACCCATTACACAGAAAGTACTGCATGAAATACACCCTCCCATTACACAGAAAGTACTACATGAAATAAACCCTCCCATTACACAGAGAGAGTACTGCATGAAATACACGTCACATTACACAGAGAGAGTACTGCTTGAAATACACCCTCACTTTACACAGAAAGTACTTTATGAAATACACCCTCCCATTACACAGAAAGTACTGCATGAAATACACCCTCCCATTACACAGAGAGAGTACTGCATGAAATACACGTCACATTACAGAGAAAGTACCGCATGAAATACATGTCACATTACACAGAAAGTACTGCATGAAATACACGTCACATTACACAGAAAGAGTACTGCATGAAATACACGTCACATTACACAGAAAGTACCGCATGAAATACACGTCACATTACACAGAAAGTACTGCATGAAATACACGTCACATTACACAGAAAGAGTACTGCATGAAATACACGTCACATCACACAGAAAGAGTACTGCATGAAATACACCCTCACATTACACAGAAAGAGTACTGCATGAAATACACGTCACATTACACAGAAAGAGTACTGCATGAAATACACGTCACATTACACAGAAAGAGTACTGCATGAAATACACGTCACATTACACAGAAAGTACTGCATGAAATACACGTCACATTACACCGAAAGTACTGCATGAAATACACCATCACATTACACAGAGAGTACTGCATGAAATACACTCACCCATTACACAGAAAGTACTGCATGAAATACACCCTCCCATTACACAGAAAGTACTACATGAAATAAACCCTCCCATTACACAGAGAGAGTACTGCATGAAATACACGTTACATTACACAGAGAGAGTACTGCTTCAAATACACCCTCACTTTACACAGAAAGTACTGCATGAAATACACCCTCCCATTACACAGAAAGTACTGCATGAAATACACCCTCCCATTACACAGAGAGAGTACTGCATGAAATACACCTCCCATTACACAGAGAGAGTACTGCATGAAATACACCCTCACATTACACAGAAAGAGTACTGCATGAAATACACGTCACATTACACAGAAAGAGTACTGCATGAAATACACGTCACATTACACAGAGAGAGTACTGCATAAAATACACCCTCACATTACACAGAAAGTACTGTATGAAATACAACCTCACATTACACAGAAAGAGTACTGCATGAAATACACCCTCACATTACACAGAAAGAGTACTGCATGAAATACACCCTCCCATTACACAGAAAGTACTGTATGAAATACACCCTCACATTACACAGAGTACTGCATGAAATACACATCAAATTACACAGAAAGTACTGCATGAAATACACCCTCACATTACACAGAAAGAGTACTGCATTAAATACACCCTCACATTACACAGAGAGTACTGCATGAAATACACGTCACATTACACAGAAAGAGTACTGCATGAAATACACGTCACATTACACAGAGAGAGTACTGCATGAAATACACCCTCACATTACACAGAAAGTACTGTATGAAATACAACCTCACATTACACAGAAAGAGTACTGCATGAAATACACGTCACATTACACAGAAAGAGTACTGCATGAAATACACACTCACATTACACAGAAAGAGTACTGCATGAAATACACGTCACATTACACAGAAAGAGTACTGCATGAAATACACGTCACATTACACAGAAAGAGTACTGCATGAAATACACGTCACATTACACAGAAAGTACTGCATGAAATACACGTCACATTACACAGAAAGTACTGCATGAAATACACCATCACATTACACAGAGAGTACTGCATGAAATACACTCACCCATTACACAGAAAGTACTGCATGAAATACACCCTCCCATTACACAGAAAGTACTACATGAAATAAACCCTCCCATTACACAGAGAGAGTACTGCATGAAATACACGTCACATTACACAGAGAGAGTACTGCTTGAAATACACCCTCCCATTACACAGAAAGTACTGCATAAAATACACCCTCCCATTACACAGAGAGAGTACTGCATGAAATACATCCTAACATTACACAAAAAATACTGCTTAAAATACACCCTCCCATTACACAGAAAGTACTGCATAAAATACACCCTCCCATTACACAGAAAGTACTGCATGAAATACACGTCACATTACACCGAAAGTACTGCATGAAATACACCATCACATTACACAGAGAGTACTGCATGAAATACACTCACCCATTACACAGAAAGTACTGCATGAAATACACCCTCCCATTACACAGAAAGTACTACATGAAATAAACCCTCCCATTACACAGAGAGAGTACTGCATGAAATACACGTTACATTACACAGAGAGAGTACTGCTTCAAATACACCCTCACTTTACACAGAAAGTACTGCATGAAATACACCCTCCCATTACACAGAAAGTACTGCATGAAATACACCCTCACATTACACAGAGAGAGTACTGCATGAAATACACCTCCCATTACACAGAGAGAGTACTGCATGAAATACACCCTCACATTACACAGAAAGAGTACTGCATGAAATACACGTCACATTACACAGAAAGAGTACTGCATGAAATACACGTCACATTACACAGAGAGAGTACTGCATAAAATACACCCTCACATTACACAGAAAGTACTGTATGAAATACAACCTCACATTACACAGAAAGAGTACTGCATGAAATACACCCTCACATTACACAGAAAGAGTACTGCATGAAATACACCCTCCCATTACACAGAAAGTACTGTATGAAATACACCCTCACATTACACAGAGTACTGCATGAAATACACATTAAATTACACAGAAAGTACTGCATGAAATACACCCTCACATTACACAGAAAGAGTACTGCATTAAATACACCCTCACATTACACAGAGAGTACTGCATGAAATACACCCTCCCATTACACAGAGAGAGTACTGCATGAAATAGACCCTCCCATTACACAGAAAGAGTACTGCATGAAATACATCCTCACATTGCACAGAAAGAGTACTGCATGAAATACACCCTCCCATTACACAGAAAGTACTGTATGAAATACACCCTCACATTACACAGGAAGAGTACTGCATGAAATACACCCTCCCATTACACAGAAAGTACTGTATGAAATACACCCTCACATTACACAGAAAGAGTACTGCATGAAATACACGTCACATAACACAGAGAGAGTACTGCATGAAATACACCCTCACATTACACAGAAAGTACTGCATGAAATACACCCTCCCATTACACACAGAGTACTGCATGAAATACACCCTCCCATTACACACAGAGTACTGCATGAAATACACGTCACATTACACAGAGGGAGTACTGCATGAAATACACGTCACCTTACACAGAGAGAGTACTGCATGAAATACACCCTCCCATTACACAGAAAGTACTGCATGAAATACACCCTCCCATTACACAGAAAGTACTGTATAAAATACACCATCCCATTACACAGAAAGTACTACATGAAATAAACCCTCCCATTACACAGAGAGAGTACTGCATGAAATACACGTCACATTACACAGAGAGAGTACTGCTTGAAATACACCCTCACTTTACACATAAAGTACTGCATGAAATACACCCTCCCATTACACAGAAAGTACTGCATGAAATACACCCTCCCATTACACAGAGAGAGTACTGCATGAAATACACGTCACATTACACAGAAAGTACCGCATGAAATACATGTCACATTACACAGAAAGTACTGCATGAAATACACGTCACATTACACAGAAAGAGTACTGCATGAAATACACGTCACATTACACAGAAAGTACCGCATGAAATACACGTCACATTACACAGAAAGAGTACTGCATGAAATACACGTCACATTACACAGAAAGAGTACTGCATGAAATACACGTCACATTACACAGAAAGAGTACTGCATGAAATACACGTCACATTACACAGAAAGTACTGCATGAAATACACGTCACATTACACAGAAAGTACTGCATGAAATACACCATCACATTACACAGAGAGTACTGCATGAAATACACTCACCCATTACACAGAAAGTACTGCATGAAATACACCCTCCCATTACACAGAAAGTACTACATGAAATAAACCCTCCCATTACACAGAGAGAGTACTGCATAAAATACACGTTACATTACACAGAGAGAGTACTGCTTGAAATACACCCTCACTTTACACAGAAAGTACTGCATGAAATACACCCTCCCATTACACAGAAAGTACTGCATGAAATACACCCTCCCATTACACAGAGAGAGTACTGCATGAAATACACGTCACATTACACAGAGAGAGTACTGCTTGAAATACACCCTCCCATTACACAGAAAGTACTGCATAAAATACACCCTCCCATTACACAGAGAGAGTACTGCATGAAATACATCCTCACATTACACAAAAAATACTGCATGAAATACACCCTCACATTACACAGAAAGTACTGCATGAAATACACCCTCCCATTACACAGAGAGAGTACTGCATGAAATACACCCTCACATTACACAGAAAGAGTACTGCATGAAATACACGTCACATTACACAGAAAGAGTACTGCATGAAATACACGTCACATTACACAGAGAGAGTACTGCATAAAATACACCCTCACATTACACAGAAAGTACTGTATGAAATACAACCTCACATTACACAGAAAGAGTACTGCATGAAATACACCCTCACATTACACAGAAAGAGTACTGCATGAAATACACCCTCCCATTACACAGAAAGTACTGTATGAAATACACCCTCACATTACACAGAGTACTGCATGAAATACACATCAAATTACACAGAAAGTACTGCATGAAATACACCCTCACATTACACAGAAAGAGTACTGCATTAAATACACCCTCACATTACACAGAGAGTACTGCATGAAATACACGTCACATTACACAGAAAGAGTACTGCATGAAATACACGTCACATTACACAGAGAGAGTACTGCATGAAATACACCCTCACATTACACAGAAAGTACTGTATGAAATACAACCTCACATTACACAGGAAGAGTACTGCATAAAATACACCCTCACATTACACAGAAAGAGTACTGCATGAAATATACCCTCACATTACACAGAGAGTACTGCATAAATTACACGTCACATTACACAGAAAGAGTACTGCATGAAATACACGTCACATAACACAGAGAGAGTACTGCATGAAATACACCCTCACATTACACAGAAAGTACTGTATGAAATACACCCTCCCATTACAGAGAAAGTACTGTATGAAATACACCCTCACATTACACAGGAAGAGTACTGCATGAAATACACCCTCACATTACACACAGAGTACTACATGAAATACACGTCACATTACACAGAGAGAGTACTGCATGAAATACACGTCACATTATACAGAAAGAGTACTGCATGAAATACACCCTCACATTACACAGAAAGAGTACTGCATGAAATACACGTCACATTACACAGAAAGAGTACTGCATGAAATACACGTCACATTACACAGAAAGTACTGCATGAAATACACGTCACATTACACAGAAAGTACTGCATGAAATACACCCTCACATTACACCGAGACTACTGCATGAAATACACTCACCCATTACACAGAAAGTACTGCATGAAATACACCCTCCCATTACACAGAAAGTACTACATGAAATAAACCCTCCCATTACACAGAGAGAGTACTGCATGAAATACACGTCACATTACACAGAGAGAGTACTGCTTGAAATACACCCTCACTTTACACAGAAAGTACTTTATGAAATACACCCTCCCATTACACAGAAAGTACTGCATGAAATACACCCTCCCATTACACAGAGAGAGTACTGCATGAAATACACGTCACATTACAGAGAAAGTACCGCATGAAATACATGTCACATTACACAGAAAGTACTGCATGAAATACACGTCACATTACACAGAAAGAGTACTGCATGAAATACACGTCACATTACACAGAAAGTACCGCATGAAATACACGTCACATTACACAGAAAGTACTGCATGAAATACACGTCACATTACACAGAAAGAGTACTGCATGAAATACACGTCACATCACACAGAAAGAGTACTGCATGAAATACACCCTCACATTACACAGAAAGAGTACTGCATGAAATACACGTCACATTACACAGAAAGAGTACTGCATGAAATACACGTCACATTACACAGAAAGAGTACTGCATGAAATACACGTCACATTACACAGAAAGTACTGCATGAAATACACGTCACATTACACCGAAAGTACTGCATGAAATACACCATCACATTACACAGAGAGTACTGCATGAAATACACTCACCCATTACACAGAAAGTACTGCATGAAATACACCCTCCCATTACACAGAAAGTACTACATGAAATAAACCCTCCCATTACACAGAGAGAGTACTGCATGAAATACACGTTACATTACACAGAGAGAGTACTGCTTCAAATACACCCTCACTTTACACAGAAAGTACTGCATGAAATACACCCTCCCATTACACAGAAAGTACTGCATGAAATACACCCTCCCATTACACAGAGAGAGTACTGCATGAAATACACCTCCGATTACACAGAGAGAGTACTGCATGAAATACACCCTCACATTACACAGAAAGAGTACTGCATGAAATACACGTCACATTACACAGAAAGAGTACTGCATGAAATACACGTCACATTACACAGAGAGAGTACTGCATAAAATACACCCTCACATTACACAGAAAGTACTGTATGAAATACAACCTCACATTACACAGAAAGAGTACTGCATGAAATACACCCTCACATTACACAGAAAGAGTACTGCATGAAATACACCCTCCCATTACACAGAAAGTACTGTATGAAATACACCCTCACATTACACAGAGTACTGCATGAAATACACATCAAATTACACAGAAAGTACTGCATGAAATACACCCTCACATTACACAGAAAGAGTACTGCATTAAATACACCCTCACATTACACAGAGAGTACTGCATGAAATACACGTCACATTACACAGAAAGAGTACTGCATGAAATACACGTCACATTACACAGAGAGAGTACTGCATGAAATACACCCTCACATTACACAGAAAGTACTGTATGAAATACAACCTCACATTACACAGAAAGAGTACTGCATGAAATACACGTCACATTACACAGAAAGAGTACTGCATGAAATACACACTCACATTACACAGAAAGAGTACTGCATGAAATACACGTCACATTACACAGAAAGAGTACTGCATGAAATACACGTCACATTACACAGAAAGAGTACTGCATGAAATACACGTCACATTACACAGAAAGTACTGCATGAAATACACCCTCACATTACACAGAGACTACTGCATGAAATACACTCACCCATTACACAGAAAGTACTGCATGAAATACACCCTCCCATTACACAGAAAGTACTACATGAAATAAACCCTCCCATTACACAGAGAGAGTACTGCATGAAATACACGTCACATTACACAGAGAGAGTACTGCTTGAAATACACCCTCACTTTACACAGAAAGTACTTTATGAAATACACCCTCCCATTACACAGAAAGTACTGCATGAAATACACCCTCCCATTACACAGAGAGAGTACTGCATGAAATACACGTCACATTACAGAGAAAGTACCGCATGAAATACATGTCACATTACACAGAAAGTACTGCATGAAATACACGTCACATTACACAGAAAGAGTACTGCATGAAATACACGTCACATTACACAGAAAGTACCGCATGAAATACACGTCACATTACACAGAAAGTACTGCATGAAATACACGTCACATTACACAGAAAGAGTACTGCATGAAATACACGTCACATCACACAGAAAGAGTACTGCATGAAATACACCCTCACATTACACAGAAAGAGTACTGCATGAAATACACGTCACATTACACAGAAAGAGTACTGCATGAAATACACGTCACATTACACAGAAAGAGTACTGCATGAAATACACGTCACATTACACAGAAAGTACTGCATGAAATACACGTCACATTACACCGAAAGTACTGCATGAAATACACCATCACATTACACAGAGAGTACTGCATGAAATACACTCACCCATTACACAGAAAGTACTGCATGAAATACACCCTCCCATTACACAGAAAGTACTACATGAAATAAACCCTCCCATTACACAGAGAGAGTACTGCATGAAATACACGTTACATTACACAGAGAGAGTACTGCTTCAAATACACCCTCACTTTACACAGAAAGTACTGCATGAAATACACCCTCCCATTACACAGAAAGTACTGCATGAAATACACCCTCCCATTACACAGAGAGAGTACTGCATGAAATACACCTCCCATTACACAGAGAGAGTACTGCATGAAATACACCCTGACATTACACAGAAAGAGTACTGCATGAAATACACGTCACATTACACAGAAAGAGTACTGCATGAAATACACGTCACATTACACAGAGAGAGTACTGCATAAAATACACCCTCACATTACACAGAAAGTACTGTATGAAATACAACCTCACATTACACAGAAAGAGTACTGCATGAAATACACCCTCACATTACACAGAAAGAGTACTGCATGAAATACACCCTCCCATTACACAGAAAGTACTGTATGAAATACACCCTCACATTACACAGAGTACTGCATGAAATACACATCAAATTACACAGAAAGTACTGCATGAAATACACCCTCACATTACACAGAAAAAGTACTGCATTAAATACACCCTCACATTACACAGAGAGTACTGCATGAAATACACGTCACATTACACAGAAAGAGTACTGCATGAAATACACGTCACATTACACAGAGAGAGTACTGCATGAAATACACCCTCACATTACACAGAAAGTACTGTATGAAATACAACCTCACATTACACAGAAAGAGTACTGCATGAAATACACGTCACATTACACAGAAAGAGTACTGCATGAAATACACACTCACATTACACAGAAAGAGTACTGCATGAAATACACGTCACATTACACAGAAAGAGTACTGCATGAAATACACGTCACATTACACAGAAAGAGTACTGCATAAAATACACCCTCCCATTACACAGAAAGTACTGCATGAAATACACGTCACATTACACCGAAAGTACTGCATGAAATACACCATCACATTACACAGAGAGTACTGCATGAAATACACTCACCCATTACACAGAAAGTACTGCATGAAATACACCCTCCCATTACACAGAAAGTACTACATGAAATAAACCCTCCCATTACACAGAGAGAGTACTGCATGAAATACACGTTACATTACACAGAGAGAGTACTGCTTCAAATACACCCTCACTTTACACAGAAAGTACTGCATGAAATACACCCTCCCATTACACAGAAAGTACTGCATGAAATACACCCTCACATTACACAGAGAGAGTACTGCATGAAATACACCTCCCATTACACAGAGAGAGTACTGCATGAAATACACCCTCACATTACACAGAAAGAGTACTGCATGAAATACACGTCACATTACACAGAAAGAGTACTGCATGAAATACACGTCACATTACACAGAGAGAGTACTGCATAAAATACACCCTCACATTACACAGAAAGTACTGTATGAAATACAACCTCACATTACACAGAAAGAGTACTGCATGAAATACACCCTCACATTACACAGAAAGAGTACTGCATGAAATACACCCTCCCATTACACAGAAAGTACTGTATGAAATACACCCTCACATTACACAGAGTACTGCATGAAATACACATTAAATTACACAGAAAGTACTGCATGAAATACACCCTCACATTACACAGAAAGAGTACTGCATTAAATACACCCTCACATTACACAGAGAGTACTGCATGAAATACACGTCACATTACACAGAAAGAGTACTGCATGAAATACACGTCACATTACACAGAGAGAGTACTGCATGAAATACACCCTCACATTACACAGAAAGTACTGTATGAAATACAACCTCACATTACACAGAAAGAGTACTGCATGAAATACACGTCACATTACACAGAAAGAGTACTGCATGAAATACACACTCACATTACACAGAAAGAGTACTGCATGAAATACACGTCACATTACACAGAAAGAGTACTGCATGAAATACACGTCACATTACACAGAAAGAGTACTGCATGAAATACACGTCACATTACACAGAAAGTACTGCATGAAATACACGTCACATTACACAGAAAGTACTGCATGAAATACACCATCACATTACACAGAGAGTACTGCATGAAATACACTCACCCATTACACAGAAAGTACTGCATGAAATACACCCTCCCATTACACAGAAAGTACTACATGAAATAAACCCTCCCATTACACAGAGAGAGTACTGCATGAAATACACGTCACATTACACAGAGAGAGTACTGCTTGAAATACACCCTCCCATTACACAGAAAGTACTGCATAAAATACACCCTCCCATTACACAGAGAGAGTACTGCATGAAATACATCCTCACATTACACAAAAAATACTGCATGAAATACACCCTCACATTACACAGAAAGTACTGCATGAAATACACCCTCCCATTACACAGAGAGAGTACTGCATGAAATACACCCTCACATTACACAGAAAGAGTACTGCATGAAATACACGTCACATTACACAGAAAGAGTACTGCATGAAATACACGTCACATTACACAGAGAGAGTACTGCATAAAATACACCCTCACATTACACAGAAAGTACTGTATGAAATACAACCTCACATTACACAGAAAGAGTACTGCATGAAATACACCCTCACATTACACAGAAAGAGTACTGCATGAAATACACCCTCCCATTACACAGAAAGTACTGTATGAAATACACCCTCACATTACACAGAGTACTGCATGAAATACACATCAAATTACACAGAAAGTACTGCATGAAATACACCCTCACATTACACAGAAAGAGTACTGCATTAAATACACCCTCACATTACACAGAGAGTACTGCATGAAATACACGTCACATTACACAGAAAGAGTACTGCATGAAATACACGTCACATTACACAGAGAGAGTACTGCATGAAATACACCCTCACATTACACAGAAAGTACTGTATGAAATACAACCTCACATTACACAGGAAGAGTACTGCATAAAATACACCCTCACATTACACAGAAAGAGTACTGCATGAAATATACCCTCACATTACACAGAGAGTACTGCATAAATTACACGTCACATTACACAGAAAGAGTACTGCATGAAATACACGTCACATAACACAGAGAGAGTACTGCATGAAATACACCCTCACATTACACAGAAAGTACTGTATGAAATACACCCTCCCATTACAGAGAAAGTACTGTATGAAATACACCCTCACATTACACAGGAAGATTACTGCATGAAATACACCCTCACATTACACACAGAGTACTACATGAAATACACGTCACATTACACAGAGAGAGTACTGCATGAAATACACGTCACATTATACAGAAAGAGTACTGCATGAAATACACCCTCACATTACACAGAAAGAGTACTGCATGAAATACACGTCACATTACACAGAAAGAGTACTGCATGAAATACACGTCACATTACACAGAAAGTACTGCATGAAATACACGTCACATTACACAGAAAGTACTGCATGAAATACACCCTCACATTACACAGAGACTACTGCATGAAATACACTCACCCATTACACAGAAAGTACTGCATGAAATACACCCTCCCATTACACAGAAAGTACTACATGAAATAAACCCTCCCATTACACAGAGAGAGTACTGCATGAAATACACGTCACATTACACAGAGAGAGTACTGCTTGAAATACACCCTCACTTTACACAGAAAGTACTTTATGAAATACACCCTCCCATTACACAGAAAGTACTGCATGAAATACACCCTCCCATTACACAGAGAGAGTACTGCATGAAATACACGTCACATTACAGAGAAAGTACCGCATGAAATACATGTCACATTACACAGAAAGTACTGCATGAAATACACGTCACATTACACAGAAAGAGTACTGCATGAAATACACGTCACATTACACAGAAAGTACCGCATGAAATACACGTCACATTACACAGAAAGTACTGCATGAAATACACGTCACATTACACAGAAAGAGTACTGCATGAAATACACGTCACATCACACAGAAAGAGTACTGCATGAAATACATCCTCACATTACACAGAAAGAGTACTGCATGAAATACACGTCACATTACACAGAAAGAGTACTGCATGAAATACACGTCACATTACACAGAAAGAGTACTGCATGAAATACACGTCACATTACACAGAAAGTACTGCATGAAATACACGTCACATTACACCGAAAGTACTGCATGAAATACACCATCACATTACACAGAGAGTACTGCATGAAATACACTCACCCATTACACAGAAAGTACTGCATGAAATACACCCTCCCATTACACAGAAAGTACTACATGAAATAAACCCTCCCATTACACAGAGAGAGTACTGCATGAAATACACGTTACATTACACAGAGAGAGTACTGCTTCAAATACACCCTCACTTTACACAGAAAGTACTGCATGAAATACACCCTCCCATTACACAGAAAGTACTGCATGAAATACACCCTCCCATTACACAGAGAGAGTACTGCATGAAATACACCTCCCATTACACAGAGAGAGTACTGCATGAAATACACCCTCACATTACACAGAAAGAGTACTGCATGAAATACACGTCACATTACACAGAAAGAGTACTGCATGAAATACACGTCACATTACACAGAGAGAGTACTGCATAAAATACACCCTCACATTACACAGAAAGTACTGTATGAAATACAACCTCACATTACACAGAAAGAGTACTGCATGAAATACACCCTCACATTACACAGAAAGAGTACTGCATGAAATACACCCTCCCATTACACAGAAAGTACTGTATGAAATACACCCTCACATTACACAGAGTACTGCATGAAATACACATCAAATTACACAGAAAGTACTGCATGAAATACACCCTCACATTACACAGAAAGAGTACTGCATTAAATACACCCTCACATTACACAGAGAGTACTGCATGAAATACACGTCACATTACACAGAAAGAGTACTGCATGAAATACACGTCACATTACACAGAGAGAGTACTGCATGAAATACACCCTCACATTACACAGAAAGTACTGTATGAAATACAACCTCACATTACACAGAAAGAGTACTGCATGAAATACACGTCACATTACACAGAAAGAGTACTGCATGAAATACACACTCACATTACACAGAAAGAGTACTGCATGAAATACACGTCACATTACACAGAAAGAGTACTGCATGAAATACACGTCACATTACACAGAAAGAGTACTGCATGAAATACACGTCACATTACACAGAAAGTACTGCATGAAATACACGTCACATTACACAGAAAGTACTGCATGAAATACACCATCACATTACACAGAGAGTACTGCATGAAATACACTCACCCATTACACAGAAAGTACTGCATGAAATACACCCTCCCATTACACAGAAAGTACTACATGAAATAAACCCTCCCATTACACAGAGAGAGTACTGCATGAAATACACGTTACATTACACAGAGAGAGTACTGCTTGAAATACACCCTCACTTTACACAGAAAGTACTGCATGAAATACACCCTCCCATTACACAGAAAGTACTGCATGAAATACACCCTCCCATTACACAGAGAGAGTACTGCATGAAATACACGTCACATTACACAGAGAGAGTACTGCTTGAAATACACCCTCCCATTACACAGAAAGTACTGCATGAAATACACCCTCCCATTACACAGAGAGAGTACTGCATGAAATACATCCTCACATTACACAGAAAGTACTGCATGAAATACACCCTCACATTACACAGAAAGTACTGCATGAAATACACCCTCCCATTACACAGAGAGAGTACTGCATGAAATACACCCTCACATTACACAGAAAGAGTACTGCATGAAATACACGTCACATTACACAGAAAGAGTACTGCATGAAATACACGTCACATTACACAGAGAGAGTACTGCATAAAATACACCCTCACATTACACAGAAAGTACTGTATGAAATACAACCTCACATTACACAGAAAGAGTACTGCATGAAATACACCCTCACATTACACAGAAAGAGTACTGCATGAAATACACCCTCCCATTACACAGAAAGTACTGTATGAAATACACCCTCACATTACACAGAGTACTGCATGAAATACACATCAAATTACACAGAAAGTACTGCATGAAATACATCCTCACATTACACAGAAAGAGTACTGCTTTAAATACACCCTCACATTACACAGAGAGTACTGCATGAAATACACGTCACATTACACAGAAAGAGTACTGCATGAAATACACGTCACATTACACAGAGAGAGTACTGCATGAAATACACCCTCACATTACACAGAAAGTACTGTATGAAATACAACCTCACATTACACAGAGAGAGTACTGCATAAAATACACCCTCACATTACACACAAAGAGTACTGCATGAAATACACCCCCACATTACACAGAAAGAGTACTGCATGAAATACACCCTCCCATTACACAGAAAGTACTGTATGAAATACACCCTCACATTACACAGGAAGAGTACTGCATAAAATACACCCTCACATTACACAGAAAGAGTACTGCATTAAATACACCCTCACATTACACAGAGAGTACTGCATGAAATACACGTCACATTACACAGAAAGAGTACTGCATGAAATACACGTCACATTACACAGAGAGAGTACTGCATGAAATACACCCTCACATTACACAGAAAGTACTGTATGAAATACAACCTCACATTACACAGGAAGAGTACTGCATAAAATACACCCTCACATTACACAGAAAGAGTACTGCATGAAATATACCCTCACATTACACAGAGAGTACTGCATAAATTACACGTCACATTACACAGAAAGAGTACTGCATGAAATACACGTCACATAACACAGAGAGAGTACTGCATGAAATACACCCTCACATTACACAGAAAGTACTGTATGAAATACACCCTCCCATTACAGAGAAAGTACTGTATGAAATACACCCTCACATTACACAGGAAGAGTACTGCATGAAATACACCCTCACATTACACACAGAGTACTACATGAAATACACGTCACATTACACAGAGAGAGTACTGCATGAAATACACGTCACATTATACAGAAAGAGTACTGCATGAAATACACCCTCACATTACACAGAAAGAGTACTGCATGAAATACACGTCACATTACACAGAAAGAGTACTGCATGAAATACACGTCACATTACACAGAAAGTACTGCATGAAATACACGTCACATTACACAGAAAGTACTGCATGAAATACACCTTCACATTACACAGAGACTACTGCATGAAATACACTCACCCATTACACAGAAAGTACTGCATGAAATACACCCTCCCATTACACAGAAAGTACTACATGAAATAAACCCTCCCATTACACAGAGAGAGTACTGCATGAAATACACGTCACATTACACAGAGAGAGTACTGCTTGAAATACACCCTCACTTTACACAGAAAGTACTTTATGAAATACACCCTCCCATTACACAGAAAGTACTGCATGAAATACACCCTCCCATTACACAGAGAGAGTACTGCATGAAATACACGTCACATTACAGAGAAAGTACCGCATGAAATACATGTCACATTACACAGAAAGTACTGCATGAAATACACGTCACATTACACAGAAAGAGTACTGCATGAAATACACGTCACATTACACAGAAAGTACCGCATGAAATACACGTCACATTACACAGAAAGTACTGAGTGAAATACACGTCACATTACACAGAAAGAGTACTGCATGAAATACACGTCACATCACACAGAAAGAGTACTGCATGAAATACACCCTCACATTACACAGAAAGAGTACTGCATGAAATACACGTCACATTACACAGAAAGAGTACTGCATGAAATACACGTCACATTACACAGAAAGAGTACTGCATGAAATACACGTCACATTACACAGAAAGTACTGCATGAAATACACGTCACATTACACCGAAAGTACTGCATGAAATACACCATCACATTACACAGAGAGTACTGCATGAAATACACTCACCCATTACACAGAAAGTACTGCATGAAATACACCCTCCCATTACACAGAAAGTACTACATGAAATAAACCCTCCCATTACACAGAGAGAGTACTGCATGAAATACACGTTACATTACACAGAGAGAGTACTGCTTCAAATACACCCTCACTTTACACAGAAAGTACTGCATGAAATACACCCTCCCATTACACAGAAAGTACTGCATGAAATACACCCTCCCATTACACAGAGAGAGTACTGCATGAAATACACCTCCCATTACACAGAGAGAGTACTGCATGAAATACACCCTCACATTACACAGAAAGAGTACTGCATGAAATACACGTCACATTACACAGAAAGAGTACTGCATGAAATACACGTCACATTACACAGAGAGAGTACTGCATAAAATACACCCTCACATTACACAGAAAGTACTGTATGAAATACAACCTCACATTACACAGAAAGTACTACATGAAATAAACCCTCCCATTACACAGAGAGAGTACTGCATGAAATACACGTTACATTACACAGAGAGAGTACTGCTTCAAATACACCCTCACTTTACACAGAAAGTACTGCATGAAATACACCCTCCCATTACACAGAAAGTACTGCATGAAATACACCCTCCCATTACACAGAAAGTACTACATGAAATAAACCCTCCCATTACACAGAGAGAGTACTGCATGAAATACACGTCACATTACACAGAAAGAGTACTGCATGAAATACACGTCACATCACACAGAAAGAGTACTGCATGAAATACACCCTCACATTACACAGAAAGAGTACTGCATGAAATACACGTCACATTACACAGAAAGAGTACTGCATGAAATACACGTCACATTACACAGAAAGAGTACTGCATGAAATACACGTCACATTACACAGAAAGTACTGCATGAAATACACGTCACATTACACCGAAAGTACTGCATGAAATACACCATCACATTACACAGAGAGTACTGCATGAAATACACTCACCCATTACACAGAAAGTACTGCATGAAATACACCCTCCCATTACACAGAAAGTACTACATGAAATAAACCCTCCCATTACACAGAGAGAGTACTGCATGAAATACACGTTACATTACACAGAGAGAGTACTGCTTCAAATACACCCTCACTTTACACAGAAAGTACTGCATGAAATACACCCTCCCATTACACAGAAAGTACTGCATGAAATACACCCTCCCATTACACAGAGAGAGTACTGCATGAAATACACCTCCCATTACACAGAGAGAGTACTGCATGAAATACACCCTCACATTACACAGAAAGAGTACTGCATGAAATACACGTCACATTACACAGAAAGAGTACTGCATGAAATACACGTCACATTACACAGAGAGAGTACTGCATAAAATACACCCTCACATTACACAGAAAGTACTGTATGAAATACAACCTCACATTACACAGAAAGTACTACATGAAATACACCCTCACATTACACAGAAAGAGTACTGCATGAAATACACGTCACATTACACAGAAAGAGTACTGCATGAAATACACGTCACATTACACAGAAAGAGTACTGCATGAAATACACGTCACATTACACAGAAAGTACTGCATGAAATACACGTCACATTACACCGAAAGTACTGCATGAAATACACCATCACATTACACAGAGAGTACTGCATGAAATACACTCACCCATTACACAGAAAGTACTGCATGAAATACACCCTCCCATTACACAGAAAGTACTACATGAAATAAACCCTCCCATTACACAGAGAGAGTACTGCATGAAATACACGTTACATTACACAGAGAGAGTACTGCTTCAAATACACCCTCACTTTACACAGAAAGTACTGCATGAAATACACCCTCCCATTACACAGAAAGTACTGCATGAAATACACCCTCCCATTACACAGAGAGAGTACTGCATGAAATACACCTCCCATTACACAGAGAGAGTACTGCATGAAATACACCCTCACATTACACAGAAAGAGTACTGCATGAAATACACGTCACATTACACAGAAAGAGTACTGCATGAAATACACGTCACATTACACAGAGAGAGTACTGCATAAAATACACCCTCACATTACACAGAAAGTACTGTATGAAATACAACCTCACATTACACAGAAAGTACTACATGAAATAAACCCTCCCATTACACAGAGAGAGTACTGCATGAAATACACGTTACATTACACAGAGAGAGTACTGCTTCAAATACACCCTCACTTTACACAGAAAGTACTGCATGAAATACACCCTCCCATTACACAGAAAGTACTGCATGAAATACACCCTCACATTACACAGAGAGAGTACTGCATGAAATACACCTCCCATTACACAGAGAGAGTACTGCATGAAATACACCCTCACATTACACAGAAAGAGTACTGCATGAAATACACGTCACATTACACAGAAAGAGTACTGCATGAAATACACGTCACATTACACAGAGAGAGTACTGCATAAAATACACCCTCACATTACACAGAAAGTACTGTATGAAATACAACCTCACATTACACAGAAAGAGTACTGCATGAAATACACCCTCACATTACACAGAAAGAGTACTGCATGAAATACACCCTCCCATTACACAGAAAGTACTGTATGAAATACACCCTCACATTACACAGAGTACTGCATGAAATACACATTAAATTACACAGAAAGTACTGCATGAAATACACCCTCACATTACACAGAAAGAGTACTGCATTAAATACACCCTCACATTACACAGAGAGTACTGCATGAAATACACGTCACATTACACAGAAAGAGTACTGCATGAAATACACGTCACATTACACAGAGAGAGTACTGCATGAAATACACCCTCACATTACACAGAAAGTACTGTATGAAATACAACCTCACATTACACAGAAAGAGTACTGCATGAAATACACGTCACATTACACAGAAAGAGTACTGCATGAAATACACACTCACATTACACAGAAAGAGTACTGCATGAAATACACGTCACATTACACAGAAAGAGTACTGCATGAAATACACGTCACATTACACAGAAAGAGTACTGCATGAAATACACGTCACATTACACAGAAAGTACTGCATGAAATACACGTCACATTACACAGAAAGTACTGCATGAAATACACCATCACATTACACAGAGAGTACTGCATGAAATACACTCACCCATTACACAGAAAGTACTGCATGAAATACACCCTCCCATTACACAGAAAGTACTACATGAAATAAACCCTCCCATTACACAGAGAGAGTACTGCATGAAATACACGTCACATTACACAGAGAGAGTACTGCTTGAAATACACCCTCCCATTACACAGAAAGTACTGCATAAAATACACCCTCCCATTACACAGAGAGAGTACTGCATGAAATACATCCTCACATTACACAAAAAATACTGCATGAAATACACCCTCACATTACACAGAAAGTACTGCATGAAATACACCCTCCCATTACACAGAGAGAGTACTGCATGAAATACACCCTCACATTACACAGAAAGAGTACTGCATGAAATACACGTCACATTACACAGAAAGAGTACTGCATGAAATACACGTCACATTACACAGAGAGAGTACTGCATAAAATACACCCTCACATTACACAGAAAGTACTGTATGAAATACAACCTCACATTACACAGAAAGAGTACTGCATGAAATACACCCTCACATTACACAGAAAGAGTACTGCATGAAATACACCCTCCCATTACACAGAAAGTACTGTATGAAATACACCCTCACATTACACAGAGTACTGCATGAAATACACATCAAATTACACAGAAAGTACTGCATGAAATACACCCTCACATTACACAGAAAGAGTACTGCATTAAATACACCCTCACATTACACAGAGAGTACTGCATGAAATACACGTCACATTACACAGAAAGAGTACTGCATGAAATACACGTCACATTACACAGAGAGAGTACTGCATGAAATACACCCTCACATTACACAGAAAGTACTGTATGAAATACAACCTCACATTACACAGGAAGAGTACTGCATAAAATACACCCTCACATTACACAGAAAGAGTACTGCATGAAATATACCCTCACATTACACAGAGAGTACTGCATAAATTACACGTCACATTACACAGAAAGAGTACTAGATGAAATACACGTCACATAACACAGAGAGAGTACTGCATGAAATACACCCTCACATTACACAGAAAGTACTGTATGAAATACACCCTCCCATTACAGAGAAAGTACTGTATGAAATACACCCTCACATTACACAGGAAGATTACTGCATGAAATACACCCTCACATTACACACAGAGTACTACATGAAATACACGTCACATTACACAGAGAGAGTACTGCATGAAATACACGTCACATTATACAGAAAGAGTACTGCATGAAATACACCCTCACATTACACAGAAAGAGTACTGCATGAAATACACGTCACATTACACAGAAAGAGTACTGCATGAAATACACGTCACATTACACAGAAAGTACTGCATGAAATACACGTCACATTACACAGAAAGTACTGCATGAAATACACCCTCACATTACACAGAGACTACTGCATGAAATACACTCACCCATTACACAGAAAGTACTGCATGAAATACACCCTCCCATTACACAGAAAGTACTACATGAAATAAACCCTCCCATTACACAGAGAGAGTACTGCATGAAATACACGTCACATTACACAGAGAGAGTACTGCTTGAAATACACCCTCACTTTACACAGAAAGTACTTTATGAAATACACCCTCCCATTACACAGAAAGTACTGCATGAAATACACCCTCCCATTACACAGAGAGAGTACTGCATGAAATACACGTCACATTACAGAGAAAGTACCGCATGAAATACATGTCACATTACACAGAAAGTACTGCATGAAATACACGTCACATTACACAGAAAGAGTACTGCATGAAATACACGTCACATTACACAGAAAGTACCGCATGAAATACACGTCACATTACACAGAAAGTACTGCATGAAATACACGTCACATTACACAGAAAGAGTACTGCATGAAATACACGTCACATCACACAGAAAGAGTACTGCATGAAATACATCCTCACATTACACAGAAAGAGTACTGCATGAAATACACGTCACATTACACAGAAAGAGTACTGCATGAAATACACGTCACATTACACAGAAAGAGTACTGCATGAAATACACGTCACATTACACAGAAAGTACTGCATGAAATACACGTCACATTACACCGAAAGTACTGCATGAAATACACCATCACATTACACAGAGAGTACTGCATGAAATACACTCACCCATTACACAGAAAGTACTGCATGAAATACACCCTCCCATTACACAGAAAGTACTACATGAAATAAACCCTCCCATTACACAGAGAGAGTACTGCATGAAATACACGTTACATTACACAGAGAGAGTACTGCTTCAAATACACCCTCACTTTACACAGAAAGTACTGCATGAAATACACCCTCCCATTACACAGAAAGTACTGCATGAAATACACCCTCCCATTACACAGAGAGAGTACTGCATGAAATACACCTCCCATTACACAGAGAGAGTACTGCATGAAATACACCCTCACATTACACAGAAAGAGTACTGCATGAAATACACGTCACATTACACAGAAAGAGTACTGCATGAAATACACGTCACATTACACAGAGAGAGTACTGCATAAAATACACCCTCACATTACACAGAAAGTACTGTATGAAATACAACCTCACATTACACAGAAAGAGTACTGCATGAAATACACCCTCACATTACACAGAAAGAGTACTGCATGAAATACACCCTCCCATTACACAGAAAGTACTGTATGAAATACACCCTCACATTACACAGAGTACTGCATGAAATACACATCAAATTACACAGAAAGTACTGCATGAAATACACCCTCACATTACACAGAAAGAGTACTGCATTAAATACACCCTCACATTACACAGAGAGTACTGCATGAAATACACGTCACATTACACAGAAAGAGTACTGCATGAAATACACGTCACATTACACAGAGAGAGTACTGCATGAAATACACCCTCACATTACACAGAAAGTACTGTATGAAATACAACCTCACATTACACAGAAAGAGTACTGCATGAAATACACGTCACATTACACAGAAAGAGTACTGCATGAAATACACACTCACATTACACAGAAAGAGTACTGCATGAAATACACGTCACATTACACAGAAAGAGTACTGCATGAAATACACGTCACATTACACAGAAAGAGTACTGCATGAAATACACGTCACATTACACAGAAAGTACTGCATGAAATACACGTCACATTACACAGAAAGTACTGCATGAAATACACCATCACATTACACAGAGAGTACTGCATGAAATACACTCACCCATTACACAGAAAGTACTGCATGAAATACACCCTCCCATTACACAGAAAGTACTACATGAAATAAACCCTCCCATTACACAGAGAGAGTACTGCATGAAATACACGTTACATTACACAGAGAGAGTACTGCTTGAAATACACCCTCACTTTACACAGAAAGTACTGCATGAAATACACCCTCCCATTACACAGAAAGTACTGCATGAAATACACCCTCCCATTACACAGAGAGAGTACTGCATGAAATACACGTCACATTACACAGAGAGAGTACTGCTTGAAATACACCCTCCCATTACACAGAAAGTACTGCATGAAATACACCCTCCCATTACACAGAGAGAGTACTGCATGAAATACATCCTCACATTACACAGAAAGTACTGCATGAAATACACCCTCACATTACACAGAAAGTACTGCATGAAATACACCCTCCCATTACACAGAGAGAGTACTGCATGAAATACACCCTCACATTACACAGAAAGAGTACTGCATGAAATACACGTCACATTACACAGAAAGAGTACTGCATGAAATACACGTCACATTACACAGAGAGAGTACTGCATAAAATACACCCTCACATTACACAGAAAGTACTGTATGAAATACAACCTCACATTACACAGAAAGAGTACTGCATGAAATACACCCTCACATTACACAGAAAGAGTACTGCATGAAATACACCCTCCCATTACACAGAAAGTACTGTATGAAATACACCCTCACATTACACAGAGTACTGCATGAAATACACATCAAATTACACAGAAAGTACTGCATGAAATACATCCTCACATTACACAGAAAGAGTACTGCTTTAAATACACCCTCACATTACACAGAGAGTACTGCATGAAATACACGTCACATTACACAGAAAGAGTACTGCATGAAATACACGTCACATTACACAGAGAGAGTACTGCATGAAATACACCCTCACATTACACAGAAAGTACTGTATGAAATACAACCTCACATTACACAGAGAGAGTACTGCATAAAATACACCCTCACATTACACACAAAGAGTACTGCATGAAATACACCCCCACATTACACAGAAAGAGTACTGCATGAAATACACCCTCCCATTACACAGAAAGTACTGTATGAAATACACCCTCACATTACACAGGAAGAGTACTGCATAAAATACACCCTCACATTACACAAAAAGAGTACTGCATTAAATACACCCTCACATTACACAGAGAGTACTGCATGAAATACACGTCACATTACACAGAAAGAGTACTGCATGAAATACACGTCACATTACACAGAGAGAGTACTGCATGAAATACACCCTCACATTACACAGAAAGTACTGTATGAAATACAACCTCACATTACACAGGAAGAGTACTGCATAAAATACACCCTCACATTACACAGAAAGAGTACTGCATGAAATATACCCTCACATTACACAGAGAGTACTGCATAAATTACACGTCACATTACACAGAAAGAGTACTGCATGAAATACACGTCACATAACACAGAGAGAGTACTGCATGAAATACACCCTCACATTACACAGAAAGTACTGTATGAAATACACCCTCCCATTACAGAGAAAGTACTGTATGAAATACACCCTCACATTACACAGGAAGAGTACTGCATGAAATACACCCTCACATTACACACAGAGTACTACATGAAATACACGTCACATTACACAGAGAGAGTACTGCATGAAATACACGTCACATTATACAGAAAGAGTACTGCATGAAATACACCCTCACATTACACAGAAAGAGTACTGCATGAAATACACGTCACATTACACAGAAAGAGTACTGCATGAAATACACGTCACATTACACAGAAAGTACTGCATGAAATACACGTCACATTACACAGAAAGTACTGCATGAAATACACCTTCACATTACACAGAGACTACTGCATGAAATACACTCACCCATTACACAGAAAGTACTGCATGAAATACACCCTCCCATTACACAGAAAGTACTACATGAAATAAACCCTCCCATTACACAGAGAGAGTACTGCATGAAATACACGTCACATTACACAGAGAGAGTACTGCTTGAAATACACCCTCACTTTACACAGAAAGTACTTTATGAAATACACCCTCCCATTACACAGAAAGTACTGCATGAAATACACCCTCCCATTACACAGAGAGAGTACTGCATGAAATACACGTCACATTACAGAGAAAGTACCGCATGAAATACATGTCACATTACACAGAAAGTACTGCATGAAATACACGTCACATTACACAGAAAGAGTACTGCATGAAATACACGTCACATTACACAGAAAGTACCGCATGAAATACACGTCACATTACACAGAAAGTACTGAGTGAAATACACGTCACATTACACAGAAAGAGTACTGCATGAAATACACGTCACATCACACAGAAAGAGTACTGCATGAAATACACCCTCACATTACACAGAAAGAGTACTGCATGAAATACACGTCACATTACACAGAAAGAGTACTGCATGAAATACACGTCACATTACACAGAAAGAGTACTGCATGAAATACACGTCACATTACACAGAAAGTACTGCATGAAATACACGTCACATTACACCGAAAGTACTGCATGAAATACACCATCACATTACACAGAGAGTACTGCATGAAATACACTCACCCATTACACAGAAAGTACTGCATGAAATACACCCTCCCATTACACAGAAAGTACTACATGAAATAAACCCTCCCATTACACAGAGAGAGTACTGCATGAAATACACGTTACATTACACAGAGAGAGTACTGCTTCAAATACACCCTCACTTTACACAGAAAGTACTGCATGAAATACACCCTCCCATTACACAGAAAGTACTGCATGAAATACACCCTCCCATTACACAGAGAGAGTACTGCATGAAATACACCTCCCATTACACAGAGAGAGTACTGCATGAAATACACCCTCACATTACACAGAAAGAGTACTGCATGAAATACACGTCACATTACACAGAAAGAGTACTGCATGAAATACACGTCACATTACACAGAGAGAGTACTGCATAAAATACACCCTCACATTACACAGAAAGTACTGTATGAAATACAACCTCACATTACACAGAAAGAGTACTGCATGAAATACACCCTCACATTACACAGAAAGAGTACTGCATGAAATACACCCTCCCATTACACAGAAAGTACTGTATGAAATACACCCTCACATTACACAGAGTACTGCATGAAATACACATCAAATTACACAGAAAGTACTGCATGAAATACACCCTCACATTACACAGAAAGAGTACTGCATTAAATACACCCTCACATTACACAGAGAGTACTGCATGAAATACACGTCACATTACACAGAAAGAGTACTGCATGAAATACACGTCACATTACACAGAGAGAGTACTGCATGAAATACACCCTCACATTACACAGAAAGTACTGTATGAAATACAACCTCACATTACACAGAAAGAGTACTGCATGAAATACACGTCACATTACACAGAAAGAGTACTGCATGAAATACACACTCACATTACACAGAAAGAGTACTGCATGAAATACACGTCACATTACACAGAAAGAGTACTGCATGAAATACACGTCACATTACACAGAAAGAGTACTGCATGAAATACACGTCACATTACACAGAAAGTACTGCATGAAATACACGTCACATTACACAGAAAGTACTGCATGAAATACACCATCACATTACACAGAGAGTACTGCATGAAATACACTCACCCATTACACAGAAAGTACTGCATGAAATACACCCTCCCATTACACAGAAAGTACTACATGAAATAAACCCTCCCATTACACAGAGAGAGTACTGCATGAAATACACGTCACATTACACAGAGAGAGTACTGCTTGAAATACACCCTCCCATTACACAGAAAGTACTGCATAAAATACACCCTCCCATTACACAGAGAGAGTACTGCATGAAATACATCCTCACATTACACAAAAAATACTGCTTAAAATACACCCTCCCATTACACAGAAAGTACTGCATAAAATACACCCTCCCATTACACAGAAAGTACTGCATGAAATACACGTCACATTACACCGAAAGTACTGCATGAAATACACCATCACATTACACAGAGAGTACTGCATGAAATACACTCACCCATTACACAGAAAGTACTGCATGAAATACACCCTCCCATTACACAGAAAGTACTACATGAAATAAACCCTCCCATTACACAGAGAGAGTACTGCATGAAATACACGTTACATTACACAGAGAGAGTACTGCTTCAAATACACCCTCACTTTACACAGAAAGTACTGCATGAAATACACCCTCCCATTACACAGAAAGTACTGCATGAAATACACCCTCACATTACACAGAGAGAGTACTGCATGAAATACACCTCCCATTACACAGAGAGAGTACTGCATGAAATACACCCTCACATTACACAGAAAGAGTACTGCATGAAATACACGTCACATTACACAGAAAGAGTACTGCATGAAATACACGTCACATTACACAGAGAGAGTACTGCATAAAATACACCCTCACATTACACAGAAAGTACTGTATGAAATACAACCTCACATTACACAGAAAGAGTACTGCATGAAATACACCCTCACATTACACAGAGAGTACTGCATGAAATACACTCACCCATTACACAGAAAGTACTGCATGAAATACACCCTCCCATTACACAGAAAGTACTACATGAAATAAACCCTCCCATTACACAGAGAGAGTACTGCATGAAATACACGTTACATTACACAGAGAGAGTACTGCTTCAAATACACCCTCACTTTACACAGAAAGTACTGCATGAAATACACCCTCCCATTACACAGAAAGTACTGCATGAAATACACCCTCACATTACACAGAGAGAGTACTGCATGAAATACACCTCCCATTACACAGAGAGAGTACTGCATGAAATACACCCTCACATTACACAGAAAGAGTACTGCATGAAATACACGTCACATTACACAGAAAGAGTACTGCATGAAATACACGTCACATTACACAGAGAGAGTACTGCATAAAATACACCCTCACATTACACAGAAAGTACTGTATGAAATACAACCTCACATTACACAGAAAGAGTACTGCATGAAATACACCCTCACATTACACAGAGAGTACTGCATGAAATACAACCTCACATTACACAGAAAGTACTGCATGAAATACACCCTCCCATTACACAGAAAGTACTACATGAAATAAACCCTCCCATTACACAGAGAGAGTACTGCATGAAATACACGTCACATTACACAGAGAGAGTACTGCTTGAAATACACCCTCACTTTACACAGAAAGTACTTTATGAAATACACCCTCCCATTACACAGAAAGTACTGCATGAAATACACCCTCCCATTACACAGAGAGAGTACTGCATGAAATACACGTCACATTACAGAGAAAGTACCGCATGAAATACATGTCACATTACACAGAAAGTACTGCATGAAATACACGTCACATTACACAGAAAGAGTACTGCATGAAATACACGTCACATTACACAGAAAGTACCGCATGAAATACACGTCACATTACACAGAAAGTACTGAGTGAAATACACGTCACATTACACAGAAAGAGTACTGCATGAAATACACGTCACATCACACAGAAAGAGTACTGCATGAAATACACCCTCACATTACACAGAAAGAGTACTGCATGAAATACACGTCACATTACACAGAAAGAGTACTGCATGAAATACACGTCACATTACACAGAAAGAGTACTGCATGAAATACACGTCACATTACACAGAAAGTACTGCATGAAATACACGTCACATTACACCGAAAGTACTGCATGAAATACACCATCACATTACACAGAGAGTACTGCATGAAATACACTCACCCATTACACAGAAAGTACTGCATGAAATACACCCTCCCATTACACAGAAAGTACTACATGAAATAAACCCTCCCATTACACAGAGAGAGTACTGCATGAAATACACGTTACATTACACAGAGAGAGTACTGCTTCAAATACACCCTCACTTTACACAGAAAGTACTGCATGAAATACACCCTCCCATTACACAGAAAGTACTGCATGAAATACACCCTCCCATTACACAGAGAGAGTACTGCATGAAATACACCTCCCATTACACAGAGAGAGTACTGCATGAAATACACCCTCACATTACACAGAAAGAGTACTGCATGAAATACACGTCACATTACACAGAAAGAGTACTGCATGAAATACACGTCACATTACACAGAGAGAGTACTGCATAAAATACACCCTCACATTACACAGAAAGTACTGTATGAAATACAACCTCACATTACACAGAAAGAGTACTGCATGAAATACACCCTCACATTACACAGAAAGAGTACTGCATGAAATACACCCTCCCATTACACAGAAAGTACTGTATGAAATACACCCTCACATTACACAGAGTACTGCATGAAATACACATCAAATTACACAGAAAGTACTGCATGAAATACACCCTCACATTACACAGAAAGAGTACTGCATTAAATACACCCTCACATTACACAGAGAGTACTGCATGAAATACACGTCACATTACACAGAAAGAGTACTGCATGAAATACACGTCACATTACACAGAGAGAGTACTGCATGAAATACACCCTCACATTACACAGAAAGTACTGTATGAAATACAACCTCACATTACACAGAAAGAGTACTGCATGAAATACACGTCACATTACACAGAAAGAGTACTGCATGAAATACACACTCACATTACACAGAAAGAGTACTGCATGAAATACACGTCACATTACACAGAAAGAGTACTGCATGAAATACACGTCACATTACACAGAAAGAGTACTGCATGAAATACACGTCACATTACACAGAAAGTACTGCATGAAATACACGTCACATTACACAGAAAGTACTGCATGAAATACACCATCACATTACACAGAGAGTACTGCATGAAATACACTCACCCATTACACAGAAAGTACTGCATGAAATACACCCTCCCATTACACAGAAAGTACTACATGAAATAAACCCTCCCATTACACAGAGAGAGTACTGCATGAAATACACGTCACATTACACAGAGAGAGTACTGCTTGAAATACACCCTCCCATTACACAGAAAGTACTGCATAAAATACACCCTCCCATTACACAGAGAGAGTACTGCATGAAATACATCCTCACATTACACAAAAAATACTGCTTAAAATACACCCTCCCATTACACAGAAAGTACTGCATAAAATACACCCTCCCATTACACAGAAAGTACTGCATGAAATACACGTCACATTACACCGAAAGTACTGCATGAAATACACCATCACATTACACAGAGAGTACTGCATGAAATACACTCACCCATTACACAGAAAGTACTGCATGAAATACACCCTCCCATTACACAGAAAGTACTACATGAAATAAACCCTCCCATTACACAGAGAGAGTACTGCATGAAATACACGTTACATTACACAGAGAGAGTACTGCTTCAAATACACCCTCACTTTACACAGAAAGTACTGCATGAAATACACCCTCCCATTACACAGAAAGTACTGCATGAAATACACCCTCACATTACACAGAGAGAGTACTGCATGAAATACACCTCCCATTACACAGAGAGAGTACTGCATGAAATACACCCTCACATTACACAGAAAGAGTACTGCATGAAATACACGTCACATTACACAGAAAGAGTACTGCATGAAATACACGTCACATTACACAGAGAGAGTACTGCATAAAATACACCCTCACATTACACAGAAAGTACTGTATGAAATACAACCTCACATTACACAGAAAGAGTACTGCATGAAATACACCCTCACATTACACAGAAAGAGTACTGCATGAAATACACCCTCCCATTACACAGAAAGTACTGTATGAAATACACCCTCACATTACACAGAGTACTGCATGAAATACACATTAAATTACACAGAAAGTACTGCATGAAATACACCCTCACATTACACAGAAAGAGTACTGCATTAAATACACCCTCACATTACACAGAGAGTACTGCATGAAATACACGTCACATTACACAGAAAGAGTACTGCATGAAATACACGTCACATTACACAGAGAGAGTACTGCATGAAATACACCCTCACATTACACAGAAAGTACTGTATGAAATACAACCTCACATTACACAGAAAGAGTACTGCATGAAATACACGTCACATTACACAGAAAGAGTACTGCATGAAATACACACTCACATTACACAGAAAGAGTACTGCATGAAATACACGTCACATTACACAGAAAGAGTACTGCATGAAATACACGTCACATTACACAGAAAGAGTACTGCATGAAATACACGTCACATTACACAGAAAGTACTGCATGAAATACACGTCACATTACACAGAAAGTACTGCATGAAATACACCATCACATTACACAGAGAGTACTGCATGAAATACACTCACCCATTACACAGAAAGTACTGCATGAAATACACCCTCCCATTACACAGAAAGTACTACATGAAATAAACCCTCCCATTACACAGAGAGAGTACTGCATGAAATACACGTCACATTACACAGAGAGAGTACTGCTTGAAATACACCCTCCCATTACACAGAAAGTACTGCATAAAATACACCCTCCCATTACACAGAGAGAGTACTGCATGAAATACATCCTCACATTACACAAAAAATACTGCATGAAATACACCCTCACATTACACAGAAAGTACTGCATGAAATACACCCTCCCATTACACAGAGAGAGTACTGCATGAAATACACCCTCACATTACACAGAAAGAGTACTGCATGAAATACACGTCACATTACACAGAAAGAGTACTGCATGAAATACACGTCACATTACACAGAGAGAGTACTGCATAAAATACACCCTCACATTACACAGAAAGTACTGTATGAAATACAACCTCACATTACACAGAAAGAGTACTGCATGAAATACACCCTCACATTACACAGAAAGAGTACTGCATGAAATACACCCTCCCATTACACAGAAAGTACTGTATGAAATACACCCTCACATTACACAGAGTACTGCATGAAATACACATCAAATTACACAGAAAGTACTGCATGAAATACACCCTCACATTACACAGAAAGAGTACTGCATTAAATACACCCTCACATTACACAGAGAGTACTGCATGAAATACACGTCACATTACACAGAAAGAGTACTGCATTAAATACACCCTCACATTACACAGAGAGAGTACTGCATGAAATACACCCTCACATTACACAGAAAGTACTGTATGAAATACAACCTCACATTACACAGGAAGAGTACTGCATAAAATACACCCTCACATTACACAGAAAGAGTACTGCATGAAATATACCCTCACATTACACAGAGAGTACTGCATAAATTACACGTCACATTACACAGAAAGAGTACTGCATGAAATACACGTCACATAACACAGAGAGAGTACTGCATGAAATACACCCTCACATTACACAGAAAGTACTGTATGAAATACACCCTCCCATTACAGAGAAAGTACTGTATGAAATACACCCTCACATTACACAGGAAGATTACTGCATGAAATACACCCTCACATTACACACAGAGTACTACATGAAATACACGTCACATTACACAGAGAGAGTACTGCATGAAATACACGTCACATTATACAGAAAGAGTACTGCATGAAATACACCCTCACATTACACAGAAAGAGTACTGCATGAAATACACGTCACATTACACAGAAAGAGTACTGCATGAAATACACGTCACATTACACAGAAAGTACTGCATGAAATACACGTCACATTACACAGAAAGTACTGCATGAAATACACCCTCACATTACACAGAGACTACTGCATGAAATACACTCACCCATTACACAGAAAGTACTGCATGAAATACACCCTCCCATTACACAGAAAGTACTGCATGAAATACACCCTCCCATTACACAGAGAGAGTACTGCATGAAATACACGTCACATTACAGAGAAAGTACCGCATGAAATACATGTCACATTACACAGAAAGTACTGCATGAAATACACGTCACATTACACAGAAAGAGTACTGCATGAAATACACGTCACATTACACAGAAAGTACCGCATGAAATACACGTCACATTACACAGAAAGTACTGCATGAAATACACGTCACATTACACAGAAAGAGTACTGCATGAAATACACGTCACATCACACAGAAAGAGTACTGCATGAAATACATCCTCACATTACACAGAAAGAGTACTGCATGAAATACACGTCACATTACACAGAAAGAGTACTGCATGAAATACACGTCACATTACACAGAAAGAGTACTGCATGAAATACACGTCACATTACACAGAAAGTACTGCATGAAATACACGTCACATTACACCGAAAGTACTGCATGAAATACACCATCACATTACACAGAGAGTACTGCATGAAATACACTCACCCATTACACAGAAAGTACTGCATGAAATACACCCTCCCATTACACAGAAAGTACTACATGAAATAAACCCTCCCATTACACAGAGAGAGTACTGCATGAAATACACGTTACATTACACAGAGAGAGTACTGCTTCAAATACACCCTCACTTTACACAGAAAGTACTGCATGAAATACACCCTCCCATTACACAGAAAGTACTGCATGAAATACACCCTCCCATTACACAGAGAGAGTACTGCATGAAATACACCTCCCATTACACAGAGAGAGTACTGCATGAAATACACCCTCACATTACACAGAAAGAGTACTGCATGAAATACACGTCACATTACACAGAAAGAGTACTGCATGAAATACACGTCACATTACACAGAGAGAGTACTGCATAAAATACACCCTCACATTACACAGAAAGTACTGTATGAAATACAACCTCACATTACACAGAAAGAGTACTGCATGAAATACACCCTCACATTACACAGAAAGAGTACTGCATGAAATACACCCTCCCATTACACAGAAAGTACTGTATGAAATACACCCTCACATTACACAGAGTACTGCATGAAATACACATCAAATTACACAGAAAGTACTGCATGAAATACACCCTCACATTACACAGAAAGAGTACTGCATTAAATACACCCTCACATTACACAGAGAGTACTGCATGAAATACACGTCACATTACACAGAAAGAGTACTGCATGAAATACACGTCACATTACACAGAGAGAGTACTGCATGAAATACACCCTCACATTACACAGAAAGTACTGTATGAAATACAACCTCACATTACACAGAAAGAGTACTGCATGAAATACACGTCACATTACACAGAAAGAGTACTGCATGAAATACACACTCACATTACACAGAAAGAGTACTGCATGAAATACACGTCACATTACACAGAAAGAGTACTGCATGAAATACACGTCACATTACACAGAAAGAGTACTGCATGAAATACACGTCACATTACACAGAAAGTACTGCATGAAATACACGTCACATTACACAGAAAGTACTGCATGAAATACACCATCACATTACACAGAGAGTACTGCATGAAATACACTCACCCATTACACAGAAAGTACTGCATGAAATACACCCTCCCATTACACAGAAAGTACTACATGAAATAAACCCTCCCATTACACAGAGAGAGTACTGCATGAAATACACGTTACATTACACAGAGAGAGTACTGCTTGAAATACACCCTCACTTTACACAGAAAGTACTGCATGAAATACACCCTCCCATTACACAGAAAGTACTGCATGAAATACACCCTCCCATTACACAGAGAGAGTACTGCATGAAATACACGTCACATTACACAGAGAGAGTACTGCTTGAAATACACCCTCCCATTACACAGAAAGTACTGCATGAAATACACCCTCCCATTACACAGAGAGAGTACTGCATGAAATACATCCTCACATTACACAGAAAGTACTGCATGAAATACACCCTCACATTACACAGAAAGTACTGCATGAAATACACCCTCCCATTACACAGAGAGAGTACTGCATGAAATACACCCTCACATTACACAGAAAGAGTACTGCATGAAATACACGTCACATTACACAGAAAGAGTACTGCATGAAATACACGTCACATTACACAGAGAGAGTACTGCATAAAATACACCCTCACATTACACAGAAAGTACTGTATGAAATACAACCTCACATTACACAGAAAGAGTACTGCATGAAATACACCCTCACATTACACAGAAAGAGTACTGCATGAAATACACCCTCCCATTACACAGAAAGTACTGTATGAAATACACCCTCACATTACACAGAGTACTGCATGAAATACACATCAAATTACACAGAAAGTACTGCATGAAATACATCCTCACATTACACAGAAAGAGTACTGCTTTAAATACACCCTCACATTACACAGAGAGTACTGCATGAAATACACGTCACATTACACAGAAAGAGTACTGCATGAAATACACGTCACATTACACAGAGAGAGTACTGCATGAAATACACCCTCACATTACACAGAAAGTACTGTATGAAATACAACCTCACATTACACAGAGAGAGTACTGCATAAAATACACCCTCACATTACACACAAAGAGTACTGCATGAAATACACCCCCACATTACACAGAAAGAGTACTGCATGAAATACACCCTCCCATTACACAGAAAGTACTGTATGAAATACACCCTCACATTACACAGGAAGAGTACTGCATAAAATACACCCTCACATTACACAGAAAGAGTACTGCATTAAATACACCCTCACATTACACAGAGAGTACTGCATGAAATACACGTCACATTACACAGAAAGAGTACTGCATGAAATACACGTCACATTACACAGAGAGAGTACTGCATGAAATACACCCTCACATTACACAGAAAGTACTGTATGAAATACAACCTCACATTACACAGGAAGAGTACTGCATAAAATACACCCTCACATTACACAGAAAGAGTACTGCATGAAATATACCCTCACATTACACAGAGAGTACTGCATAAATTACACGTCACATTACACAGAAAGAGTACTGCATGAAATACACGTCACATAACACAGAGAGAGTACTGCATGAAATACACCCTCACATTACACAGAAAGTACTGTATGAAATACACCCTCCCATTACAGAGAAAGTACTGTATGAAATACACCCTCACATTACACAGGAAGAGTACTGCATGAAATACACCCTCACATTACACACAGAGTACTACATGAAATACACGTCACATTACACAGAGAGAGTACTGCATGAAATACACGTCACATTATACAGAAAGAGTACTGCATGAAATACACCCTCACATTACACAGAAAGAGTACTGCATGAAATACACGTCACATTACACAGAAAGAGTACTGCATGAAATACACGTCACATTACACAGAAAGTACTGCATGAAATACACGTCACATTACACAGAAAGTACTGCATGAAATACACCTTCACATTACACAGAGACTACTGCATGAAATACACTCACCCATTACACAGAAAGTACTGCATGAAATACACCCTCCCATTACACAGAAAGTACTACATGAAATAAACCCTCCCATTACACAGAGAGAGTACTGCATGAAATACACGTCACATTACACAGAGAGAGTACTGCTTGAAATACACCCTCACTTTACACAGAAAGTACTTTATGAAATACACCCTCCCATTACACAGAAAGTACTGCATGAAATACACCCTCCCATTACACAGAGAGAGTACTGCATGAAATACACGTCACATTACAGAGAAAGTACCGCATGAAATACATGTCACATTACACAGAAAGTACTGCATGAAATACACGTCACATTACACAGAAATTTTACTGCATGAAATACACGTCACATTACACAGAAAGTACCGCATGAAATACACGTCACATTACACAGAAAGTACTGAGTGAAATACACCCTCACATTACACAGAGACTACTGCATGAAATACACTCACCCATTACACAGAAAGTACTGCATGAAATACACCCTCCCATTACACAGAAAGTACTGCATGAAATACACCCTCCCATTACACAGAGAGAGTACTGCATGAAATACACGTCACATTACAGAGAAAGTACCGCATGAAATACATGTCACATTACACAGAAAGTACTGCATGAAATACACGTCACATTACACAGAAAGAGTACTGCATGAAATACACGTCACATTACACAGAAAGTACCGCATGAAATACACGTCACATTACACAGAAAGTACTGCATGAAATACACGTCACATTACACAGAAAGAGTACTGCATGAAATACACGTCACATCACACAGAAAGAGTACTGCATGAAATACATCCTCACATTACACAGAAAGAGTACTGCATGAAATACACGTCACATTACACAGAAAGAGTACTGCATGAAATACACGTCACATTACACAGAAAGAGTACTGCATGAAATACACGTCACATTACACAGAAAGTACTGCATGAAATACACGTCACATTACACCGAAAGTACTGCATGAAATACACCATCACATTACACAGAGAGTACTGCATGAAATACACTCACCCATTACACAGAAAGTACTGCATGAAATACACCCTCCCATTACACAGAAAGTACTACATGAAATAAACCCTCCCATTACACAGAGAGAGTACTGCATGAAATACACGTTACATTACACAGAGAGAGTACTGCTTCAAATACACCCTCACTTTACACAGAAAGTACTGCATGAAATACACCCTCCCATTACACAGAAAGTACTGCATGAAATACACCCTCCCATTACACAGAGAGAGTACTGCATGAAATACACCTCCCATTACACAGAGAGAGTACTGCATGAAATACACCCTCACATTACACAGAAAGAGTACTGCATGAAATACACGTCACATTACACAGAAAGAGTACTGCATGAAATACACGTCACATTACACAGAGAGAGTACTGCATAAAATACACCCTCACATTACACAGAAAGTACTGTATGAAATACAACCTCACATTACACAGAAAGAGTACTGCATGAAATACACCCTCACATTACACAGAAAGAGTACTGCATGAAATACACCCTCCCATTACACAGAAAGTACTGTATGAAATACACCCTCACATTACACAGAGTACTGCATGAAATACACATCAAATTACACAGAAAGTACTGCATGAAATACACCCTCACATTACACAGAAAGAGTACTGCATTAAATACACCCTCACATTACACAGAGAGTACTGCATGAAATACACGTCACATTACACAGAAAGAGTACTGCATGAAATACACGTCACATTACACAGAGAGAGTACTGCATGAAATACACCCTCACATTACACAGAAAGTACTGTATGAAATACAACCTCACATTACACAGAAAGAGTACTGCATGAAATACACGTCACATTACACAGAAAGAGTACTGCATGAAATACACACTCACATTACACAGAAAGAGTACTGCATGAAATACACGTCACATTACACAGAAAGAGTACTGCATGAAATACACGTCACATTACACAGAAAGAGTACTGCATGAAATACACGTCACATTACACAGAAAGTACTGCATGAAATACACGTCACATTACACAGAAAGTACTGCATGAAATACACCATCACATTACACAGAGAGTACTGCATGAAATACACTCACCCATTACACAGAAAGTACTGCATGAAATACACCCTCCCATTACACAGAAAGTACTACATGAAATAAACCCTCCCATTACACAGAGAGAGTACTGCATGAAATACACGTTACATTACACAGAGAGAGTACTGCTTGAAATACACCCTCACTTTACACAGAAAGTACTGCATGAAATACACCCTCCCATTACACAGAAAGTACTGCATGAAATACACCCTCCCATTACACAGAGAGAGTACTGCATGAAATACACGTCACATTACACAGAGAGAGTACTGCTTGAAATACACCCTCCCATTACACAGAAAGTACTGCATGAAATACACCCTCCCATTACACAGAGAGAGTACTGCATGAAATACATCCTCACATTACACAGAAAGTACTGCATGAAATACACCCTCACATTACACAGAAAGTACTGCATGAAATACACCCTCCCATTACACAGAGAGAGTACTGCATGAAATACACCCTCACATTACACAGAAAGAGTACTGCATGAAATACACGTCACATTACACAGAAAGAGTACTGCATGAAATACACGTCACATTACACAGAGAGAGTACTGCATAAAATACACCCTCACATTACACAGAAAGTACTGTATGAAATACAACCTCACATTACACAGAAAGAGTACTGCATGAAATACACCCTCACATTACACAGAAAGAGTACTGCATGAAATACACCCTCCCATTACACAGAAAGTACTGTATGAAATACACCCTCACATTACACAGAGTACTGCATGAAATACACATCAAATTACACAGAAAGTACTGCATGAAATACATCCTCACATTACACAGAAAGAGTACTGCTTTAAATACACCCTCACATTACACAGAGAGTACTGCATGAAATACACGTCACATTACACAGAAAGAGTACTGCATGAAATACACGTCACATTACACAGAGAGAGTACTGCATGAAATACACCCTCACATTACACAGAAAGTACTGTATGAAATACAACCTCACATTACACAGAGAGAGTACTGCATAAAATACACCCTCACATTACACACAAAGAGTACTGCATGAAATACACCCCCACATTACACAGAAAGAGTACTGCATGAAATACACCCTCCCATTACACAGAAAGTACTGTATGAAATACACCCTCACATTACACAGGAAGAGTACTGCATAAAATACACCCTCACATTACACAGAAAGAGTACTGCATTAAATACACCCTCACATTACACAGAGAGTACTGCATGAAATACACGTCACATTACACAGAAAGAGTACTGCATGAAATACACGTCACATTACACAGAGAGAGTACTGCATGAAATACACCCTCACATTACACAGAAAGTACTGTATGAAATACAACCTCACATTACACAGGAAGAGTACTGCATAAAATACACCCTCACATTACACAGAAAGAGTACTGCATGAAATATACCCTCACATTACACAGAGAGTACTGCATAAATTACACGTCACATTACACAGAAAGAGTACTGCATGAAATACACGTCACATAACACAGAGAGAGTACTGCATGAAATACACCCTCACATTACACAGAAAGTACTGTATGAAATACACCCTCCCATTACAGAGAAAGTACTGTATGAAATACACCCTCACATTACACAGGAAGAGTACTGCATGAAATACACCCTCACATTACACACAGAGTACTACATGAAATACACGTCACATTACACAGAGAGAGTACTGCATGAAATACACGTCACATTATACAGAAAGAGTACTGCATGAAATACACCCTCACATTACACAGAAAGAGTACTGCATGAAATACACGTCACATTACACAGAAAGAGTACTGCATGAAATACACGTCACATTACACAGAAAGTACTGCATGAAATACACGTCACATTACACAGAAAGTACTGCATGAAATACACCTTCACATTACACAGAGACTACTGCATGAAATACACTCACCCATTACACAGAAAGTACTGCATGAAATACACCCTCCCATTACACAGAAAGTACTACATGAAATAAACCCTCCCATTACACAGAGAGAGTACTGCATGAAATACACGTCACATTACACAGAGAGAGTACTGCTTGAAATACACCCTCACTTTACACAGAAAGTACTTTATGAAATACACCCTCCCATTACACAGAAAGTACTGCATGAAATACACCCTCCCATTACACAGAGAGAGTACTGCATGAAATACACGTCACATTACAGAGAAAGTACCGCATGAAATACATGTCACATTACACAGAAAGTACTGCATGAAATACACGTCACATTACACAGAAATTTTACTGCATGAAATACACGTCACATTACACAGAAAGTACCGCATGAAATACACGTCACATTACACAGAAAGTACTGAGTGAAATACACGTCACATTACACAGAAAGAGTACTGCATGAAATACACGTCACATCACACAGAAAGAGTACTGCATGAAATACACCCTCACATTACACAGAAAGAGTACTGCATGAAATACACGTCACATTACACAGAAAGAGTACTGCATGAAATACACGTCACATTACACAGAAAGAGTACTGCATGAAATACACGTCACATTACACAGAAAGTACTGCATGAAATACACGTCACATTACACCGAAAGTACTGCATGAAATACACCATCACATTACACAGAGAGTACTGCATGAAATACACTCACCCATTACACAGAAAGTACTGCATGAAATACACCCTCCCATTACACAGAAAGTACTACATGAAATAAACCCTCCCATTACACAGAGAGAGTACTGCATGAAATACACGTTACATTACACAGAGAGAGTACTGCTTCAAATACACCCTCACTTTACACAGAAAGTACTGCATGAAATACACCCTCCCATTACACAGAAAGTACTGCATGAAATACACCCTCCCATTACACAGAGAGAGTACTGCATGAAATACACCTCCCATTACACAGAGAGAGTACTGCATGAAATACACCCTCACATTACACAGAAAGAGTACTGCATGAAATACACGTCACATTACACAGAGAGAGTACTGCATAAAATACACCCTCACATTACACAGAAAGTACTGTATGAAATACAACCTCACATTACACAGAAAGAGTACTGCATGAAATACACCCTCACATTACACAGAAAGAGTACTGCATGAAATACACCCTCCCATTACACAGAAAGTACTGTATGAAATACACCCTCACATTACACAGAGTACTGCATGAAATACACATCAAATTACACAGAAAGTACTGCATGAAATACACCCTCACATTACACAGAAAGAGTACTGCATTAAATACACCCTCACATTACACAGAGAGTACTGCATGAAATACACGTCACATTACACAGAAAGAGTACTGCATGAAATACACGTCACATTACACAGAGAGAGTACTGCATGAAATACACCCTCACATTACACAGAAAGTACTGTATGAAATACAACCTCACATTACACAGAAAGAGTACTGCATGAAATACACGTCACATTACACAGAAAGAGTACTGCATGAAATACACACTCACATTACACAGAAAGAGTACTGCATGAAATACACGTCACATTACACAGAAAGAGTACTGCATGAAATACACGTCACATTACACAGAAAGAGTACTGCATGAAATACACGTCACATTACACAGAAAGTACTGCATGAAATACACGTCACATTACACAGAAAGTACTGCATGAAATACACCATCACATTACACAGAGAGTACTGCATGAAATACACTCACCCATTACACAGAAAGTACTGCATGAAATACACCCTCCCATTACACAGAAAGTACTACATGAAATAAACCCTCCCATTACACAGAGAGAGTACTGCATGAAATACACGTTACATTACACAGAGAGAGTACTGCTTGAAATACACCCTCACTTTACACAGAAAGTACTGCATGAAATACACCCTCCCATTACACAGAAAGTACTGCATGAAATACACCCTCCCATTACACAGAGAGTACTGCATGAAATACACGTCACATTACACAGAGAGAGTACTGCTTGAAATACACCCTCCCATTACACAGAAAGTACTGCATGAAATACACCCTCCCATTACACAGAGAGAGTACTGCATGAAATACATCCTCACATTACACAGAAAGTACTGCATGAAATACACCCTCACATTACACAGAAAGTACTGCATGAAATACACCCTCCCATTACACAGAGAGAGTACTGCATGAAATACACCCTCACATTACACAGAAAGAGTACTGCATGAAATACACGTCACATTACACAGAAAGAGTACTGCATGAAATACACGTCACATTACACAGAGAGAGTACTGCATAAAATACACCCTCACATTACACAGAAAAGACTGTATGAAATACAACCTGACATTACACAGAAAGAGTACTGCATGAAATACACGTCACATTACACAGAAAGTACCGCATGAAATACACGTCACATTACACAGAAAGTACTGAGTGAAATACACGTCACATTACACAGAAAGAGTACTGCATGAAATACACGTCACATCACACAGAAAGAGTACTGCATGAAATACACCCTCACATTACACAGAAAGAGTACTGCATGAAATACACGTCACATTACACAGAAAGAGTACTGCATGAAATACACGTCACATTACACAGAAAGAGTACTGCATGAAATACACGTCACATTACACAGAAAGTACTGCATGAAATACACGTCACATTACACCGAAAGTACTGCATGAAATACACCATCACATTACACAGAGAGTACTGCATGAAATACACTCACCCATTACACAGAAAGTACTGCATGAAATACACCCTCCCATTACACAGAAAGTACTACATGAAATAAACCCTCCCATTACACAGAGAGAGTACTGCATGAAATACACGTTACATTACACAGAGAGAGTACTGCTTCAAATACACCCTCACTTTACACAGAAAGTACTGCATGAAATACACCCTCCCATTACACAGAAAGTACTGCATGAAATACACCCTCCCATTACACAGAGAGAGTACTGCATGAAATACACCTCCCATTACACAGAGAGAGTACTGCATGAAATACACCCTCACATTACACAGAAAGAGTACTGCATGAAATACACGTCACATTACACAGAAAGAGTACTGCATGAAATACACGTCACATTACACAGAGAGAGTACTGCATAAAATACACCCTCACATTACACAGAAAGTACTGTATGAAATACAACCTCACATTACACAGAAAGAGTACTGCATGAAATACACCCTCACATTACACAGAAAGAGTACTGCATGAAATACACCCTCCCATTACACAGAAAGTACTGTATGAAATACACCCTCACATTACACAGAGTACTGCATGAAATACACATCAAATTACACAGAAAGTACTGCATGAAATACACCCTCACATTACACAGAAAGAGTACTGCATTAAATACACCCTCACATTACACAGAGAGTACTGCATGAAATACACGTCACATTACACAGAAAGAGTACTGCATGAAATACACGTCACATTACACAGAGAGAGTACTGCATGAAATACACCCTCACATTACACAGAAAGTACTGTATGAAATACAACCTCACATTACACAGAAAGAGTACTGCATGAAATACACGTCACATTACACAGAAAGAGTACTGCATGAAATACACACTCACATTACACAGAAAGAGTACTGCATGAAATACACGTCACATTACACAGAAAGAGTACTGCATGAAATACACGTCACATTACACAGAAAGAGTACTGCATGAAATACACGTCACATTACACAGAAAGTACTGCATGAAATACACGTCACATTACACAGAAAGTACTGCATGAAATACACCATCACATTACACAGAGAGTACTGCATGAAATACACTCACCCATTACACAGAAAGTACTGCATGAAATACACCCTCCCATTACACAGAAAGTACTACATGAAATAAACCCTCCCATTACACAGAGAGAGTACTGCATGAAATACACGTTACATTACACAGAGAGAGTACTGCTTGAAATACACCCTCACTTTACACAGAAAGTACTGCATGAAATACACCCTCCCATTACACAGAAAGTACTGCATGAAATACACCCTCCCATTACACAGAGAGAGTACTGCATGAAATACACGTCACATTACACAGAGAGAGTACTGCTTGAAATACACCCTCCCATTACACAGAAAGTACTGCATGAAATACACGTTACATTACACAGAGAGAGTACTGCTTCAAATACACCCTCACTTTACACAGAAAGTACTGCATGAAATACACCCTCCCATTACACAGAGAGAGTACTGCATGAAATACACCCTCACATTACACAGAAAGAGTACTGCATGAAATACACGTCACATTACACAGAAAGAGTACTGCATGAAATACACGTCACATTACACAGAGAGAGTACTGCATAAAATACACCCTCACATTACACAGAAAGTACTGTATGAAATACAACCTCACATTACACAGAAAGAGTACTGCATGAAATACACCCTCACATTACACAGAAAGAGTACTGCATGAAATACACCCTCCCATTACACAGAAAGTACTGTATGAAATACACCCTCACATTACACAGAGTACTGCATGAAATACACATCAAATTACACAGAAAGTACTGCATGAAATACATCCTCACATTACACAGAAAGAGTACTGCATGAAATACATCCTCACATTACACAGAAAGAGTACTGCTTTAAATACACCCTCACATTACACAGAGAGTACTGCATGAAATACACATCACATTACACAGAAAGAGTACTGCATGAAATACACGTCACATTACACAGAGAGAGTACTGCATGAAATACACCCTCACATTACACAGAAAGTACTGTATGAAATACAACCTCACATTACACAGAGAGAGTACTGCATAAAATACACCCTCACATTACACACAAAGAGTACTGCATGAAATACACCCCCACATTACACAGAAAGAGTACTGCATGAAATACACCCTCCCATTACACAGAAAGTACTGTATGAAATACACCCTCACATTACACAGGAAGAGTACTGCATAAAATACACCCTCACATTACACAGAAAGAGTACTGCATTAAATACACGTCACATTACACAGAAAGTACTGCATGAAATACACGTCACATTACACCGAAAGTACTGCATGAAATACACCATCACATTACACAGAGAGTACTGCATGAAATACACTCACCCATTACACAGAAAGTACTGCATGAAATACACCCTCCCATTACACAGAAAGTACTACATGAAATAAACCCTCCCATTACACAGAGAGAGTACTGCATGAAATACACGTTACATTACACAGAGAGAGTACTGCTTCAAATACACCCTCACTTTACACAGAAAGTACTGCATGAAATACACCCTCCCATTACACAGAAAGTACTGCATGAAATACACCCTCCCATTACACAGAGAGAGTACTGCATGAAATACACCTCCCATTACACAGAGAGAGTACTGCATGAAATACACCCTCACATTACACAGAAAGAGTACTGCATGAAATACACGTCACATTACACAGAAAGAGTACTGCATGAAATACACGTCACATTACACAGAGAGAGTACTGCATAAAATACACCCTCACATTACACAGAAAGTACTGTATTAAATACAACCTCACATTACACAGAAAGAGTACTGCATGAAATACACCCTCACATTACACAGAAAGAGTACTGCATGAAATACACCCTCCCATTACACAGAAAGTACTGTATGAAATACACCCTCACATTACACAGAGTACTGCATGAAATACACATCAAATTACACAGAAAGTACTGCATGAAATACACCCTCACATTACACAGAAAGAGTACTGCATTAAATACACCCTCACATTACACAGAGAGTACTGCATGAAATACACGTCACATTACACAGAAAGAGTACTGCATGAAATACACGTCACATTACACAGAGAGAGTACTGCATGAAATACACCCTCACATTACACAGAAAGTACTGTATGAAATACAACCTCACATTACACAGGAAGAGTACTGCATAAAATACACCCTCACATTACACAGAAAGAGTACTGCATGAAATATACCCTCACATTACACAGAGAGTACTGCATAAATTACACGTCACATTACACAGAAAGAGTACTGCATGAAATACACGTCACATAACACAGAGAGAGTACTGCATGAAATACACCCTCACATTACACAGAAAGTACTGTATGAAATACACCCTCCCATTACAGAGAAAGTACTGTATGAAATACACCCTAACATTACACAGGAAGAGTACTGCATGAAATACACCCTCACATTACACACAGAGTACTACATGAAATACACGTCACATTACACAGAGAGAGTACTGCATGAAATACACGTCACATTATACAGAAAGAGTACTGCATGAAATACACCCTCACATTACACAGAAAGAGTACTGCATGAAATACACGTCACATTACACAGAAAGAGTACTGCATGAAATACACGTCACATTACACAGAAAGTACTGCATGAAATACACGTCACATTACACAGAAAGTACTGCATGAAATACACCTTCACATTACACAGAGACTACTGCATGAAATACACTCACCCATTACACAGAAAGTACTGCATGAAATACACCCTCCCATTACACAGAAAGTACTACATGAAATAAACCCTCCCATTACACAGAGAGAGTACTGCATGAAATACACGTCACATTACACAGAGAGAGTACTGCTTGAAATACACCCTCACTTTACACAGAAAGTACTTTATGAAATACACCCTCCCATTACACAGAAAGTACTGCATGAAATACACCCTCCCATTACACAGAGAGAGTACTGCATGAAATACACGTCACATTACAGAGAAAGTACCGCATGAAATACATGTCACATTACACAGAAAGTACTGCATGAAATACACGTCACATTACACAGAAAGAGTACTGCATGTAATACACGTCACATTACACAGAAAGTACCGCATGAAATACACGTCACATTACACAGAAAGTACTGAGTGAAATACACGTCACATTACACAGAAAGAGTACTGCATGAAATACACGTCACATCACACAGAAAGAGTACTGCATGAAATACACCCTCACATTACACAGAAAGAGTACTGCATGAAATACACGTCACATTACACAGAAAGAGTACTGCATGAAATACACGTCACATTACACAGAAAGAGTACTGCATGAAATACACGTCACATTACACAGAAAGTACTGCATGAAATACACGTCACATTACACCGAAAGTACTGCATGAAATACACCATCACATTACACAGAGAGTACTGCATGAAATACACTCACCCATTACACAGAAAGTACTGCATGAAATACACCCTCCCATTACACAGAAAGTACTACATGAAATAAACCCTCCCATTACACAGAGAGAGTACTGCATGAAATACACGTTACATTACACAGAGAGAGTACTGCTTCAAATACACCCTCACTTTACACAGAAAGTACTGCATGAAATACACCCTCCCATTACACAGAAAGTACTGCATGAAATACACCCTCCCATTACACAGAGAGAGTACTGCATGAAATACACCTCCCATTACACAGAGAGAGTACTGCATGAAATACACCCTCACATTACACAGAAAGAGTACTGCATGAAATACACGTCACATTACACAGAAAGAGTACTGCATGAAATACACGTCACATTACACAGAGAGAGTACTGCATAAAATACACCCTCACATTACACAGAAAGTACTGTATGAAATACAACCTCACATTACACAGAAAGAGTACTGCATGAAATACACCCTCACATTACACAGAAAGAGTACTGCATGAAATACACCCTCCCATTACACAGAAAGTACTGTATGAAATACACCCTCACATTACACAGAGTACTGCATGAAATACACATCAAATTACACAGAAAGTACTGCATGAAATACACCCTCACATTACACAGAAAGAGTACTGCATTAATTACACCCTCACATTACACAGAGAGTACTGCATGAAATACACGTCACATTACACAGAAAGAGTACTGCATGAAATACACGTCACATTACACAGAGAGAGTACTGCATGAAATACACCCTCACATTACACAGAAAGTACTGTATGAAATACAACCTCACATTACACAGAAAGAGTACTGCATGAAATACACGTCACATTACACAGAAAGAGTACTGCATGAAATACACCCTCACATTACACACAGAGTACTACATGAAATACACGTCACATTACACAGAGAGAGTACTGCATGAAATACACGTCACATTATACAGAAAGAGTACTGCATGAAATACACCCTCACATTACACAGAAAGAGTACTGCATGAAATACACGTCACATTACACAGAAAGAGTACTGCATGAAATACACGTCACATTACACAGAAAGTACTGCATGAAATACACGTCACATTACACAGAAAGTACTGCATGAAATACACCTTCACATTACACAGAGACTACTGCATGAAATACACTCACCCATTACACAGAAAGTACTGCATGAAATACACCCTCCCATTACACAGAAAGTACTACATGAAATAAACCCTCCCATTACACAGAGAGAGTACTGCATGAAATACACGTCACATTACACAGAGAGAGTACTGCTTGAAATACACCCTCACTTTACACAGAAAGTACTTTATGAAATACACCCTCCCATTACACAGAAAGTACTGCATGAAATACACCCTCCCATTACACAGAGAGAGTACTGCATGAAATACACGTCACATTACAGAGAAAGTACCGCATGAAATACATGTCACATTACACAGAAAGTACTGCATGAAATACACGTCACATTACACAGAAAGAGTACTGCATGAAATACACGTCACATTACACAGAAAGTACCGCATGAAATACACGTCACATTACACAGAAAGTACTGAGTGAAATACACGTCACATTACACAGAAAGAGTACTGCATGAAATACACGTCACATCACACAGAAAGAGTACTGCATGAAATACACCCTCACATTACACAGAAAGAGTACTGCATGAAATACACGTCACATTACACAGAAAGAGTACTGCATGAAATACACGTCACATTACACAGAAAGAGTACTGCATGAAATACACGTCACATTACACAGAAAGTACTGCATGAAATACACGTCACATTACACCGAAAGTACTGCATGAAATACACCATCACATTACACAGAGAGTACTGCATGAAATACACTCACCCATTACACAGAAAGTACTGCATGAAATACACCCTCCCATTACACAGAAAGTACTACATGAAATAAACCCTCCCATTACACAGAGAGAGTACTGCATGAAATACACGTTACATTACACAGAGAGAGTACTGCTTCAAATACACCCTCACTTTACACAGAAAGTACTGCATGAAATACACCCTCCCATTACACAGAAAGTACTGCATGAAATACACCCTCCCATTACACAGAGAGAGTACTGCATGAAATACACCTCCCATTACACAGAGAGAGTACTGCATGAAATACACCCTCACATTACACAGAAAGAGTACTGCATGAAATACACGTCACATTACACAGAAAGAGTACTGCATGAAATACACGTCACATTACACAGAGAGAGTACTGCATAAAATACACCCTCACATTACACAGAAAGTACTGTATGAAATACAACCTCACATTACACAGAAAGAGTACTGCATGAAATACACCCTCACATTACACAGAAAGAGTACTGCATGAAATACACCCTCCCATTACACAGAAAGTACTGTATGAAATACACCCTCACATTACACAGAGTACTGCATGAAATACACATCAAATTACACAGAAAGTACTGCATGAAATACACCCTCACATTACACAGAAAGAGTACTGCATTAATTACACCCTCACATTACACAGAGAGTACTGCATGAAATACACGTCACATTACACAGAAAGAGTACTGCATGAAATACACGTCACATTACACAGAGAGAGTACTGCATGAAATACACCCTCACATTACACAGAAAGTACTGTATGAAATACAACCTCACATTACACAGAAAGAGTACTGCATGAAATACACGTCACATTACACAGAAAGAGTACTGCATGAAATACACACTCACATTACACAGAAAGAGTACTGCATGAAATACACGTCACATTACACAGAAAGAGTACTGCATGAAATACACGTCACATTACACAGAAAGAGTACTGCATGAAATACACGTCACATTACACAGAAAGTACTGCATGAAATACACGTCACATTACACAGAAAGTACTGCATGAAATACACCATCACATTACACAGAGAGTACTGCATGAAATACACTCACCCATTACACAGAAAGTACTGCATGAAATACACCCTCCCATTACACAGAAAGTACTACATGAAATAAACCCTCCCATTACACAGAGAGAGTACTGCATGAAATACACGTTACATTACACAGAGAGAGTACTGCTTGAAATACACCCTCACTTTACACAGAAAGTACTGCATGAAATACACCCTCCCATTACACAGAAAGTACTGCATGAAATACACCCTCCCATTACACAGAGAGAGTACTGCATGAAATACACGTCACATTACACAGAGAGAGTACTGCTTGAAATACACCCTCCCATTACACAGAAAGTACTGCATGAAATACACCCTCCCATTACACAGAGAGAGTACTGCATGAAATACATCCTCACATTACACAGAAAGTACTGCATGAAATACACCCTCACATTACACAGAAAGTACTGCATGAAATACACCCTCCCATTACACAGAGAGAGTACTGCATGAAATACACCCTCACATTACACAGAAAGAGTACTGCATGAAATACACGTCACATTACACAGAAAGAGTACTGCATGAAATACACGTCACATTACACAGAGAGAGTACTGCATAAAATACACCCTCACATTACACAGAAAGTACTGTATGAAATACAACCTCACATTACACAGAAAGAGTACTGCATGAAATACACCCTCACATTACACAGAAAGAGTACTGCATGAAATACACCCTCCCATTACACAGAAATTACTGTATGAAATACACCCTCACATTACACAGAGTACTGCATGAAATACACATCAAATTACACAGAAAGTACTGCATGAAATACATCCTCACATTACACAGAAAGAGTACTGCTTTAAATACACCCTCACATTACACAGAGAGTACTGCATGAAATACACGTCACATTACACAGAAAGAGTACTGCATGAAATACACGTCACATTACACAGAGAGAGTACTGCATGAAATACACCCTCACATTACACAGAAAGTACTGTATGAAATACAACCTCACATTACACAGAGAGAGTACTGCATAAAATACACCCTCACATTACACACAAAGAGTACTGCATGAAATACACCCCCACATTACACAGAAAGAGTACTGCATGAAATACACCCTCCCATTACACAGAAAGTACTGTATGAAATACACCCTCACATTACACAGGAAGAGTACTGCATAAAATACACCCTCACATTACACAGAAAGAGTACTGCATTAAATACACGTCACATTACACAGAAAGTACTGCATGAAATACACGTCACATTACACCGAAAGTACTGCATGAAATACACCATCACATTACACAGAGAGTACTGCATGAAATACACTCACCCATTACACAGAAAGTACTGCATGAAATACACCCTCCCATTACACAGAAAGTACTACATGAAATAAACCCTCCCATTACACAGAGAGAGTACTGCATGAAATACACGTTACATTACACAGAGAGAGTACTGCTTCAAATACACCCTCACTTTACACAGAAAGTACTGCATGAAATACACCCTCCCATTACACAGAAAGTACTGCATGAAATACACCCTCCCATTACACAGAGAGAGTACTGCATGAAATACACCTCCCATTACACAGAGAGAGTACTGCATGAAATACACCCTCACATTACACAGAAAGAGTACTGCATGAAATACACGTCACATTACACAGAAAGAGTACTGCATGAAATACACGTCACATTACACAGAGAGAGTACTGCATAAAATACACCCTCACATTACACAGAAAGTACTGTATGAAATACAACCTCACATTACACAGAAAGAGTACTGCATGAAATACACCCTCACATTACACAGAAAGAGTACTGCATGAAATACACCCTCCCATTACACAGAAAGTACTGTATGAAATACACCCTCACATTACACAGAGTACTGCATGAAATACACATCAAATTACACAGAAAGTACTGCATGAAATACACCCTCACATTACACAGAAAGAGTACTGCATTAAATACACCCTCACATTACACAGAGAGTACTGCATGAAATACACGTCACATTACACAGAAAGAGTACTGCATGAAATACACGTCACATTACACAGAGAGAGTACTGCATGAAATACACCCTCACATTACACAGAAAGTACTGTATGAAATACAACCTCACATTACACAGAAAGAGTACTGCATGAAATACACGTCACATTACACAGAAAGAGTACTGCATGAAATACACACTCACATTACACAGAAAGAGTACTGCATGAAATACACGTCACATTACACAGAAAGAGTACTGCATGAAATACACGTCACATTACACAGAAAGAGTACTGCATGAAATACACGTCACATTACACAGAAAGTACTGCATGAAATACACGTCACATTACACAGAAAGTACTGCATGAAATACACCATCACATTACACAGAGAGTACTGCATGAAATACACTCACCCATTACACAGAAAGTACTGCATGAACTACACCCTCCCATTACACAGAAAGTACTACATGAAATAAACCCTCCCATTACACAGAGAGAGTACTGCATGAAATACACGTTACATTACACAGAGAGAGTACTGCTTGAAATACACCCTCACTTTACACAGAAAGTACTGCATGAAATACACCCTCCCATTACACAGAAAGTACTGCATGAAATACACCCTCCCATTACACAGAGAGAGTACTGCATGAAATACACGTCACATTACACAGAGAGAGTACTGCTTGAAATACACCCTCCCATTACACAGAAAGTACTGCATGAAATACACCCTCCCATTACACAGAGAGAGTACTGCATGAAATACATCCTCACATTACACAGAAAGTACTGCATGAAATACACCCTCACATTACACAGAAAGTACTGCATGAAATACACCCTCCCATTACACAGAGAGAGTACTGCATGAAATACACCCTCACATTACACAGAAAGAGTACTGCATGAAATACACGTCACATTACACAGAAAGAGTACTGCATGAAATACACGTCACATTACACAGAGAGAGTACTGCATAAAATACACCCTCACATTACACAGAAAGTACTGTATGAAATACAACCTCACATTACACAGAAAGAGTACTGCATGAAATACACCCTCACATTACACAGAAAGAGTACTGCATGAAATACACCCTCCCATTACACAGAAAGTACTGTATGAAATACACCCTCACATTACACAGAGTACTGCATGAAATACACATCAAATTACACAGAAAGTACTGCATGAAATACATCCTCACATTACACAGAAAGAGTACTGCTTTAAATACACCCTCACATTACACAGAGAGTACTGCATGAAATACACGTCACATTACACAGAAAGAGTACTGCATGAAATACACGTCACATTACACAGAGAGAGTACTGCATGAAATACACCCTCACATTACACAGAAAGTACTGTATGAAATACAACCTCACATTACACAGAGAGAGTACTGCATAAAATACACCCTCACATTACACACAAAGAGTACTGCATGAAATACACCCCCACATTACACAGAAAGAGTACTGCATGAAATACACCCTCCCATTACACAGAAAGTACTGTATGAAATACACCCTCACATTACACAGGAAGAGTACTGCATAAAATACACCCTCACATTACACAGAAAGAGTACTGCATTAAATACACCCTCACATTACACAGAGAGTACTGCATGAAATACACGTCACATTACACAGAAAGAGTACTGCATGAAATACACGTCACATTACACAGAGAGAGTACTGCATGAAATACACCCTCACATTACACAGAAAGTACTGTATGAAATACAACCTCACATTACACAGGAAGAGTACTGCATAAAATACACCCTCACATTACACAGAAAGAGTACTGCATGAAATATACCCTCACATTACACAGAGAGTACTGCATAAATTACACGTCACATTACACAGAAAGAGTACTGCATGAAATACACCCCCACATTACACAGAAAGAGTACTGCATGAAATACACCCTCCCATTACACAGAAAGTACTGTATGAAATACACCCTCACATTACACAGGAAGAGTACTGCATAAAATACACCCTCACATTACACAGAAAGAGTACTGCATTAAATACACGTCACATTACACAGAAAGTACTGCATGAAATACACGTCACATTACACCGAAAGTACTGCATGAAATACACCATCACATTACACAGAGAGTACTGCATGAAATACACGTCACATTACACCGAAAGTACTGCATGAAATACACCATCACATTACACAGAAAGTACTGCATGAAATACACCCTCCCATTACACAGAAAGTACTACATGAAATAAACCCTCCCATTACACAGAGAGAGTACTGCATGAAATACACGTTACATTACACAGAGAGAGTACTGCTTCAAATACACCCTCACTTTACACAGAAAGTACTGCATGAAATACACCCTCCCATTACACAGAAAGTACTGCATGAAATACACCCTCCCATTACACAGAGAGAGTACTGCATGAAATACACCTCCCATTACACAGAGAGAGTACTGCATGAAATACACCCTCACATTACACAGAAAGAGTACTGCATGAAATACACGTCACATTACACAGAAAGAGTACTGCATGAAATACACGTCACATTACACAGAGAGAGTACTGCATAAAATACACCCTCACATTACACAGAAAGTACTGTATGAAATACAACCTCACATTACACAGAAAGAGTACTGCATGAAATACACCCTCACATTACACAGAAAGAGTACTGCATGAAATACACCCTCCCATTACACAGAAAGTACTGTATGAAATACACCCTCACATTACACAGAGTACTGCATGAAATACACATCAAATTACACAGAAAGTACTGCATGAAATACACCCTCACATTACACAGAAAGAGTACTGCATTAAATACACCCTCACATTACACAGAGAGTACTGCATGAAATACACGTCACATTACACAGAAAGAGTACTGCATGAAATACACGTCACATTACACAGAGAGAGTACTGCATGAAATACACCCTCACATTACACAGAAAGTACTGTATGAAATACAACCTCACATTACACAGAAAGAGTACTGCATGAAATACACGTCACATTACACAGAAAGAGTACTGCATGAAATACACACTCACATTACACAGAAAGAGTACTGCATGAAATACACGTCACATTACACAGAAAGAGTACTGCATGAAATACACGTCACATTACACAGAAAGAGTACTGCATGAAATACACGTCACATTACACAGAAAGTACTGCATGAAATACACGTCACATTACACAGAAAGTACTGCATGAAATACACCATCACATTACACAGAGAGTACTGCATGAAATACACTCACCCATTACACAGAAAGTACTGCATGAAATACACCCTCCCATTACACAGAAAGTACTACATGAAATAAACCCTCCCATTACACAGAGAGAGTACTGCATGAAATACACGTTACATTACACAGAGAGAGTACTGCTTGAAATACACCCTCACTTTACACAGAAAGTACTGCATGAAATACACCCTCCCATTACACAGAAAGTACTGCATGAAATACACCCTCCCATTACACAGAGAGAGTACTGCATGAAATACACGTCACATTACACAGAGAGAGTACTGCTTGAAATACACCCTCCCATTACACAGAAAGTACTGCATGAAATACACCCTCCCATTACACAGAGAGAGTACTGCATGAAATACATCCTCACATTACACAGAAAGTACTGCATGAAATACACCCTCACATTACACAGAAAGTACTGCATGAAATACACCCTCCCATTACACAGAGAGAGTACTGCATGAAATACACCCTCACATTACACAGAAAGAGTACTGCATGAAATACACGTCACATTACACAGAAAGAGTACTGCATGAAATACACGTCACATTACACAGAGAGAGTACTGCATAAAATACACCCTCACATTACACAGAAAGTACTGTATGAAATACAACCTCACATTACACAGAAAGAGTACTGCATGAAATACACCCTCACATTACACAGAAAGAGTACTGCATGAAATACACCCTCCCATTACACAGAAAGTACTGTATGAAATACACCCTCACATTACACAGAGTACTGCATGAAATACACATCAAATTACACAGAAAGTACTGCATGAAATACATCCTCACATTACACAGAAAGAGTACTGCTTTAAATACACCCTCACATTACACAGAGAGTACTGCATGAAATACACGTCACATTACACAGAAAGAGTACTGCATGAAATACACGTCACATTACACAGAGAGAGTACTGCATGAAATACACCCTCACATTACACAGAAAGTACTGTATGAAATACAACCTCACATTACACAGAGAGAGTACTGCATAAAATACACCCTCACATTACACACAAAGAGTACTGCATGAAATACACCCCCACATTACACAGAAAGAGTACTGCATGAAATACACCCTCCCATTACACAGAAAGTACTGTATGAAATACACCCTCACATTACACAGGAAGAGTACTGCATAAAATACACCCTCACATTACACAGAAAGAGTACTGCATTAAATACACCCTCACATTACACAGAGAGTACTGCATGAAATACACGTCACATTACACAGAAAGAGTACTGCATGAAATACACGTCACATTACACAGAGAGAGTACTGCATGAAATACACCCTCACATTACACAGAAAGTACTGTATGAAATACAACCTCACATTACACAGGAAGAGTACTGCATAAAATACACCCTCACATTACACAGAAAGAGTACTGCATGAAATATACCCTCACATTACACAGAGAGTACTGCATAAATTACACGTCACATTACACAGAAAGAGTACTGCATGAAATACACGTCACATAACACAGAGAGAGTACTGCATGAAATACACCCTCACATTACACAGAAAGTACTGTATGAAATACACCCTCCCATTACAGAGAAAGTACTGTATGAAATACACCCTCACATTACACAGGAAGAGTACTGCATGAAATACACCCTCACATTACACACAGAGTACTACATGAAATACACGTCACATTACACAGAGAGAGTACTGCATGAAATACACGTCACATTATACAGAAAGAGTACTGCATGAAATACACCCTCACATTACACAGAAAGAGTACTGCATGAAATACACGTCACATTACACAGAAAGAGTACTGCATGAAATACACGTCACATTACACAGAAAGTACTGCATGAAATACACGTCACATTACACAGAAAGTACTGCATGAAATACACCTTCACATTACACAGAGACTACTGCATGAAATACACTCACCCATTACACAGAAAGTACTGCATGAAATACACCCTCCCATTACACAGAAAGTACTACATGAAATAAACCCTCCCATTACACAGAGAGAGTACTGCATGAAATACACGTCACATTACACAGAGAGAGTACTGCTTGAAATACACCCTCACTTTACACAGAAAGTACTTTATGAAATACACCCTCCCATTACACAGAAAGTACTGCATGAAATACACCCTCCCATTACACAGAGAGAGTACTGCATGAAATACACGTCACATTACAGAGAAAGTACCGCATGAAATACATGTCACATTACACAGAAAGTACTGCATGAAATACACGTCACATTACACAGAAAGAGTACTGCATGAAATACACGTCACATTACACAGAAAGTACCGCATGAAATACACGTCACATTACACAGAAAGTACTGCATGAAATACACGTCACATTACACAGAAAGAGTACTGCATGAAATACACGTCACATCACACAGAAAGAGTACTGCATGAAATACACCCTCACATTACACAGAAAGAGTACTGCATGAAATACACGTCACATTACACAGAAAGAGTACTGCATGAAATAAACGTCACATTACACAGAAAGAGTACTGCATGAAATACACGTCACATTACACAGAAAGTACTGCATGAAATACACGTCACATTACACCGAAAGTACTGCATGAAATACACCATCACATTACACAGAGAGTACTGCATGAAATACACTCACCCATTACACAGAAAGTACTGCATGAAATACACCCTCCCATTACACAGAAAGTACTACATGAAATAAACCCTCCCATTACACAGAGAGAGTACTGCATGAAATACACGTTACATTACACAGAGAGAGTACTGCTTCAAATACACCCTCACTTTACACAGAAAGTACTGCATGAAATACACCCTCCCATTACACAGAAAGTACTGCTTCAAATACACCCTCACTTTACACAGAAAGTACTGCATGAAATACACCCTCCCATTACACAGAAAGTACTGCATGAAATACACCCTCCCATTACACAGAGAGAGTACTGCATGAAATACACCTCCCATTACACAGAGAGAGTACTGCATAAAATACACCCTCACATTACACAGAAAGTACTGTATGAAATACAACCTCACATTACACAGAAAGAGTACTGCATGAAATACACCCTCACATTACACAGAAAGAGTACTGCATGAAATACACCCTCCCATTACACAGAAAGTACTGTATGAAATACACCCTCACATTACACAGAGTACTGCATGAAATACACATCAAATTACACAGAAAGTACTGCATGAAATACACCCTCACATTACACAGAAAGAGTACTGCATTAAATACACCCTCACATTACACAGAGAGTACTGCATGAAATACACGTCACATTACACAGAAAGAGTACTGCATGAAATACACGTCACATTACACAGAGAGAGTACTGCATGAAATACACCCTCACATTACACAGAAAGTACTGTATGAAATACAACCTCACATTACACAGAAAGAGTACTGCATGAAATACACGTCACATTACACAGAAAGAGTACTGCATGAAATACACACTCACATTACACAGAAAGAGTACTGCATGAAATACACGTCACATTACACAGAAAGAGTACTGCATGAAATACACGTCACATTACACAGAAAGAGTACTGCATGAAATACACGTCACATTACACAGAAAGTACTGCATGAAATACACGTCACATTACACAGAAAGTACTGCATGAAATACACCATCACATTACACAGAGAGTACTGCATGAAATACACTCACCCATTACACAGAAAGTACTGCATGAAATACACCCTCCCATTACACAGAAAGTACTACATGAAATAAACCCTCCCATTACACAGAGAGAGTACTGCATGAAATACACGTTACATTACACAGAGAGAGTACTGCTTGAAATACACCCTCACTTTACACAGAAAGTACTGCATGAAATACACCCTCCCATTACACAGAAAGTACTGCATGAAATACACCCTCCCATTACACAGAGAGAGTACTGCATGAAATACACGTCACATTACACAGAGAGAGTACTGCTTGAAATACACCCTCCCATTACACAGAAAGTACTGCATGAAATACACCCTCCCATTACACAGAGAGAGTACTGCATGAAATACATCCTCACATTACACAGAAAGTACTGCATGAAATACACCCTCACATTACACAGAAAGTACTGCATGAAATACACCCTCCCATTACACAGAGAGAGTACTGCATGAAATACACCCTCACATTACACAGAAAGAGTACTGCATGAAATACACGTCACATTACACAGAAAGAGTACTGCATGAAATACACGTCACATTACACAGAGAGAGTACTGCATAAAATACACCCTCACATTACACAGAAAGTACTGTATGAAATACAACCTCACATTACACAGAAAGAGTACTGCATGAAATACACCCTCACATTACACAGAAAGAGTACTGCATGAAATACACCCTCCCATTACACAGAAAGTACTGTATGAAATACACCCTCACATTACACAGAGTACTGCATGAAATACACATCAAATTACACAGAAAGTACTGCATGAAATACATCCTCACATTACACAGAAAGAGTACTGCTTTAAATACACCCTCACATTACACAGAGAGTACTGCATGAAATACACGTCACATTACACAGAAAGAGTACTGCATGAAATACACGTCACATTACACAGAGAGAGTACTGCATGAAATACACCCTCCCATTACACAGAGAGAGTACTGCATGAAATACATCCTCACATTACACAGAAAGTACTGCATGAAATACACCCTCACATTACACAGAAAGTACTGCATGAAATACACCCTCCCATTACACAGAGAGAGTACTGCATGAAATACACCCTCACATTACACAGAAAGAGTACTGCATGAAATACACGTCACATTACACAGAAAGAGTACTGCATGAAATACACGTCACATTACACAGAGAGAGTACTGCATAAAATACACCCTCACATTACACAGAAAGTACTGTATGAAATACAACCTCACATTACACAGAAAGAGTACTGCATGAAATACACCCTCACATTACACAGAAAGAGTACTGCATGAAATACACCCTCCCATTACACAGAAAGTACTGTATGAAATACACCCTCACATTACACAGAGTACTGCATGAAATACACATCAAATTACACAGAAAGTACTGCATGAAATACATCCTCACATTACACAGAAAGAGTACTGCTTTAAATACACCCTCACATTACACAGAGAGTACTGCATGAAATACACGTCACATTACACAGAAAGAGTACTGCATGAAATACACGTCACATTACACAGAGAGAGTACTGCATGAAATACACCCTCACATTACACAGAAAGTACTGTATGAAATACAACCTCACATTACACAGAGAGAGTACTGCATAAAATACACCCTCACATTACACACAAAGAGTACTGCATGAAATACACCCCCACATTACACAGAAAGAGTACTGCATGAAATACACCCTCCCATTACACAGAAAGTACTGTATGAAATACACCCTCACATTACACAGGAAGAGTACTGCATAAAATACACCCTCACATTACACAGAAAGAGTACTGCATTAAATACACCCTCACATTACACAGAGAGTACTGCATGAAATACACGTCACATTACACAGAAAGAGTACTGCATGAAATACACGTCACATTACACAGAGAGAGTACTGCATGAAATACACCCTCACATTACACAGAAAGTACTGTATGAAATACAACCTCACATTACACAGGAAGAGTACTGCATAAAATACACCCTCACATTACACAGAAAGAGTACTGCATGAAATATACCCTCACATTACACAGAGAGTACTGCATAAATTACACGTCACATTACACAGAAAGAGTACTGCATGAAATACACGTCACATAACACAGAGAGAGTACTGCATGAAATACACCCTCACATTACACAGAAAGTACTGTATGAAATACACCCTCCCATTACAGAGAAAGTACTGTATGAAATACACCCTCACATTACACAGGAAGAGTACTGCATGAAATACACCCTCACATTACACACAGAGTACTACATGAAATACACGTCACATTACACAGAGAGAGTACTGCATGAAATACACGTCACATTATACAGAAAGAGTACTGCATGAAATACACCCTCACATTACACAGAAAGAGTACTGCATGAAATACACGTCACATTACACAGAAAGAGTACTGCATGAAATACACGTCACATTACACAGAAAGTACTGCATGAAATACACGTCACATTACACAGAAAGTACTGCATGAAATACACCTTCACATTACACAGAGACTACTGCATGAAATACACTCACCCATTACACAGAAAGTACTGCATGAAATACACCCTCCCATTACACAGAAAGTACTACATGAAATAAACCCTCCCATTACACAGAGAGAGTACTGCATGAAATACACGTCACATTACACAGAGAGAGTACTGCTTGAAATACACCCTCACTTTACACAGAAAGTACTTTATGAAATACACCCTCCCATTACACAGAAAGTACTGCATGAAATACACCCTCCCATTACACAGAGAGAGTACTGCATGAAATACACGTCACATTACAGAGAAAGTACCGCATGAAATACATGTCACATTACACAGAAAGTACTGCATGAAATACACGTCACATTACACAGAAAGAGTACTGCATGAAATACACGTCACATTACACAGAAAGTACCGCATGAAATACACGTCACATTACACAGAAAGTACTGCATGAAATACACGTCACATTACACAGAAAGAGTACTGCATGAAATACACGTCACATCACACAGAAAGAGTACTGCATGAAATACACCCTCACATTACACAGAAAGAGTACTGCATGAAATACACGTCACATTACACAGAAAGAGTACTGCATGAAATACACGTCACATTACACAGAAAGAGTACTGCATGAAATACACGTCACATTACACAGAAAGTACTGCATGAAATACACGTCACATTACACCGAAAGTACTGCATGAAATACACCATCACATTACACAGAGAGTACTGCATGAAATACACTCACCCATTACACAGAAAGTACTGCATGAAATACACCCTCCCATTACACAGAAAGTACTACATGAAATAAACCCTCCCATTACACAGAGAGAGTACTGCATGAAATACACGTTACATTACACAGAGAGAGTACTGCTTCAAATACACCCTCACTTTACACAGAAAGTACTGCATGAAATACACCCTCCCATTACACAGAAAGTACTGCATGAAATACACCCTCCCATTACACAGAGAGTACTGCATGAAATACACCTCCCATTACACAGAGAGAGTACTGCATGAAATACACCCTCACATTACACAGAAAGAGTACTGCATGAAATACACGTCACATTACACAGAAAGAGTACTGCATGAAATACACGTCACATTACACAGAGAGAGTACTGCATAAAATACACCCTCACATTACACAGAAAGTACTGTATGAAATACAACCTCACATTACACAGAAAGAGTACTGCATGAAATACACCCTCACATTACACAGAGTACTGCATGAAATACACATCAAATTACACAGAAAGTACTGCATGAAATACACCCTCACATTACACAGAAAGAGTACTGCATTAAATACACCCTCACATTACACAGAGAGTACTGCATGAAATACACGTCACATTACACAGAAAGAGTACTGCATGAAATACACGTCACATTACACAGAGAGAGTACTGCATGAAATACACCCTCACATTACACAGAAAGTACTGTATGAAATACAACCTCACATTACACAGAAAGAGTACTGCATGAAATACACGTCACATTACACAGAAAGAGTACTGCATGAAATACACACTCACATTACACAGAAAGAGTACTGCATGAAATACACGTCACATTACACAGAAAGAGTACTGCATGAAATACACGTCACATTACACAGAAAGAGTACTGCATGAAATACACGTCACATTACACAGAAAGTACTGCATGAAATACACGTCACATTACACAGAAAGTACTGCATGAAATACACCATCACATTACACAGAGAGTACTGCATGAAATACACTCACCCATTACACAGAAAGTACTGCATGAAATACACCCTCCCATTACACAGAAAGTACTACATGAAATAAACCCTCCCATTACACAGAGAGAGTACTGCATGAAATACACGTTACATTACACAGAGAGAGTACTGCTTGAAATACACCCTCACTTTACACAGAAAGTACTGCATGAAATACACCCTCCCATTACACAGAAAGTACTGCATGAAATACACCCTCCCATTACACAGAGAGAGTACTGCATGAAATACACGTCACATTACACAGAGAGAGTACTGCTTGAAATACACCCTCCCATTACACAGAAAGTACTGCATGAAATACACCCTCCCATTACACAGAGAGAGTACTGCATGAAATACATCCTCACATTACACAGAAAGTACTGCATGAAATACACCCTCACATTACACAGAAAGTACTGCATGAAATACACCCTCCCATTACACAGAGAGAGTACTGCATGAAATACACCCTCACATTACACAGAAAGAGTACTGCATGAAATACACGTCACATTACACAGAAAGAGTACTGCATGAAATACACCCTCACATTACACAGAAAGTACTGTATGAAATACAACCTCACATTACACAGAAAGAGTACTGCATGAAATACACGTCACATTACACAGAAAGAGTACTGCATGAAATACACGTCACATTACACAGAAAGTACTGCATGAAATACACGTCACATTACACCGAAAGTACTGCATGAAATACACCATCACATTACACAGAGAGTACTGCATGAAATACACTCACCCATTACACAGAAAGTACTGCATGAAATACACCCTCCCATTACACAGAAAGTACTACATGAAATAAACCCTCCCATTACACAGAGAGAGTACTGCATGAAATACACGTTACATTACACAGAGAGAGTACTGCTTCAAATACACCCTCACTTTACACAGAAAGTACTGCATGAAATACACCCTCCCATTACACAGAAAGTACTGCATGAAATACACCCTCCCATTACACAGAGAGAGTACTGCATGAAATACACCTCCCATTACACAGAGAGAGTACTGCATGAAATACACCCTCACATTACACAGAAAGAGTACTGCATGAAATACACGTCACATTACACAGAGAGAGTACTGCATAAAATACACCCTCACATTACACAGAAAGTACTGTATGAAATACAACCTCACATTACACAGAAAGAGTACTGCATGAAATACACCCTCACATTACACAGAGTACTGCATGAAATACACATCAAATTACACAGAAAGTACTGCATGAAATACACCCTCACATTACACAGAAAGAGTACTGCATTAAATACACCCTCACATTACACAGAGAGTACTGCATGAAATACACGTCACATTACACAGAAAGAGTACTGCATGAAATACACGTCACATTACACAGAGAGAGTACTGCATGAAATACACCCTCACATTACACAGAAAGTACTGTATGAAATACAACCTCACATTACACAGAAAGAGTACTGCATGAAATACACGTCACATTACACAGAAAGAGTACTGCATGAAATACACACTCACATTACACAGAAAGAGTACTGCATGAAATACACTTCACATTACACAGAAAGAGTACTGCATGAAATACACGTCACATTACACAGAAAGAGTACTGCATGAAATACACGTCACATTACACAGAAAGTACTGCATGAAATACACGTCACATTACACAGAAAGTACTGCATGAAATACACCATCACATTACACAGAGAGTACTGCATGAAATACACTCACCCATTACACAGAAAGTACTGCATGAAATACACCCTCCCATTACACAGAAAGTACTACATGAAATAAACCCTCCCATTACACAGAGAGAGTACTGCATGAAATACACGTTACATTACACAGAGAGAGTACTGCTTGAAATACACCCTCACTTTACACAGAAAGTACTGCATGAAATACACCCTCCCATTACACAGAAAGTACTGCATGAAATACACCCTCCCATTACACAGAGAGAGTACTGCATGAAATACACGTCACATTACACAGAGAGAGTACTGCTTGAAATACACCCTCCCATTACACAGAAAGTACTGCATGAAATACACCCTCCCATTACACAGAGAGAGTACTGCATGAAATACATCCTCACATTACACAGAAAGTACTGCATGAAATACACCCTCACATTACACAGAAAGTACTGCATGAAATACACCCTCCCATTACACAGAGAGAGTACTGCATGAAATACACCCTCACATTACACAGAAAGAGTACTGCATGAAATACACGTCACATTACACAGAAAGAGTACTGCATGAAATACACGTCACATTACACAGAGAGAGTACTGCATAAAATACACCCTCACATTACACAGAAAGTACTGTATGAAATACAACCTCACATTACACAGAAAGAGTACTGCATGAAATACACCCTCACATTACACAGAAAGAGTACTGCATGAAATACACCCTCCCATTACACAGAAAGTACTGTATGAAATACACCCTCACATTACACAGAGTACTGCATGAAATACACATCAAATTACACAGAAAGTACTGCATGAAATACATCCTCACATTACACAGAAAGAGTACTGCTTTAAATACACCCTCACATTACACAGAGAGTACTGCATGAAATACACGTCACATTACACAGAAAGAGTACTGCATGAAATACACGTCACATTACACAGAGAGAGTACTGCATGAAATACACCCTCACATTACACAGAAAGTACTGTATGAAATACAACCTCACATTACACAGAGAGAGTACTGCATAAAATACACCCTCACATTACACACAAAGAGTACTGCATGAAATACACCCCCACATTACACAGAAAGAGTACTGCATGAAATACACCCTCCCATTACACAGAAAGTACTGTATGAAATACACCCTCACATTACACAGGAAGAGTACTGCATAAAATACACCCTCACATTACACAGAAAGAGTACTGCATGAAATACACCCTCACATTACACAGAGAGTACTGCATAAATTACACGTCACATTACACAGAAAGAGTACTGCATGAAATACACGTCACATAACACAGAGAGAGTACTGCATGAAATACACCCTCACATTACACAGAAAGTACTGTATGAAATACACCCTCCCATTACAGAGAAAGTACTGTATGAAATACACCCTCACATTACACAGGAAGAGTACTGCATGAAATACACCCTCACATTACACACAGAGTACTACATGAAATACACGTCACATTACACAGAGAGAGTACTGCATGAAATACACGTCACATTACACAGAATGAGTACTGCATGAAATACACCCTCACATTACACAGAAAGAGTACTGCATGAAATACACGTCACATTACACAGAAAGAGTACTGCATGAAATACACGTCACATTACACAGAAAGTACTGCATGAAATACACGTCACATTACACAGAAAGTACTGCATGAAATACACCCTCACATTACACAGAGACTACTGCATGAAATACACTCACCCATTACACAGAAAGTACTGCATGAAATACACCCTCCCATTACACAGAAAGTACTACATGAAATAAACCCTCCCATTACACAGAGAGAGTACTGCATGAAATACACGTCACATTACACAGAAAGAGTACTGCATGAAATACACGTCACATTACACAGAAAGTACTGCATGAAATACACGTCACATTACACAGAAAGTACTGCATGAAATACACCCTCACATTACACAGAGACTACTGCATGAAATACACTCACCCATTACACAGAAAGTACTGCATGAAATACACCCTCCCATTACACAGAAAGTACTACATGAAATAAACCCTCCCATTACACAGAGAGAGTACTGCATGAAATACACGTCACATTACACAGAGAGAGTACTGCTTGAAATACACCCTCACTTTACACAGAAAGTACTGCATGAAATACACCCTCCCATTACACAGAAAGTACTGCATGAAATACACCCTCCCATTACACAGAGAGAGTACTGCATGAAATACACGTCACATTACACAGAAAGTACCGCATGAAATACATGTCACATTACACAGAAAGTACTGCATGAAATACACGTCACATTACACAGAAAGAGTACTGCATGAAATACACGTCACATTACACAGAAAGTACCGCATGAAATACACGTCACATTACACAGAAAGTACTGCATGAAATACACGTCACATTACACAGAAAGAGTACTGCATGAAATACACGTCACATCACACAGAAAGAGTACTGCATGAAATACACCCTCACATTACACAGAAAGAGTACTGCATGAAATACACGTCACATTACACAGAAAGAGTACTGCATGAAATACACGTCACATTAAACAGAAAGAGTACTGCATGAAATACACGTCACATTACACAGAAAGTACTGCATGAAATACACGTCACATTACACAGAAAGTACTGCATGAAATACACCATCACATTACACAGAGAGTACTGCATGAAATACACTCACCCATTACACAGAAAGTACTGCATGAAATACACCCTCCCATTACACAGAAAGTACTACATGAAATAAACCCTCCCATTACACAGAGAGAGTACTGCATGAAATACACGTTACATTACACAGAGAGAGTACTGCTTAAAATACACCCTCCCATTACACAGAAAGTACTGCATGAAATACACCCTCCCATTACACAGAGAGAGTACTGCATGAAATACATCCTCACATTACACAGAAAGAGTACTGCATGAAATACACCCTCACATTACACAGAAAGTACTGCATGAAATACACCCTCCCATTACACAGAGAGAGTACTGCATGAAATACACCCTCACATTACACAGAAAGAGTACTGCATGAAATACACGTCACATTACACAGAAAGAGTACTGCATGAAATACACGTCACATTACACAGAGAGAGTACTGCATAAAATACACCCTCACATTACACAGAAAGTACTGTATGAAATACAACCTCACATTACACAGAAAGAGTACAGCATGAAATACACCCTCACATTACACAGAAAGAGTACTGCATGAAATACACCCTCCCATTACACAGAAAGTACTGTATGAAATACACCCTCACATTACACAGAGTACTGCATGAAATACACATCAAATTACACAGAAGGTACTGCATGAAATACACCCTCACATTACACAGAAAGAGTACTGCATTAAATACACCCTCACATTACACAGAGAGTACTGCATGAAATACACGTCACATTACACAGAAAGAGTACTGCATGAAATACACGTCACATTACACAGAGAGAGTACTGCATGAAATACACCCTCACATTACACAGAAAGTACTGTATGAAATACAACCTCACATTACACAGAAAGAGTACTGCATGAAATACACGTCACATTACACAGAAAGAGTACTGCATGAAATACACCCTCACATTACACAGAAAGAGTACTGCATGAAATACACGTCACATTACACAGAAAGAGTACTGCATGAAATACACGTCACATTACACAGAAAGAGTACTGCATGAAATACACGTCACATTACACAGAAAGTACTGCATGAAATACACCATCACATTACACAGAGAGTACTGCATGAAATACACTCACCCATTACACAGAAAGTACTGCATGAAATACACCCTCCCATTACACAGAAAGTACTACATGAAATAAACCCTCCCATTACACAGAGAGAGTACTGCATGAAATACACGTTACATTACACAGAGAGAGTACTGCTTGAAATACACCCTCACTTTACACAGAAAGTACTGCATGAAATACACCCTCCCATTACACAGAAAGTACTGCATGAAATACACCCTCCCATTACACAGAGAGAGTACTGCATGAAATACACGTCACATTACACAGAGAGAGTACTGCTTGTAATACACCCTCCCATTACACAGAAAGTACTGCATGAAATACACCTTCCCATTACACAGAGAGAGTACTGCATGAAATACAACCTCACATTACACAGAAAGTACTGCATGAAATACACCCTCACATTACACAGAAAGTACTGCATGAAATACACCCTCCCATTACACAGAGAGAGTACTGCATGAAATACACCCTCACATTACACAGAAAGAGTACTGCATGAAATACACGTCACATAACACAGAGAGAGTACTGCATGAAATACACCCTCACATTACACAGAGAGAGTACTGCATAAAATACACCCTCCCATTACACAGAGAGTGTACTGCATGAAATACACCCTCACATTACACAGAAAGAGTACTGCATGAAATACACGTCACATTACACAGAAAGAGTACTGCATGAAATACACGTCACATTACACAGAGAGAGTACTGCATAAAATACACCCTCACATTACACAGAAAGTACTGTATGAAATACAACCTCACATTACACAGAAAGAGTACTGCATGAAATACACCCTCACATTACACAGAAAGAGTACTGCATGAAATACACCCTCCCATTACACAGAAAGTACTGTATGAAATACACCCTCACATTACACAGAGTACTGCATGAAATACACATCAAATTACACAGAAAGTACTGCATGAAATACACCCTCACATTACACAGAAAGAGTACTGCATTAAATACACCCTCACATTACACAGAGAGTACTGCATGAAATACACGTCACATTACACAGAAAGAGTACTGCATGAAATACACGTCACATTACACAGAGAGAGTACTGCATGAAATACACCCTCACATTACACAGAAAGTACTGTATGAAATACAACCTCACATTACACAGAAAGAGTACTGCATGAAATACACGTCACATTACACAGAAAGAGTACTGCATGAAATACACGTCACATTACACAGAAAGTACTGCATGAAATACACGTCACATTACACAGAAAGTACTGCATGAAATACACCATCACCTTACACAGAGAGTACTGCATGAAATACACTCACCCATTACACAGAAAGTACTGCATGAAATACACCCTCCCATTACACAGAAAGTACTACATGAAATAAACCCTCCCATTACACAGAGAGAGTACTGCATGAAATACACCCTCACATTACACAGAAAGAGTACTGCATGAAATACACGTCACATTACACAGAAAGAGTACTGCATGAAATACACGTCACATTACACAGAGAGAGTACTGCATGAAATACACGTTACATTACACAGAGAGAGTACTGCTTGAAATACACCCTCACTTTACACAGAAAGTACTGCATGAAATACACCCTCCCATTACACAGAAAGTACTGCATGAAATACACCCTCCCATTACACAGAGAGAGTACTGCATGAAATACACGTCACATTACACAGAGAGAGTACTGCTTGTAATACACCCTCCCATTACACAGAAAGTACTGCATGAAATACACCCTCCCATTACACAGAGAGAGTACTGCATGAAATACAACCTCACATTACACAGAAAGTACTGCATGAAATACACCCTCACATTACACAGAAAGTACTGCATGAAATACACCCTCCCATTACACAGAAAGTACTGCATGAAATACACCCTCCCATTACACAGAGAGAGTACTGCATGAAATACACGTCACATTACACAGAGAGAGTACTGCTTGTAATACACCCTCCCATTACACAGAAAGTACTGCATGAAATACACCTTCCCATTACACAGAGAGTACTGCATGAAATACAACCTCACATTACACAGAAAGTACTGCATGAAATACACCCTCACATTACACAGAAAGTACTGCATGAAATACACCCTCCCATTACACAGAGAGAGTACTGCATGAAATACACCCTCACATTACACAGAAAGAGTACTGCATGAAATACACGTCACATTACACAGAAAGAGTACTGCATGAAATACACGTCACATTACACAGAGAGAGTACTGCATAAAATACACCCTCCCATTACACAGAGAGTGTACTGCATGAAATACACCCTCACATTACACAGAAAGAGTACTGCATGAAATACACGTCACATTACACAGAAAGAGTACTGCATGAAATACACGTCACATTACACAGAGAGAGTACTGCATAAAATACACCCTCACATTACACAGAAAGTACTGTATGAAATACAACCTCACATTACACAGAAAGAGTACTGCATGAAATACACCCTCACATTACACAGAAAGAGTACTGCATGAAATACACCCTCCCATTACACAGAAAGTACTGTATGAAATACACCCTCACATTACACAGAGTACTGCATGAAATACACATCAAATTACACAGAAAGTACTGCATGAAATACACCCTCACATTACACAGAAAGAGTACTGCATTAAATACACCCTCACATTACACAGAGAGTACTGCATGAAATACACGTCACATTACACAGAAAGAGTACTGCATGAAATACACGTCACATTACACAGAGAGAGTACTGCATGAAATACACCCTCACATTACACAGAAAGTACTGTATGAAATACAACCTCACATTACACAGAAAGAGTACTGCATGAAATACACGTCACATTACACAGAAAGAGTACTGCATGAAATACACGTCACATTACACAGAAAGTACTGCATGAAATACACGTCACATTACACAGAAAGTACTGCATGAAATACACCATCACCTTACACAGAGAGTACTGCATGAAATACACTCACCCATTACACAGAAAGTACTGCATGAAATACACCCTCCCATTACACAGAAAGTACTACATGAAATAAATCCTCCCATTACACAGAGAGAGTACTGCATGAAATACACCCTCACATTACACAGAAAGAGTACTGCATGAAATACACGTCACATTACACAGAAAGAGTACTGCATGAAATACACGTCACATTACACAGAGAGAGTACTGCATGAAATACACGTTACATTACACAGAGAGAGTACTGCTTGAAATACACCCTCACTTTACACAGAAAGTACTGCATGAAATACACCCTCCCATTACACAGAAAGTACTGCATGAAATACACCCTCCCATTACACAGAGAGAGTACTGCATGAAATACACGTCACATTACACAGAGAGAGTACTGCTTGTAATACACCCTCCCATTACACAGAAAGTACTGCATGAAATACACCCTCCCATTACACAGAGAGAGTACTGCATGAAATACAACCTCACATTACACAGAAAGTACTGCATGAAATACACCCTCACATTACATAGAAAGTACTGCATGAAATACACCCTCCCATTACACAGAGAGAGTACTGCATGAAATACACCCTCACATTACACAGAAAGAGTACTGCATGAAATACACGTCACATTACACAGAAAGAGTACTGCATGAAATACACGTCACATTACACAGAGAAAGTACTGCATAAAATACACCCTCCCATTACACAGAGAGAGTACTGCATGAAATACACCCTCACATTACACAGAAAGAGTACTGCATGAAATACACGTCACATTACACAGAAAGAGTACTGCATGAAATACACGTCACATTACACAGAGAGAGTACTGCATAAAATACACCCTCACATTACACAGAAAGTACTGTATGAAATACAACCTCACATTACACAGAAAGAGTACTGCATGAAATACACCCTCACATTACACAGAAAGAGTACTGCATGAAATACACCCTCCCATTACACAGAAAGTACTGTATGAAATACACCCTCACATTACACAGAGTACTGCATGAAATACACATCAAATTACACAGAAAGTACTGCATGAAATACACCCTCACATTACACAGAAAGAGTACTGCATTAAATACACCCTCACATTACACAGAGAGTACTGCATGAAATACACGTCACATTACACAGAAAGAGTACTGCATGAAATACACGTCACATTACACAGAGAGAGTACTGCATGAAATACACCCTCACATTACACAGAAAGTACTGTATGAAATACAACCTCACATTACACAGAAAGAGTACTGCATGAAATACACCCTCACATTACACAGAAAGAGTACTGCATGAAATACACGTCACATTACACAGAAAGAGTACTGCATGAAATACACGTCACATTACACAGAAAGTACTGCATGAAATACACGTCACATTACACAGAAAGTACTGCATGAAATACACCATCACCTTACACAGAGAGTACTGCATGAAATACACTCACCCATTACACAGAAAGTACTGCATGAAATACACCCTCCCATTACACAGAAAGTACTACATGAAATAAACCCTCCCATTACACAGAGAGAGTACTGCATGAAATACACCCTCACATTACACAGAAAGAGTACTGCATGAAATACACGTCACATTACACAGAAAGAGTACTGCATGAAATACACGTCACATTACACAGAGAGAGTACTGCATGAAATACACGTTACATTACACAGAGAGAGTACTGCTTGAAATACACCCTCACTTTACACAGAAAGTACTGCATGAAATACACCCTCCCATTACACAGAAAGTACTGCATGAAATACACCCTCCCATTACACAGAGAGAGTACTGCATGAAATACACGTCACATTACACAGAGAGAGTACTGCTTGTAATACACCCTCCCATTACACAGAAAGTACTGCATGAAATACACCCTCCCATTACACAGAGAGAGTACTGCATGAAATACAACCTCACATTACACAGAAAGTACTGCATGAAATACACCCTCACATTACACAGAAAGTACTGCATGAAATACACCCTCCCATTACACAGAAAGTACTGCATGAAATACACCCTCCCATTACACAGAGAGAGTACTGCATGAAATACACGTCACATTACACAGAGAGAGTACTGCTTGTAATACACCCTCCCATTACACAGAAAGTACTGCATGAAATACACCTTCCCATTACACAGAGAGTACTGCATGAAATACAACCTCACATTACACAGAAAGTACTGCATGAAATACACCCTCACATTACACAGAAAGTACTGCATGAAATACACCCTCCCATTACACAGAGAGAGTACTGCATGAAATACACCCTCACATTACACAGAAAGAGTACTGCATGAAATACACGTCACATTACACAGAAAGAGTACTGCATGAAATACACGTCACATTACACAGAGAGAGTACTGCATAAAATACACCCTCCCATTACACAGAGAGTGTACTGCATGAAATACACCCTCACATTACACAGAAAGAGTACTGCATGAAATACACGTCACATTACACAGAAAGAGTACTGCATGAAATACACGTCACATTACACAGAGAGAGTACTGCATAAAATACACCCTCACATTACACAGAAAGTACTGTATGAAATACAACCTCACATTACACAGAAAGAGTACTGCATGAAATACACCCTCACATTACACAGAAAGAGTACTGCATGAAATACACCCTCCCATTACACAGAAAGTACTGTATGAAATACACCCTCACATTACACAGAGTACTGCATGAAATACACATCAAATTACACAGAAAGTACTGCATGAAATACACCCTCACATTACACAGAAAGAGTACTGCATTAAATACACCCTCACATTACACAGAGGGTACTGCATGAAATACACGTCACATTACACAGAAAGAGTACTGCATGAAATACACGTCACATTACACAGAGAGAGTACTGCATGAAATACACCCTCACATTACACAGAAAGTACTGTATGAAATACAACCTCACATTACACAGAAAGAGTACTGCATGAAATACACGTCACATTACACAGAAAGAGTACTGCATGAAATACACGTCACATTACACAGAAAGTACTGCATGAAATACACGTCACATTACACAGAAAGTACTGCATGAAATACACCATCACCTTACACAGAGAGTACTGCATGAAATACACTCACCCATTACACAGAAAGTACTGCATGAAATACACCCTCCCATTACACAGAAAGTACTACATGAAATAAACCCTCCCATTACACAGAGAGAGTACTGCATGAAATACACCCTCACATTACACAGAAAGAGTACTGCATGAAATACACGTCACATTACACAGAAAGAGTACTGCATGAAATACACGTCACATTACACAGAGAGAGTACTGCATGAAATACACGTTACATTACACAGAGAGAGTACTGCTTGAAATACACCCTCACTTTACACAGAAAGTACTGCATGAAATACACCCTCCCATTACACAGAAAGTACTGCATGAAATACACCCTCCCATTACACAGAGAGAGTACTGCATGAAATACACGTCACATTACACAGAGAGAGTACTGCTTGTAATACACCCTCCCATTACACAGAAAGTACTGCATGAAATACACCCTCCCATTACACAGAGAGAGTACTGCATGAAATACAACCTCACATTACACAGAAAGTACTGCATGAAATACACCCTCACATTACATAGAAAGTACTGCATGAAATACACCCTCCCATTACACAGAGAGAGTACTGCATGAAATACACCCTCACATTACACAGAAAGAGTACTGCATGAAATACACGTCACATTACACAGAAAGAGTACTGCATGAAATACACGTCACATTACACAGAGAGAGTACTGCATAAAATACACCCTCCCATTACACAGAGAGAGTACTGCATGAAATACACCCTCACATTACACAGAAAGAGTACTGCATGAAATACACGTCACATTACACAGAAAGAGTACTGCATGAAATACACGTCACATTACACAGAGAGAGTACTGCATAAAATACACCCTCACATTACACAGAAAGTACTGTATGAAATACAACCTCACATTACACAGAAAGAGTACTGCATGAAATACACCCTCACATTACACAGAAAGAGTACTGCATGAAATACACCCTCCCATTACACAGAAAGTACTGTATGAAATACACCCTCACATTACACAGAGTACTGCATGAAATACACATCAAATTACACAGAAAGTACTGCATGAAATACACCCTCACATTACACAGAAAGAGTACTGCATTAAATACACCCTCACATTACACAGAGAGTACTGCATGAAATACACGTCACATTACACAGAAAGAGTACTGCATGAAATACACGTCACATTACACAGAGAGAGTACTGCATGAAATACACCCTCACATTACACAGAAAGTACTGTATGAAATACAACCTCACATTACACAGAAAGAGTACTGCATGAAATACACCCTCACATTACACAGAAAGAGTACTGCATGAAATACACGTCACATTACACAGAGAGAGTACTGCATAAAATACACCCTCACATTACACAGAAAGTACTGTATGAAATACAACCTCACATTACACAGAAAGAGTACTGCATGAAATACACCCTCACATTACACAGAAAGAGTACTGCATGAAATACACCCTCCCATTACACAGAAAGTACTGTATGAAATACACCCTCACATTACACAGAGTACTGCATGAAATACACATCAAATTACACAGAAAGTACTGCATGGAATACACCCTCACATTACACAGAAAGAGTACTGCATTAAATACACCCTCACATTACACAGAGAGTACTGCATGAAATACACGTCACATTACACAGAAAGAGTACTGCATGAAATACACGTCACATTACACAGAGAGAGTACTGCATAAAATACACCCTCACATTACACAGAAAGTACTGTATGAAATACAACCTCACATTACACAGAAAGAGTACTGCATGAAATACACCCTCACATTACACAGAAAGAGTACTGCATGAAATACACCCTCCCATTACACAGAAAGTACTGTATGAAATACACCCTCACATTACACAGAGTACTGCATGAAATACACATCAAATTACACAGAAAGTACTGCATGAAATACACCCTCACATTACACAGAAAGAGTACTGCATTAAATACACCCTCACATTACACAGAGAGTACTGCATGAAATACACGTCACATTACACAGAAAGAGTACTGCATGAAATACACGTCACATTACACAGAGAGAGTACTGCATGAAATACACCCTCACATTACACAGAAAGTACTGTATGAAATACAACCTCACATTACACAGAAAGAGTACTGCATGAAATACACCCTCACATTACACAGAAAGAGTACTGCATGAAATACACGTCACATTACACAGAGAGAGTACTGCATAAAATACACCCTCACATTACACAGAAAGTACTGTATGAAATACAACCTCACATTACACAGAAAGAGTACTGCATGAAATACACCCTCACATTACACAGAAAGAGTACTGCATGAAATACACCCTCCCATTACACAGAAAGTACTGTATGAAATACACCCTCACATTACACAGAGTACTGCATGAAATACACATCAAATTACACAGAAAGTACTGCATGAAATACACCCTCACATTACACAGAAAGAGTACTGCATTAAATACACCCTCACATTACACAGAGAGTACTGCATGAAATACACGTCACATTACACAGAAAGAGTACTGCATGAAATACACGTCACATTACACAGAGAGAGTACTGCATGAAATACACCCTCCCATTACACAGAAAGTACTGTATGAAATACACCCTCACATTACACAGGAAGAGTACTGCATGAAATACACCCTCACATTACACAGAAAGAGTACTGCATGAAATACACCCTCACATTACACAGAGAGTACTGCATGAATTACACGTCACATTACACAGAAAGAGTACTGCATGAAATACACGTCACATAACACAGAATTAGTACTGCATGAAATACACCCTCACATTACACAGAAAGTACTGCATGAAATACAGGTCACATTACACAGAAAGTACTGCATGAAATACACCCTCACATTACACAGAAAGTACTGCATGAAATACACGTCACATTACACAGAAAGAGTACTGCATGAAATACACGTCACATTACACAGAAAGTACTGCATGAAATACACCCTCACATTACACAGAAAGTACTGTATGAAATACAACCTCACATTACACAGAAAGAGTACTGCATGAAATACACCCTCACATTACACAGAAAGAGTACTGCATAAAATACACTCTCACATTACACAGAAAGTACTGTATGAAATACAACCTCACATTACACAGAAAGAGTACTGCATGAAATACACCCTCACATTACACAGAAAGAGTACTGCATGAAATACACCCTCCCATTACACAGAAAGTACTGTATGAAATACACCCTCACATTACACAGAGTACTGCATGAAATACACATCAAATTACACAGAAAGTACTGCATGGAATACACCCTCACATTACACAGAAAGAGTACTGCATTAAATACACCCTCACATTACACAGAGAGTACTGCATGAAATACACGTCACATTACACAGAAAGAGTACTGCATGAAATACACGTCACATTACACAGAGAGAGTACTGCATGAAATACAACCTCCCATTACACAGAAAGTACTGTATGAAATACACCCTCACATTACACAGGAAGAGTACTGCATGAAATACACCCTCACATTACACAGAAAGAGTACTGCATGAAATACACCCTCACATTACACAGAGAGTACTGCATGAATTACACGTCACATTACACAGAAAGAGTACTGCATGAAATACACGTCACATAACACAGAATGAGTACTGCATGAAATACACCCTCACATTACACAGAAAGTACTGCATGAAATACAGGTCACATTACACAGAAAGTACTGCATGAAATACACCCTCACATTACACAGAAAGTACTGCATGAAATACACATCACATTACACAGAAAGAGTACTGCATGAAATACACGTCACATTACACAGAAAGTACTGCATGAAATACACCCTCACATTACACAGAAAGTACTGCATGAAATATACTTGACATTACACAGAAAAAACATGGGAATCGTGTTTGTCCTAGTTTTTGTTCCAGGTTCATTTCATAAACTGCAGTATTGGTAGAACGTTGTCTCAAGCAATAAATAATATTGCATTAAACTAATTATATTGCAATACCGAGCTCCACCTTTAGAAAGAATGTACTGTTGTTTAAAATAAAAAGTCAGCATTACAAAGGCTGGTTTGTTTTAATAAACTGACATGAAATATCACAATAATAATAATACGGTACTGCTACTTTTTTACTTACTACTAAATATCACATACTTGTGCTTAGGCAGGGAAGAAACACCCAGGAGGCTTTAGATATTAGAACATAAAACATGATCAGTTTGGTGAAGGTAAGATTAAAAATACAGAGGAGCAGATGATGTTCCATTCTCGCTCAAAAGAGTTAGAATTCTTCTTGGTTTGAATTGCAGGGGCAGTGGCAGGGGCAGTGGCCATGAGCTTTGGTCAGCAGCTCTCTCGTCCTCACAAGGAGCTGGACAGCATGAAGGAGTCCATCAGTGACATCATCAACCAGCTGCAGGACATCGACCCGTTCCGTCTGTCCTTCTCACCCTTCTTAGACCTGGACACTCAGATCTGCCTGGCCCCAGTGTCTGACAGCCCCGAGTCGTCTGTAGAGGAGCTGCACTCGCCCTGCCGCTCCGTGTGTAGCTCCATGTGTAGCTCCATGTGTAGCTCCATGCCAACGATGGAGCCTGTGCCAAGCAAGCACAAGAGTGAGTGCCACCGTATGACCCAGTAATATATCTGTGACTGAGACCTGAACTTCTTGGATTTACTGGACATCTCTACATTCATGTCTTTTACAAATTAAGAACTAGTTAACGATGCTAATTACCACAGATTTTTAACAAATGAATATGTTTTGACTTGCACAGGTCTGCCCCGAAACTTCCAGCATCCCATCAACAACAGCACTCTCCCAAAGCCCCCCCCACCAGAGGAGCCCCCTTGTGCGCCTTCTCAAGCCCTCATCGCAGCCGGCCCTGCACACACTGCGTCCTCCACGTCCCGACACCACACTCTCCCCAACAGGAGCGACGTGCCCAGATGGAGTTCGAATTTCACCCGCCAGGACTGTCCCGCCAATGACTCCACACGGCCCCTCATCAGCCCAGCCCCGGAGAGCGTGGAGCTGAGTGTGTGGCCCCTTCAGGCTCCAGCAGAGGCTCCTGCAGAGGCTCCAGCAGAGGCTCCAGCAGAGGCTCCTGCAGAGGCTCCTGCAGAGGCGTGTCCGGGCCCAGAGGACGCTGAGGGCGTGGGGCAGGGCTGTTGTTGCAGGTTTAGATGCTGCCGGAGCGGTCGGGTCCCGGCGTTCTTTTCCATCCTGGGCTCGCTCCTGTGTGCCCTGGGCCTTATGTACACTCTGTACTTCTACGTCCCGCTCAAGCCACCCAAGATGTCCGATGTTACCAGTCGGATGGTGTTCACGTTATGCGTCTGCGCAGTGGCGTCCGTGCCCATCCTGCTGGGTATGTAGTACTCTGTGCACAACACTACTGTAGCATCAGGGCCAGTGTGTCAGCTCACTCTGGAAAACTATTCAGATGACTGATTCCTCCTTCAAAAAGTAATGCAACACTACTCTAATTACTTTGCTTCAAAAATAATTAAATTACCACACCCACTTGTACTTTGAGCACCTCTGATTGGCTCCGCCGGGGGTCGTTACCGCCTGCGTGAATCACGACTCGACGGAACCTCTGTCTACTCTGCTTTAAGAGCCTAAGGTTTCCTTCCATGTCACCCATTCTGGCCGGGTAACACCTAATGCTAGCAGCAGCTGTTAGCACCTGACGCTAGCAGCAGCTGTTAGCACCTGACGCTAGCAGCAGCTGTTATTACCTGACGCTAGCAGCAGCTGTTATTACCTGACGCTAGCAGCAGCTGTTAGCACCTGACGCTAGCAGCAGCTGGTAACACCTGACGCTAGCAGCAGCTGGTAACACCTGACGCTAGCAGCAGCTGGTAACACCTGACGCTAGCAGCAGCTGGTAGCACATGACGCTAGCAGGAGATGGTAGCACCTGACGCTAGCAGGAGCTGGTAGCACCTGACACTAGCAGCTGGCAGCTTTACGTCTCTAACTATAGAACTCCCGATTACAAGAGTTTCTCTAGTGTGTTCAGCGGGCGTGTGATCGCTGAGGGGAACCTATTATAGACGTGAAGCTCACGGTGCTCTACAGATCGGCGTTTAGCGCCTTGTTCCCTTCGAACTGTCACAAATTGGTCCCTCTTCTGTTCCTGGTCTAGTCCCGGCTGGCGGGAGACGCTGAGGGGCTAGTCTTAGCCTCGCTAGTACTGCTAATGCTAACGCTATGCCCTGTAGCGCGGTCCGGTAAACCTGATGCTACAACCTGGCTATAGCTAGACTTTAGCTCCTCCAAATAGCGGATCCGCGCTTCTAACTCTGTAACCCTGGCAACCAAAGCTACCACTACACTGCACTTCATGCACCTGTCGTCAGGGAAGGAGCCAGGGTTCTGACTCGACATATGACAACTTGAGCAGGTAAAGGCAGATCCAGCCATGACGCTAGCGGCTAGGCTACGCTAGCTCAGGCAGAAGCTAGAGAGTGGCGGGGGTTAATCCACAAAATACTGAACAAAGTCAGCTTTAGAGGCTCCGGATTGTTTGTGGAGCAATCAAACTTTCACTGTTGTGTTGGATAGAAAGTAGTGAACGAACAACTCTGAAAACACGAGACACTCAGCGGAAGTGACTCATGTCCAATCATGTCATGTCCAATGTCCAATGTCCCTGTGAAGCGTTGAAGACAGTTCCATCATCCCGGAACTATCCTTAAATTCTAAATCAAATGTTCCCTCCAGACTCTTCAAGTTTTACTTCAGTTGTACTAATAATTTCATCATATTTGGGTCAATTCTGGATATTTACGACACAAAAAGACATTTTATAACAAAGACAATGAAAAAAAAACATGGTTTTCATCAACAACATGTTCATAAATATTCTCTATCTAGAATATCTATCTTTATTTGGTTGAAACTGTATTTAAAAAGTCTCTCGGGCTGTTGAACTCTTAAAGAGCGTGTGATGAAGACCTCTCTCTGACCACTCCCTGACCTCTCTCTCACTTCTCCCTGACCTCTCCCTGACCTCTCCCTGACCTCTCCCTGACCTCTCTCTCACTTCTCCCTGACCTCTCTCTGACCTCTTCCTGACCTCTCTGACCTCTCTCTGACCGCTCTTTGACCTCTCCCTGACCTCTCTCTAACCTCTCCCTGACCTCTCTCTCACGTCTCCCTGACCTCTCTCTGACCTCTCCCTGACCTCTCTCTGACCTCTCCCTGACGTCTCTCTGACCTCTTCCTGACCTCTCTGACCTCTCTCTGACCCTCACAGCGATGATGGTGGGAGCCCTCGGTCAGTTCTGCAGTGGCTCTCTGGACCTCCATGAGCCGTGGTCCAGGCGCCGCTCCCTGCAGCTGCTCTTCATCAGCTCGTCCTTGGAGCTGCTCCTGCTCTACGCGCTCAACCTGCTCCTCCTGGCGGCCCTCGTTCCCCCGCAGCACCTCATGGTCGTGCCCGTCACGGCCGCCATGTTTGTGCTGGGACGGTAAGAGCGCAGAGCCTGACCACAGGACCGGTCAGATTACAACATGGAACAACTCAAATGATCAGCTGAAAGGTTTTTGCATATTGAGTTTGAGGCTGTGTTTACAGAGGAGAGACTGAGCAGGTTTATTTGAGTAATGCCCGAGAGCACAACGGCAGCTGAAAACAGATGAAACAATGTTTGTTAGTTTGTCTCGTCAGAACCAGTTTGATCATCAAAGAAAAGCGACTGTTTATTTTCTTCCAAAAGGCACAACTGGAAGGAAGTAAACTAGACTAAATCTGGCCATCTTAATCTTGATTTGATATTTTTAACTGAAACATGGCTCGACTCAAACGAAAGGAAATGTAGTTCTGATAGAATCTGCTCCACCAACTTTAAGTTTGAATCTGAAACATGAGAAAACAAAAAAGGGGGTGGAGTCTGTGCTGTCTTTAGAGATGAAATAATGACCCGCAGGTTGTCTTTTGGAGTGTTTTCATGGTTTGGTCATTACAGGTGATTTCAATGTGCATGTGGATAATATTTGTGACAGAAACGCTAAAGAGCTTGATGCTGTCGTTGAAACCTTCAGTCTTACTCAGCATGTGAGTGGCCCCACCCACAACCGAGTGGCCCCACCCACAACAGAGCGGCCCCACACACAACAGAGCGCCCCCACCCACAACAGAGCGCCCCCACCCACAACAGAGCGCCCCCACCCACAACAGAGTGGCCCACCCACAACAGAGTGGCCCCACTCACAACAGAGCGCCCCCACCCACAACAGAGCGCCCCCACCCACATTTTTTCATTTTTCCTGAATGGTCTTGTGTACAAATTGTGGTCAACAAATAAACTTGCCTTGCCTCTCTTCTCATCGTTACTCTTGGTAAATCCATTTAACCCAAGTTTATCCACCGCCGCATCATAAAGAGAAAGTAGATGAAGCTGTACGCGCTCAGAGCTGCTGCACACTCGCTCAGAGCTGCTGCACACTTGCTCATGGACATCCTGGGACTTTAGTCTGAATCCTGCATGTGCAAGAGAAATGAAACAAACTTAAATCCCACTACAAAGTTTCTGCAAAGAAATTCAAGGTTCCATGTTGATACAGTAAAGTTTCTTTTGTCTAAATAAAGTTTGTTCAACTTCACTCACTGGGATCAGTCCAGAATAGAAGCTACAAACGCACTGGACACGTGACACAGCTGTCCACTCTGTTTGTGCAGAGTCCGAGCAGGAGCAGCTCTGGCAGAGTAAACAGCCTCATTGTTCTCAGGGGTTTACTTCCTTGATATAAAGCAGCTAGGGGCTGCTGCCTAGCAACCAGCAACAACAGCAGCAGCATCAACAGCAGCAGCAGCAGCAGCAGCAGCAGGAGCAGCAGCAGCAGCAGCAGCAGCAGCAGCATTAGGAGGAGGAGCAGCAGTAGGAGCAGGAGCAGGAGGAGGAGCAGCAGCAGCCCAGGGTTTGTCAGTGGGTCCTCCTCAGGCACACACTGAGGCCTCCACATACAATATGAAGGAGGATTATCCTGATGACAAGGTTCAATCAGATATTACGACATCAGAAATATCCTGTTTAGGTTCGGGTATCTCACAAAGGTGAATTAAACCACTAATAACATGTGTTTTTACTGTTTGTTCTTTTAAATGTTTATTTGTTACAGGCAATATACTCCATCATTCATCATTCTCGTAGTGCTAGTTGTGTGTTTGTCTTGACCCTTGACCTTTGTGGCTCCGCAGCCTGGTGTACTGGGTCAGCCTGAACGTGTGCAGCCACTGGAGAGGCTTCGGCTCCGGGCTCACCGTCTTTCCTCTGCTCGCCTCCGGGGCCCTCAACCTGTTCCTCATGTACAACACACTCAACACCAAGCAATCCCTGTTTGGATCATAGACTCCACGTGTGCAAGGACAATGGAGGGGCCCCCACTGAGAACGAGAGGCTCCTGTGGGGAACGAGAGGCTCCTGTGGGGGACGAGAGGCTCCTGTGGGGGACGAGAGGCTCCTGTGGGGGACGAGAGGCTCCTGTGTAGAGCTGGGTTTCGATTCAAATTTCAAGAATCGATTCGATTCCGATTTTTACGTTTCAAAATCGTTTTTTTTCGATTTCTCAGATCCCATCCGATTCGCTCCGATTTCGATTCGATCCGGGGGTTTAATGTTATTAAAAATGAAAAATGTATTTGAACCGTTTCCTTCACTTCATGACTGTGTAGAGAAGCAACATATTAAAACTAGTATTATATCAATATTAAACAGCAAATCTTACAAGTATTGGTAGTTACTGATGGCTGGAAGACTGATGAAAAGGTTAAGGGTCAATCTACCTTCAAGAAAGATAATCCAGGCTCCTGTGGGTAACGAGAGGCTCCTGTGGGTAACGAGGGCTCCTGTGGGAGACGAGAGGCTCCTGTGGGGGACGAGAGGCTCCTGTGGAGAACAATTACAACTGAAAAGGAGATCGAGAGGCTGAGGAGGGTGAGGGGGGTGAGGGGGGTGAGGAGGGTGAGGAGGGTGAGGGGGGTGAGGAGGGTGAGGGGGTGAGGAGGGTGAGGAAGGGGAGGAGGGTGAGGAGGGTGAGGGGGGTGAGGAGGGTGAGGAAGGGGAGGAGGGTGAGGGGGGTGAGGAGGGTGAGGAAGGGGAGGAGGGTGAGGAGGGGGTGAGGAGGGGGAGGAGGGTGAGGAGGGGAGGGGGTGAGGAGGGGAGGGGGTGAGGAGGGGGAGGAGGGTAAGGGGAAAATACAGCTGCAAATTATGAGAAGAAATTGAGATTAAGAAATCGATAATTCAGCCAAAGACAAATGTATTTCATCTCAGAAGGATTAGAATATAAACTTCACTCAAACACAATCGAGACCAAAATGAGGACAATTGGAGCTCGACAGCGAGCGTCCTCCACAGTGAGCGTCCTCCACAGTGAGAGTCCTCCACAGTGAGCGTCCTCCACAGTGAGCGTCCTCCACAGGGCGCGTGCTCCACAGGGAGCGTCCTCCACAGGGAGCGTCCTCCACAGTGAGCGTCCTCCACAGGGAGCGTCCTCCACAGGGAGCGTCCTCCACAGTGAGCGTCCTCCACAGTGAGCGTCCTCCACAGGGCGCGTCCTCCACAGGGAGCGTCCTCCACAGTGAGCGTCCTCCACAGTGAGCGTCCTCCACAGTGAGCGTCCTCCACAGGGCGCGTCCTCCACAGGGAGCGTCCTCCACAGTGAGCGTCCTCCACAGTGAGCGTCCTCCACAGTGAGCGTCCTCCACAGGGAGCGTCCTCCACAGTGAGCGTCCTCCACAGGGCGCGTCCTCCACAGTGAGCGTCCTCCACAGGGAGCGTCCTCCACAGGGAGCGTCCTCCACTCTTAAAGAAGTACATTTCACATTCACGTTTCATATCGACTTTCTGGAAAAAATAAATAAAAAAAACAATATTAAAGGTTTGAAATATTAAAGCTCTTGTTGTGGACATTAGTTACTGTAGAATCCTCCGTTTGGACTCTTAAAACTCTTTTCCAATTGTCTAAGTCTCCATGACAACGGCCGGCATGTGCAGGACAAAATGGAAATACACTTTTTTTATATTTTAAATGTCCATTTTGGCCCAGTTGCCGAAACGTTGCCTCTTTATTAATAAACTTTTCTTTTGCCAGTAACAGTCATTTCTTTCCCCATATTTCAAATGTCCAAAAATACATCTCAGATATTTAACTATCGCATCAGAGCAAAACAATGTGTTTCTTGTAATCTGGATATTTCATTATAGATGAAATGATAGTTTAGATGCTCCTGAACCAGCTCCTGCTCCAGCTCCTGCTCCTGCTCCTGCTCCTGCACCAGCTCCAGCTCCAGCTCCAGCTCCAGCTCCTGCTCCTGCACCAGCTCCAGCTCCTGCTCCAGCTCCTGCACCAGCTCCAGCTCCAGCTCCAGCTCCAGCTCCAGCTCCAGCTCCTGCTCCTGCTCCTGCACCAGCTCCAGCTCCTGCACCAGCTCCTGCTCCTGCACCAGCTCCAGCTCCTGCACCAGCTCCAGCTCCTGCTCCTGCTCCTGCACCAGCTCCTGCTCCTGCTCCTGCTCCTGCTCTTGCTCCTGCACCAGCTCCAGCTCCTGCTCCTGCACCTGCACCAGCTCCAGCTCCTGCTCTTGCTCCTGCACCAGCTCCTGCACCTGCTCCTGCTCCTGCACCAGCTCCTGCTCCTGCCCCTGCACCTGCACCTGCTCCTGCACCTGCACCTGCTCCTGCTCTTGCTCCTGCACCAGCTCCTGCTCCTGCACCTGCACCAGCCTGGACTGGACTGGACTTTAAACACAGCAGAAAGAACTCATTCCTGTGGTTTGGACTCTCCACGTGTCAGGCTGCTTTTATGGACGAGGTGCAAGCTATTCCAGTGCCTCCATTTCATGCTGAGCTAGTATTCTCAGCTCTGTGGTAAGACCAGAGAGTACTCAAAGTACTATTCTAGAGTAACGAGGAACATAACGTGTTAGTTTTGTGCTCCCATGTAATCTAGTACTCCCCAAGTTACTTTTTCAAATGAGTAACGTGTTAGTTTTGGTCAAATCTAATCTCAGCACAATCCCAGAGCTGGGCGTGTTGTGGGCGTATTTTCTGGGCGTGTTTTGTGGGCGTGTTGTGAGTGTGCTGTGAGCGTGTCGTGGGTGTGCTGTAGGCGTGTCGTGAGCGTGTCGTGGGCGTGTTGCGGGCGCGTCGCTGACGTGCTGTGGGCGTGCTATGGGCGTGTCACGGGTGTGTCGCAGGCGTGTCGCGGGCGTGTCGCGGGCGTGTCGCGGGCGTGTTGTGGGCGTGTCGTGGGTGTGTCGTGGGTGTGCTGTGGGCGTGTTGCGGGCGTATTGTGGGCGTGTCGTGGGCGTGTGCACTGTGCAGCTAGTGACTGGGAGTCTTGTCCTCACGACAAAGAGATCCGCAAAGTATCAAACTTCTTTTAAAATGGTTGAATCTTAAGAATCAATCAAACACGCCGTCATTTAGTGTGACAAGTCAGATAAGATAAGATAAGCCTTTATTTGTCCCACGATGGGGAAATTCCAGTGTTGCAACACAAAGTCGGTATAGAAGTAAATAATAAAGAGCAGATAACTTACAAAAACACTCTTATAGAAAAGGTCTTATAAAACTCTAATAAAAAACCTCTTATACTATATAATAAAAACAAAAGTAACACTCTTATTTACAGCTGTTATATGGACAGACAATATTGCACCAATATGATTGACATTATGTCAAAATATTGCACATGGGTATGACAGTATTGCACATGGGTATGACAGTATTGCACATGATTATGTCAGTATTGCACATGATTATGTCAGTATTGCACATGGATATGACAATATTGCACATGATTATGTCAGTATTGCACATGGGTATGACAGTATTGCACATGATTATGTCAGTATTGCTCATGGGTATGACAGTATTGCACATTATTATGACAGTATTGCACATGAGTATGACAGTATTGCACATGATTATGACAGTATTGCACATGATTATGACAGTATTGCACATGGGTATGATAGTATTGCACATGGGTTAGACAGTATTACACATGGATATGACAGTATTGCACATGGGTATGTCAGTATTGCACATGGGTTAGACAGTATTGCACATGGGTATAACAGTGTTTGTTGTAGAGTGTGACAGCAGCAGGACAGACAGTGAAACGTCTCCTTCACACAGCGAGGGTGGATCAGTCACTGAAGCGTCTCTCCAGAGTGGACAGAGTGTCCTGCAGGGGACAGAGTGTCCTGCAGGGGGCGACACTCATGGTCCAGCATAGATGTGAGTTTAGCCAGGACCCTTCTGTCCCCCACCTCCTGCACCGAGTCCAGAGCACAGCCCAGGACGGAGCTTTGTCCAGCTTCGTCCTCTCCCTCTCTGTGATGACCACACCTACAGGAGGGCGGAGTACAGAGAGCAAAGGCACTATACCAGGGGCATGTGGAAGTCTTCAGAACATTCAGGGTTAAGCAGAAGACCTTAAATAGATTCTTGAAGGAGTCAGGCCTGATCAATAGAATTTTGTTATTGTGTGTTTTTTTGTTTTGTTTATTTTTTTATCATTCATTATTTTTATTTAGAAATAATAATAAGAATCTTCCTTTTTATGTGTGGGAAGTAGAACCCTCTGGTTCATATTCCAGTGGGAGGCGGAAATGCACCTGAAAGTTGAGTCGCCACAAAACAAAACGAAGAAGAAGAAGACAGACTGCGCATGCGCGTCACTGGAGGGCTGTGCTTTTCCTGATCATGTCTGTTTTTGGAAATGTTTTCCTGTGATTCATCCTCAGCATCTCATCTTCTCATCACCGGTGAGTGAGCCTCGTGCGCGTGGGACGTTTCTCTCGTGAGTAGCGGATCCTCACGCGCGCGGCGGCTGCGCTCCTAGCCTCAGTGCTAAGAGGGCTAGTTTAGGGCTAGTTTAGGGCTAGTTTAGCTCAAGTTGTGTCAGGGCTTTTCTTTATGTTTATGAGTTTCATTCATTCGGTTGCACTGGTTCGACCTTTTATGAAA